>NC_133170.1:69957348-70260378 GCF_040802235.1 Manis javanica | reverse complement strand
GACAAGCATGAATAGGGAATCAGAAGGCTAGATCAAAGCACATCTCAAATGTGAATGAATGAGTGAGTGAGTGAATGAAATGAGTTAGCTGTCAATCGAGCAAGGTCCCAGGATGGCTCAGAAATTCCAAGTTTAACAAGAAAAAGGATTGATGGAAAGGAAAACATATCCATCAAAAAGAACTCCCAGTAACTGAGAGAAACACAAACTATTTTTATATTTTAATGCTCTCGGTATAATGATAAATAATGAAAGAAGACCAAAACAAAGGAACAGAAATTGTGGTCTAGTTTAAAAACTGACGCTTAATAAATAGGTACTTTTCAGCCACACATGTGATGACTGCATGTGTAACCCAATTTGGAAAGAATATCAAAAGTCTAAATTTGAAGACTCATGAAAGTTTGGCCCAGTCCTCCCTACCTCCATTGTAAGTGCCAGTCTTTTAGACATACACAAGAGAACTGGGCCAGAAGCACTAGAAGTGTAACTTATTAAATTCCAGTTCATTGTTACAGTTATCCTCATTCTCTTTAACTATGTAGCAAATACAATTGGCTGCCTTCCCAGAATCCTTTCTGCCCTTCCTCCTTTCAAGCAAAGCTTCAGTTTTGTCCAAGGGTCCGATCACCTGTTATGCTTATCTCCTTCTGAGTAACAAACCACTCCAAAACTGAGTGCTGTAAAATGACAACAACTGCTTATTTTACTTAGAAATCTGCCACTTGGCCAGAGCTCAGTGAGGAGCCTGCTCTATCCAGTGTCATCTGGGGTGGCCTGACCAGGAGCTGGAGGATGTCTTTTCAAGATGCCCCCTCACGGCTGGCAAGATGGTACTGCTCATTGGCTAGAGCTCAGTCACCACTGTGGGCCAGGGGCTTTGGTTCGTCTTCACATGGGACCTTCCATGGGGTGTTTGGGCTTCCTCACAGCATGGCGTCTGGCTTCCAAGAGTGAGCATCCCAGGAAAAAAGAGTGGTAGCTACACTGGCTTTAAGCCAGCTGAATAGGGGTTTTTTTTTTGTCACAGTAAAAGCATCCTGATTTATACAAACAGCTACCATTTATTGAGCATTTCTTATGTATGCACAGCACACAGTACCACTGGGCTAAATGCTGTACATTTGTTACCAGATTTAATCCTCAAAGCAACCTATGAGGCAGGCACTGTTATTAACCTCACTTTGCAGAGAGGAAACTGAAGTTTAGAGACTATATGAAAATTGTCCAGGGCCCACAGCTAGGTGCAGAGCTGGGATCTGAGCCTGTATTGCACAACTCTCTTATAAACCTGCCTCCTGTAACTGTCCACACTGTCTGCTTCAGTTTCCTCCCCTCCCCCACCCCCATTCAAAACCCCACTTGTATTTACAAATTGATTCACAGAGCAGCTGTTGCAGCCATGAACTTATGAATCAGATCTACTGGAAGCAATTGCAATCTTCAAACAATTCTGAGAAGCTGTTTGAGAGCCATACTATGAAATCCAAACCAGATGTGATTTACCCTTCAAGGATGGCAATTCAAGCTCCAGCTGGAGTGGAAAGATGAAATTTGCAGAGGAGAGTTCTCTCTGCTTTGAAACACCCAGACACCCGCCTTCCCAAAAGCAAGTCTCCAATTTAGTTCAAGCACTGCTTGCAGAATTCTTTTTGGATTGTGATAACAATCTTAAGACACGGTTCAAGTGCTTTGCTCAAGTGTTTAAAGCACACCTTTCAGAGAACAACAAGGCTTCCTGGCAATAAACTGAGGAGATCCATAAAGTGCCTGGACGATCTATACCCAGAGAATCTAGAAAAAGCCACAGAGATAAGAATATCATGTGACAAAACCAACCAGCAGATGTTTAATGAAAAACCAAGTGTGCTAACTTCAAACGAGGCAGAAACTCACACATACTGATGTTGGACAATGTGACCCTTCACTGTGGTATCAAAAAAATCAGGCATGACTTTAAAATTAATGATGCCTCACGGTTTGATCTAGTGACTGCCATTTCAAACTCTGGACCTCCTAAACTTCGTTTCTGATACTATCAGTATCTCTATGTTTGACTTATCAGTCACAACCCTTTATGTTAATATCTGAACAAAACCCACCTCTAGAAGATTTTTTTTTTTTAGAGAATTTATTGTTTCAGGTAAATAAAATGACTAGGGGCGTTTTGTTTCAGGTACAACTGGATCCAGGCACTCAAATGACATGATCAAGGCTTGGTCTCTCTCTGGGTCATGATTCCGCTTTTCTCTCCACTGAATGAATGAAGGCAGCTGTACTATTACCACATCTCAAGGCATACAAGAGTCCATTTATCTCTCTCCTAACAATACAGTCATGGATTTCCACAATTTGTAGCGCTTCTCTGAGATCAAGAGAATTTGACCTTCACATTCAACCACATTTAGCAGCCCACTCTGATCCAGGTAACTTGCAGCATGCTGTTCCAAGCAATAGTTAGAATCCTGAAGTACGCATACCAGAGTAAAGGAAGCAAGCAGGGGGTGATTTTACTGTGTAGCTTTGAATTTAATATAGGCAAGATGCAGGCTAGCTGCAAGAGGCAAAAATTAAATAGTGACCTTTTCAAAATTTGCTTTCTCTGATGCAAATGCTAGCCCATAGCTGCAACCAGACATTTATCGCATCTGATTAGCAAATTTATAGTCAGACAATTCTAAATACACAGAAAACAGAAACACACCCTGATTTAACTGCACCCAGTCCACTTTCTTAATCAAGCTTCTTAACGTTTGACTGAAGCCCCAGACACACAAATGTCCCATTAAGAATGACTGCATTTACACTGCAGTTATTTTTTTCCACTATCTAAGCTGGGGAGTTGGGGGAGGAAGCTGCTCAGCAAGAGAGAGGGGGAAACTAGTAAATGAAAGGAAAGAAAAAATCTAGAGCGTTGAGGAGGAGACATCAGAGACCAAAAGACTCCCACTTGTCATGTACATCTTTCTTTACGCTCCTCACTCCATGCCCCTTGGAGAATTTCAGGAAGTTATGGAGGTTTGCAAAGGGTATGAAATTCATGGCCATAATCTCCTACCTCCGCAGAACTCACACACACTCAGATTTCTCTGACACTTTATTCAATCAAAATTTAGCGAGCAAAGCATCTATTGCTCCAAACTGGGAGGCTGTTTAATTCAGAAAATATTTTTGGGGCAGTGAGTGTCCCAGGATAACTGTCCAGAGAAGAGAGAAGAGGAGGGAGGGAGGGAGAGAAGAAGGAGAGGGGAGAGAAAGGAAGGAGGGGAAAAGAGGGAAGGGAAAGGAAGAGAAGGGAGAATTAATGAGCATCTGTATGACAGTAATGAGACTGTGTAGTGCAGTGGTTAAGGTCACAGCCTTTAGCCAGAGCCCAGTTTTGAACCCTGACTCCACTCTTCCCCGGCTGAGTGACCCCTGATGAGCTACAAAGTCTCTCTGACCTCCCATTTCATTGTTTGTGAAATGGAGATAATTGCCCAGAACTGCCTGAGCTGTCTGAGGGCTCAGTGGTGTGCTTTGCGCATTAGTCACTACCAGGCTATCGGTAGATGTTATTTATCACTGTTACCAGGAGCCATACCGAGCGCTCGTGGGTCCCATCCTCACCTAACCCTGCAGTGCAGGTGTCAGTGCAAGGTGAGCAGATCAGATTACAGGCTGGATCCGATCCCTGGGCCTTGGGCCTCAGCCCTTCAGTGTCCTCCAGTTACTTCCAGCTGCCAGTATTTGCATCTTTATGGGGCTTTTTACTGAACCACCAAAGTCTCTCTGGGGGTGCAAGCAGGGCCGCACATGCCAAGCATTAGCCCCACCCCCACCCGGAAGGTAGCCTTCTACTTACTCTGGGCTGGAGGTCGGCTTAATGCTGGCCCTGTATTGGCCACCTTCCCATCTCTTTATCACTCCCACACTCCGCTGGCACCTCCCAAATAAACCACTGGCACAGTAAATCCTTGCCTTGGGATCAGTTTCTTAACAGAGGCTCAGAGAGGTTGAGGCAATTGCCCAAGGACACACAACTATCAAATAAGGATAGTTTTGAACTAGATCTGTCTCATTTGCTAAAGGCTCTGATTACCTACCATCCTGTCTCCCTAAACTAATGATATGTCAGTGCTGAGGGAGGGTGGCCCCAATCAAGGGGAGTTTTGCTGGGTACCCACATTAAATAGAAAAGGCTGCCAACCTCAGCCATGTTCTCTTTTCTCCTTGTCCTGCTGATGACAAGTTGCACTTACTCTAACGTCTCCAGTCTCCTCATCTCAACATAGGGCAGTGCAGCAATAGTCCACATTCTCTATCTCAGGATTTTGGAATTGATGATTAACAGGGCATTTCCAGAGACCTGTTCCCAAAAGCAGTGGTCCTACAAGATGGAGCATTAAAAAATAAGAGTCCCGGAGATCAAAGAAGGCATTCTGGATTTGCTAAGCCCCTCTTGAGGCCTCACAACACCATTCATGTATTAAAGGTTCTGAGAAGTCCTGCAGTAAACAACCCTGTTTAATCCAATGTTTTCCAGACTATTGACTGTACAAACCTTTGTGGGTAATCAGTTATCAAGATCCCTGTAGAAATTAGTGTTCTCTGAAACACATTTTGCAAAATACCAGATTAGGGATTGATTTGAGACAGTAACCTTAATCTTGTTTCAGAGGATTTAATTAACTTGGATGATTATCTAATCAGCATGTGTGGACCTGGCTGTTGGGATAAGATGTGATGGGTTGCACACTTGGTGCCAAGAACTAGATCCACCCAGGGAATACTATGGTTCCAGTTGGCAGGTACGTCCTATCTGTATCTCAAGATGCCAAGAATCCAAAGGATGTAAGAGAACCAAGTGGATTCCCTGGAAAAGACCATCAAAAACCCTGTCTTCAGGCTCCCTTCTCCACCACGTTGTATGATACGGTGACAAGAGGTGGTTGAACAAAGAGGAAAATGGAAATGCTAATGTAAAAGGACAAGGGGACTGGCTCTAGTAACAATGGGAGAAGTTGATTTATTCAACATTCAAAAAATACTTATTCATGTCTAGAATATGTCCCAAAATAATACAGGAGGGAGGAAGTGGGCAGGAGCACAGATTAAACAGCATCAGCCATTAGTTGATAACTATAAAGGTGGATGATAGGTAGGTGCAGGCTCATTATACTAGTCTGCCTACTTTTGCACATGTTTAACATTGCCCATAAAAACAGTACAAAGTATATATTTATATAAGCCACTATTGGGGAGGATTATGTGGAAGGGTAATTTATTGTATCAAAAGAGGGAAATATATTCAGATACTTAGGAGACATATAAATGGATTGGGTTCGAAGGATTATAAATATGAAATTATGATTTTGAAATAAACTGTAATTATGAAAGGTTATGTATGTTTGGAAATATTCTGCATATTATGCTAACAGGAATAAAATGCAATGAAGGAGTGAATTTAGGAGATAGAGGATGGCAAGAGGAAGAGAAGGAGACTAGAAGGGGTTTATATTTGGGGTCCAGCAAAGAGGGGTGGAGGGCCCAGCAGAGGCTGAACTCTACAGGCTTCACTCCCAGGCACCCAGGCGGGGGGCTCCCTGACCCATGTGTAGATGACAGTAACTCTGTACAAACTGAAAACTAGTACTTGGGGCAAAGTGACCAGGGCTAGGGGGTGTTCTGGAGTCTTCCTGGGAGAAGATCTGAGGTTGGGTCTGGAAAGGGGCTGGGTAGACACAGAGAGTGTGATCAGATGGGAATAAACCAGCATGAGCTTTAGGGAGGAGCTGAGATCAGGTGAAGCATCATGGTTATTAGTACTCTGCCTGGCATATATGGGATTCAATAAACACCTGGGAAATTCTTGGATGGATGGATGGATGGATGGATGGATGGATGGATGGATGGTTGGATGGATGGATGAATGGATGGAAGGATCCATTACCCTACAAGGGCAAAAAATAAAACGTACTGACTTACAGCTAAGGGAGTGGCAAAAGAACATCAGACGGACCTGAGTCTGACTCTTTCTCCACCTCTTCCTAGCTGTGTGACTTTGGGCAAGTCACAATATGTCTCTGAGCCTCAGTTTGCTCATCTGTATTGTGCGAGTTAGTCATGATATCTACTTCACAGAGTTGTAATGGACCAACACTTTTATATATGAGCACTTAGCACAAGGCCTGGCACACGATAAGTGCTTGATAAGTAATGTCTATTACTATCATTGTCATTTTTATTATTACTATTGACCGATTTAAAAGTCAAATGCAAAGTGGATCCCCCTATTGTGTTATAATATAGTCAAACAAGCAAAAAGTTAGTAACCAAAAAAAAAAAAAGCAAACACCTAATTGTTCAAAAGGGAGAGATGAAGATCAGGGAAGTGAAATTTCCCTTTTTGTGGTAAAATTAAACCCCAAACAGAAAACAGGTTAATTTCTTGGAGAAAGAAAGTAATGATCTCATCACAGGGAGATGCCCTGTATGAGCTCTGGGAACCTGGAACCCCAGAGAGGCATTTATCAATAAGCATTTCAACACCCTTGCCTTTTCATCTAGAACCAATTGATAACTCTCTCCAGATCCCTCTCAGGTTTGTGATTAGTTGTTTTCATTATTCATGATTCATCACATGCAGATGGAATTAAATTTTCACAGTATCCCTAAACATCAGGAATTAATAGCACAGAAAATTCTGAAAAGGTGAAGCATTGGGTCAAGCCTGGTGGGTCAAATAAGGGTAAATGACCTCTCTCTTCAACCTGGTCTCCCTGCTATCTCCCGCAGTCCATTGCTGGAGATTCCCCTCACAGCAGTTTCTGCAATGCTGTTAAAATGTCAGTCAGCGCATGTTAATCCTCTGTTCCAAAGCCTCTGTGGCTCCCCATCTTAACCAGCATCATGGGCCTACAACAGTGCCAAGGCTCTGCCCAGTCTGTCCCACATTACCTCACTGGCTTCACCTCTTATTATTCTCGCTGGCTTGTTGCACCTCCAACCAGACTGGCTTCAAGCTTTTGCCTAAACATTCCAGGTATACTTTGACCTCAGGGCCTTTGCACTTGCTGTTCCCTCTTCCTGGAATACTCTTCACCTCACCTTCCCACTTCCTTCAGGTCTCTGGTCAAATGTCACCTTGTCAGGGAAGCCTTCTTTGACTTCCCTATCTCAAACGGAATACACACCTAGCCATCTCCCTCACTCCGTATTTCTCCTTTCCCAGTTTTGTCTTTCTCCATATTAACCACCTGCCACATTATATGTTCATCTCCCCCACGTGAGCAGGGGTCTTTCCCTACTTCATTCCCTGCTGTAACCCCAGCACCTAGAAGAATGTCTGGCACCATAAAATACTATACTAAATATAGTATAACATAAATATAAATAGTGTTAATATGTAACACTGAATATAGTATATAACACATATAGTATGTAAGTAAATAGTATTAATATATATAATATATAATTATATGTAATGGATTTATATTCTTATAATTGTTATACATAATTATAATATAATAATGAAATATAGTATATGTGTATATATTTTATATTATAATTATATGTTACATATACTTTATGTGCCTTAGTTCAGGCTGCTATAACAAAACACCATAGACTGGATAACATAGTTCTGGTGGCCTAGAAGCTCAAGATCCAAGTGCCAGCAGATTCCATGTCAGGCAAGGACATGCTTCCTGGTCTTCTTGCTGTGTGTTCACAGGGCAGAGAAGGTTTGAGAGTTCTCTGGGTGCCTCTGTATACGGACACCAATCCCATTCATGAGGGCTCCCCACCCTCCTAACCTCATCACCTCCCAGAGGCCCCACCTCCTTAACATCATCACCTTAGTGGTTAGGATTTCAACATATGAATTTTAGGGGCACACAAACATTCAGTCCATAACAATATGTAATAAATAATAATGCATGTAATATAAATACAATACATATTACATTACACATAACAGAATATTATATATCAAATATACTTACATTGTTACGATCATAAATATATAGTATATAATATATAAATGCTAATATTTAAAAAGTAGTTGTTCAATAAATATTCACAGAAGGAGTCAATTAAAGGAGTGGTTACCTGAGATTCATGCCCAGGACAACTCTTCTGAGCACTGAAATTTCTTTTCCTCCGGTACCAACCTCACCAGTTTCCCACAGGTGTCCCCATGCCCCTCTTCCTTCTCACTCCACATACTTACTCATTCTAGTCTCCTTGCTCTGAATACTTTCTCTACCCACAAGTCCAAATCCTACACCTGCTATCTCTCTAGCCCCGGTTCAAGTACCCCAGGCACCTGGGAGACTTTTCGCATCATCCCAGCCTCACGACCATTTCCTTTGCTAACCGAGGCCAGTATTTGCCCTCTGGGCCACGTAAGCCGACATGTGATCATGCCCAGTTTAACACTTCATCATGTCTGCAGTCATTCTACTGTCCATTAATCATGCCTGCCTCTACCCAGAACTCAATAAATATTAGTGATTTTTCTTCTGAGATCAGGAACTAAGCTACAGGACTTGTCCCTCACAGTCCCTTATAGCACCTAGACCCAGAGTAAGAATTCAATAAACCACTCTTGAAATTTCAAATATCTTATGGTAAGATAAATGATTAGTCAGCAAACATTCCCTCCCTCCCTTCCTCTCCTCCATTGCAAGTGTTTCCCTGACCCCTTGGAGGCCAGGCTTGGCCATGAGCCTGCTCTGGCCAATGGGATGTAAATAGAAATGACAAGCTGACTTGGGTTAAGAGGATCACTCTGGCTGCTGTATAGATTATAGGCTGATGGAGAGCAAAAGATGACTGCCTAGGTGACAGCGGTGGAGGTGGTAAGAAATGATCAGATTCTAGAAATGGCTTAAATGTGGAGCAGACAGGATTGGTCGACGGACGAGATGCGGGAAATGAGAGTAAGAGAGGAGGAATCAAGGTGACTCCAGGTTTGGGGCCAGAGCAACAGGAAAAGGATGAAGTTGCCATGTAATGACGTCGGGAAGACTGCGGAAGGAGCAGGCTTTGTTCAGAGACTGAGTCTCATTTTGAAAAAGTTAAGCCTGAGGTTCCTGAGACTTCCCGGCACATCTTCCTGGAGGAGATGTGGAGTAGGCAGTGGGCCTTGTGAGCCTAGAGCTCAGGGGACCCACCAGGCTGGAGACCATACATTTAGAAGTCATACACACTTCTACACACTCTACACACTTCTGTAAAGTGGTGCGGCTTCTCTGAAAGGCAAACTGGCAGTTCCTCAAAAGGTTAAAGATAGAATTACCATAACCCCAGCAATTTCACTCCTAGATATAGACCCAAGAGAACAGAAAACGTATGTCCACACAGAAACCTGTACACAAATGCTCACAAACATTGTTAGCAGCATTATTCACAATAGCCAAAAAGTGGAAACACTCCAAATATCCATCAGCGATGGGTGGATAAATAAAATGTGGTCTATGGGTGGAATGCTATTCAGTCATAAAAAAGAATGAAGTATGAAATAACATAATACAGATGAACCTTGAAAATGTGATGCTGAGTGAAAGAAGCCAGACACAAAAGCACAAATACTGTATGATTCCATTGATACAAACTGTCCCCAACAGGCAAATTCACAGAGACAGAAAGTACATAAGGGGTAGCCAGGGGCCAGGGGAGGGGAGGGGAAATGAATTATTGCTAATGGGTATGGGTTTCCTTTGGAGGGGATGAAGATGCTCTAAATTTAGATTGTGGTGATTTAGATTAAGGTTGTATAACTGTGAATATACTAGAAATGTTGAATTGTACACCCTAAATGAGTGAGTTGTATGGTATGTGACTTATAGCTCAATAAAGGTGTTTTTCAAAAGCAAATTGTAGAACAATGTGTATAGTGTGATCCCACTTTGTTAATAAATATATGTGATAAAAAGTAGAACAAATGCATATAGGAGTCTCTGTGTTATAAGACGGAGGACACTGTGTTCCCCAGAATTCCTCTGGAAATGAGCCATGTATTTAAGAAGGAGAAACATTTCAACCAGCAGCTTGGAGAGGTGGGAGCCCAAGGCATGCCCACAGAGCATGATGAGGACCCCAGGCTGCCTCCTGAGCGGGCAGGTTCTCTCAGTGGAGGATCCTTAGCTAACACAGCTTGGGACAAACTAAGCATGCATTGGGGGTGGGGTCTGGAATTTCTCTGTGTAACAGAAGAAAGGGGGTTTGGAAATTTCGAGAGACATGTGAAAGGAGGAGGAGGACGTGAGCCTGGGCACTGTGGGCAGGAGAGGGAGGAGCCCGAGCAGTGCCAAGGCCATGGGCAGGACTTGATGATGTTTGGGCTGTACCTTGGAGGGATACCAGAACATGCCACCCCAAAATATGCTTCTTTGGCATATGGGTGATTTTCAGCTACAGGCTATTGAGAATCAGCAGATGCAAGAAGCTCTAAAAACAGGGCACATGTTTCTTTTTGTAAAGGAAATTTCGGTTTGTAGAGATACCCTCTCCTGAACCAGGAAGAGCAGGAGCCCTAACAACTCTTACCAGCAGCAAACTCACCGACTCAAATCTGAATTAACAGCTCTCCCAAAACAGCCTTTGTTTACCATCCTTTTCCTGGTCACCTGACCTGAAGTTCAAAACTAAACCCCTTTTCCTTTTAATCTAAAATGGTATATCCCCCAAGGTCCAGACACCCTTTTGAGTTACTCAGCTCTGGTCACTCCTATGTGTTCCATGTACAGTGCACTTGTTAATTAATGTTTTCTCTTTGTTTTTCTCTTGGTAATCTGTCTTCTGTGGCAGAACCCCAGCTGAGAGTCTGGAAAATAGAAGGAAAAGATGTTACCTCCTTTTTTATACCTTACAATGTAAACTCTTCCTCAGCAACCCTAAGAAGGCTAAAGTAAACACCTCATTGCTCACTAGGGCTTCCATGCACGTGGATGGATGCTTCAGTGAGAACTCAAAGATGTGCTAGTTTCTACAGCTGACATGAGGAAAACCACAAACCACAGCGAGATGCAGAAGATGACGACCATACAAAAATACAGGAGAAGACATACAGAGAAGACATAATACCCATTCTTCTTAAAGCTTTCCAAAGAATAGAAAAGGAGGGAATACTTCCAAACTCATTCTATGAAGCCATCATCACTCTAATACCAAAACCAGGCAAAGACTCCACCAAAAAAGAAAATTACAGACCAATATCCCTGATGAACATAGATGCAAAAATACTCAACAAAATATTAGCAAACCAAATTCAAAACTACATCAAGAAGATCATACACCATGACCAAGTGGGATTCATCTCAGGGATGCAAGGATGGTACAACATTCGAAAATCCATCAACATCATCCACCACATCAACAAAAAGTAGGACAAAAACCACATGATCATCTCCATAGATACTGAAAAAGCATTCGACAAAATTCAACATTCATGATAAAAACTCTCAACAAAATAGGTATAAAGGGAAGTACCTCAACATAATAAGGCCATAATGACAAACCCACAGCCAACATCACACGTAACAGCAAGAAGCTGACAGCCTTTCCTCTAAGATCAGGAACAAGACAGGGATGCCCACTCTCCCCACTGTTATTCAACATAGTACTGGAGGTCCTCGCCACGGCAATCAGACAACACAAAGAAATACAAGGCATCCAGATTGGTAAAGAAGAAGTCAAACTGTCACTATTTGCAGATGACATGATATTGTACATAAAAAACCCTAGAGACTCTACTCTAAAACTACTAGAACAAATATTTGAATTCAGCAAAGTTACAGGATACAAGATTAATACACAGAAATCTGTTGCTTTCCTATACACTAATGATGAACTAGCAGAAAGAGAAATCAGGAAAACAATTCCATTCACAATTGCATCAAAAAGAATAAAATACCTGGGCATAAATTTAACCAAGGAAGTGAAAGACCTATATCCTGAAAACTACAAGACACTCGTAAGAGAAATTTAAGAGGACACTAACAAACAGAAACTCATCCCATGCTCTTGGCTAGGAAGAATTAATATTGTCAAAATGGCCATTCTGTCTAAAGAAATTTACAGATTCAATGCAATCCCTATCAAAATACCAACAGCATTCTTCAACAAACTAGAACAAATAGTTCTAAAATTCATATGGAACCACAAAAGACCCCGAATAGCCAAAGCAATCCTGAGAAGGAAGAATAAACAAGGGGGATCTCACTTCCTAACTTCAAACTCTACTACACAGCCATAGTAATCAAGACAATTTGGTACTGGCACAAGAACAGACCCACTAGAACAGACCAGTGGAACAGAATAAAGACTCCAGATCTTAACCCACACATATATGGTCAATTAATATACAATAAAGGAGCCATGGTTGTACAATGGGGAAATGACAGTCTCTTCAAAGCTGGTGTTGGCAAAACTGGACAGCTACATGCAAGAGAATGAAACTGGATCACTGTCTAACCCCATACACAAAAGTAAATTCAAAATGGATGCAAGACCTGAATATAAGTCATGAAACCATAAAACTCTTAGAAAAAAACATAGGCAAAAATCTCTTGGACATAAACATGAGCAACTTCTTCATGAACATATCTCCCCGGGCAAGGGAAACAAAAGCAAAAATGAACAAGTGGGACTACATCAAGCTGAAAAGCTTCTGTACAGCAAAGGACATCATCAATAGAACAAAAAGGTATCCTACAGTATGGGAGAATATATTCATAAATGACAGATCCGATAAAGGGTTGACATCCAAAATATATAAAGACCTCACACATCTCAACAAACATAAAGCAAATAATCCAATAAAAAAAATGGGCAGAGGAGCTGAACAGACAGTTCTCCAAAGAAGAAATTTAGATGGCCAACAGACACATGAAAAGATGCTCCACATCGCTAGTCATCAGAGAAATGCAAATTAAAACCACAATGAGATATCACCTCACACCAGTAAGGATCTCCACCATCCAAAAGACAAACAACAACAAATGTTGGCAAGGATGTGGAGAAAGGGGAACCCTCCTACACTGCTGGTGAGAATGTAAATTAGTTCAACCATTGTGGAAAGCAGTATGGAGGTTCCTCAAAAAGCTCAAAATAGAAATACCATCTGACCCAGGAATTCCACTCCTAGGAATTTACCCTAAGAATGCAGCAACCCAGTTTGAAAAAGACAGATGCACCCCTATGTTTATCGCAGCACTATTTACAATAGCTAAGAATTGGAAGCAACCTAAGTGTCCATCAGTAGATGAATGGATAAAGAAGATGTAGTACATATACACAATGGAATATTATTCAGCCATAAGAAGAAAACAAATCCTACCATTTGCAACAACATGGATGGAGCTAGAGGGTATTATGCTCAGTGAAATAAGCCAGGTGGAAAAAGACAAGTACCAAATGATTTCACTCATATGTGGAGTATAAGAACATAGAAAATCTGAAAGAACAAAACAGCAGCAGAATCACAGAACCCAAGATTGAACTAACAGTTACCAAAAAGAAAGGGACTGGGGAGGGTGAGTGGGAAGGGAGGGATAAGGGAGAGAAAAGAAAGAGGGAATTATCATTAGCATGTATAATGAGGGGGGGGGCACGGGGAGGGTTGTACAACAAAGAGAAGACAAGTAGTGACTCTATAGCATCTTACTCCACTGAAGGACAGTGACTGTAATGGGGTATGTGGGGGGGGGACTTGGTGATGGGGGGAGTCTAGTAAACATAATGTTCCTCATGTAATTGTAGATTAATGATGCCAAGGAAAAAAAAGATGATCCACATGCTAAACTAAATTAAACTTCACTTTTAAAGCATTCAGACGAATAGGTTTCTATTGTATTTATAGCAACTGAACATGATTTCATGATTATGTCATGATAATATAAATAATTTGAGAGTGAAATAAAAATACAGGAGAAACCATATTGCCACGCCACTAACAGGTTACTCTGGAGGTGGGATTCAGAACAAAGAGCAAAAAGACTCTGTTTCATTTCTTTTACATACTTCTGTATTGTTGGAATTTGTCTCAATGGGCATGACCGATTTTGTCATTCTGAAAAAGCAAAAAAGACATCTCCAGGGCTACCTCCTCCAGGCAGCCTCTGAGGCAGAGGGGCTCCGCCCCAGTGTTGCCATCACACCGGGTTCCTTTGGCATTGGGCACTTGCCACTTGAGGAGAATTAACTGTCCTGGTTGCCCTCGAGAGCACAAGGTGTTCATATTGCCTCTGATGCTGAGCCTATAAAAGAAACTTAGTAATACTTGCTGGGGAATGAACAACTGAATGGACGAAGGAGTTCAGCGATACCCACAGGCACCCCTGAATCCCACCAGCCTTTGGCCAAGCTCATCCTACTGAGTCTGGCTAAATGTCAAGTGGCCATTTGGGGCTGCTGGGTGCCCCCCAAGGTGCCTGAGATTAATTACCGGCAGCCAACCCCTCACAGCACAGATTTGCAAGTCTTAACTACACGCAGGGGAGCGGCAGGACAGTCATTCCCTCCTCACTCCTGGGCCCAGAGTCTCCAGCGCTATTCTTTTTTTTTCTGCTTCTGACATCTCCAGCTCCCTGAGGAAATCAGGGTACAAAGATGGAGAAGAGAGGTGCCGCCAACAGGGAGAGGGGAGGGCTCAGGCTTTCAGCTTGGGCCTCAGACCTTGGGGGTTCTGAGGGGAAGTGTCTTCTTGTATTTTTAGGAAATAGCTCAGCCAGAGGTGATGGGGGGAGCTGGGTCGTCACCCAGAGTCAGATCTGCATGACAAATGCCTCTCAAATCCACCTGGAAAGATGAGACATTTTGATACGGCCTGAGAAGGACTGAAGCCATATTTTCTCCACCAACCTCTTGAATTTTGGCTGTTGGATCTGCACCAGACCACCGGTTTAAGGGCATGTGACGGGTGATGTCCCCTATGCATCACTCTGGGTGAGTAATTAAGAGACCACATGAGAAAGGAAAGGAGTATGTTACATGAGATCAATTGAAAGACAGACCCAGGTTCAATTCCCAGCTTCACCAATTGCCAGCTCTGTAGTGCTGAACAAATCCATTGACCTCTCTGAACTTCAGTGACGCCACCTGTTTATTTTAGAAGTCTTCCCATTGCCCAGTGCCTGGAAACTTTTACCCTCCCAAGATTTTGTTCTGGATTTAAGACACTATCATCATCACTAGGAATCCTATTCTAAGATGCAAAAACTCTTCAAAAAGTCTCCAATCCAGCCTCAGACATTCAACAATCGATGCATTTATCAGAGATAAACAACTGGTTGTTTAACAGGGCCCCGTTGACAAGAGACAACAGACAGGTAAGTTTTGATAGGGGGAAAGAAAGAGGAAAAAGCCCAGGGAGGAAGGTGCTCCCAGAAGGGAGAATCGGGTTCTTGACCAAGAGGGTCCAGGGACCAGGTCCCTGCTTCTGTTTCCCCACCTCAGAACAACAGATAATATAGAGTAAACTTTATTAGTACTTACTAGCTTCCAGGCATCCTGCTAAGGGCACCACAGGTTCTCTCTTCATGTTTACAGAAAAAACCATTTTACAGACAGTGAAACTGAGGCCCAGGAAGCTCAGGTAACTTACTCGAGGTAACACCCCCAGTTCATGGAGGAGCGAGCTTGAAATACCAGAGCCTCTTGTTGACAAGAGCAGGTAACTCATAATTACTATTAACTTCAGAGGCACTGGGATCTTTAGACAGGGCTGGGGAGGGAGGGCCTGACAAAAGGAGGGAGCACGTTAGGAAGAGTCACTGAAGGCCAAGCCCAGTTGATCAGGATGAGGCCCACTGGGCAGCCAAGATCCCTCCCGGAGACACGGCATCCTGGCCCCGGTGGGTCCCTGGGAGGGGCTGACTGGCACGACCCCCTTCCTCCTTCACTCCCTCTGGCTTCAGTGGGTCCAAAGCTCCTGGAACTGCTACCATGGAGACTGCTTCTCCAGTGGCCAGAGCAGGGATAAAGGGCTGGCACCG
Organism: Manis javanica; assembly: GCF_040802235.1. Classification (NCBI taxonomy): domain Eukaryota; kingdom Metazoa; phylum Chordata; class Mammalia; order Pholidota; family Manidae; genus Manis; species Manis javanica. The sequence continues at coordinate 70,244,398 of NC_133170.1, read as the reverse complement.
GTTCTGGGAGTGAGTGCCGGAGGCCCCGGGGAGGTGGAGCCAGGCTTCGCCAGATGGCTGGGGACAGGAGGCCAGCCCATCTCCATAAGGCAGGTCCCCGGTTAAGCCAGGGTCTGCCAGACGCTCCTCAAAACTCCCAGAAAACACCACCACCACCAAAAAGCACAGAAATACAAGCTTTTCTCTGTCTTGAGTCCTGCCTTAGGTATTTGCATGGCACAAACTGTGTGCCACCCTATGTAGGGTCAGGCTCTAATATCAGGGAATGCCCAGGCCCTTTGAAGCTCATGCATGAGTCCCCATTAGAGAAGTCCCCCAATGTAAAACAGTGTATGAGCCCCCAGTAGAGAGGATATGGATTAGCCCCAAAGAAGTTCCTCCTGGGTTGATTTTTATTTTAGCATTATTTAATTATTCTTATTTTCATATTAGCATTAATAGTAACAATATTCATGGTAGAGGTAGGAATAGCTAACATTTAATCAGCACATACTAAGTGCCAAGTGTAAAGGACTTCACACTATCGGCTCCTTTCATCTTCTCCACCAGGCTATGACATGGGCATTGTTATCTTATTCCCATTTCATAGATAATGGATTTGGGGCCCAGAGAGTTTCCTTCTTCAGCCCAAAGACACACAGCTGGTGTATTCATTTCCCATGGCCTCTGTAAATCACCATGGACTCAGGAGCTTCAAACAATGCATATGTGTTCTCTTCCAGTTCTGGAGGTCAGAAGCCCAAAATCAGTCTCCTGGGGCTAAAGTCAAGGTGTCAGGAGGGCTGGCTCCTTCTGGTGGCTCTAAGGGACAGTCCATTTCCTTGCCTTTTCCAGCTCCTAGAGGGACCCTCAGGGCCCCTTCCTCCATCTTCAAGGCACGCCACTCTAATCTCTGCTCTGGTTGCTGCTGAAGATGTCTGTGCTCCCACTCCCCAGCTCCCCGCACCAAATTCGTATGTCCGAACATGATCCCCACTGTGATGGTGTTTGGGGGCAGGGCCTTCGGGAGATAAGGTGGAGCCCTCATGAGTGGCATCAGCACCCTTATAAAACAGACCCCAACAATCCCTCACCACTTCTGCCGCGTGAGGACACAGCAAGAAGGTGGGGAGGTCTATGAACCAGGCAGCAGGACCTCACCAGACACCAAATCTCCTGGCTCCTTGACCTTGCACTTCCCAGCCTTCAGAACAATGGGAATAAATGTGGGCTGTTTATAAGCCACCCAACCCGTGGAGTTGAGTTCTAGCAACCTGAACAGATGAAAACACTGGTCGTGCCTCTTCTAGTTCTGACCATCCCACCTCCCTCTTCCAAGGACGCTTATGATTACGATGAGCCCACCAGATCATCCGGATCACCCCCCATCTCAGGATCCTTCACTTAATCACATCTGCAAAGTCCTTTTTGCCATGTGAGGTAACATTCATGTGGGTATACTTGGGGGTCATTATTCAGCCTACTGCAGCTGGGACAGCAGAGCCAGGATTCAAAGCCTGAGGTCTGCCTGAGGAGTCCATTCTGTGAACCATCAGGCCAGCAAGAGCACTCCCTGGTCCCTCCTTCCCAGGGAAGAGAATGCCTGGGCTCTCCAACCAACACACAGAGCATTCTCACAGGGCCAGGCCCGATACAGTCAGCCTGGAGGCTGAATTCCCAGGTGAACACCCTCGGCATTGGTCTGGAGTATCCATTTAGCAACTGTGGGTTTTGGAGTCTGACTGTCCTGAGCTTCAATCTCCCAATGACCTCTACCAGCTCTGTGACCTTGGGTGTACCCTTTGCCCTCTCTGAGTCTCAGTTGCTCCATCTGTAAAGTGGGCACAATTAGACCCACCTCACAGAACTATTGTGCAGGTTAAATGAGGTTATGGAGAGAAAGGGCTTAATATAGACCTAAAACAGAGTTGGAGCTCAATAAACAGAAATAATATTAAGTATTCTTATTACTACTGAAATGATAGAACTTGGTCATCAGCCAGTCCCTCTTGAATTACCTTGTTTATAGCCTGGATGCTCTTCTCGGATTTTTTTCCCTGAAGATCTTAGAGGTTACAAAAAAAAAAAAAACCTGTCTCCTAGGGCCCAGACACTCTCAGGGAACCCCAAGGACAGACAAATGATCTACAAACACAGATGAGAAGTTTCACAGAACAAATGTGAAGTGCTAACAACTGCCTGAAAAGAAAACAATTAGTACAAGACTTTCACCCTGACTCCCAGCCCCATCAAAGGGGTGTGTGTTCTGAGAAGCCAGGTAACAGCACTTTGCCTCCATCACATTGGCAGCCTTTCGAAAGCCACCCTTGTGAGGTGGAAAATAAAACAAGAAGCATACAAACTCACTTCAGCCCTGAAAATGCACTAGAGGCTGTGATTAAAAGGCCCCTGGAGTATTTCCAAATGAATAGCCCACCCTCCAAAAAGAAATATTTTGACAGGTGGGGCTGAATTATTCAATAGACATTGCTCCTTATTTAAAGTAGAGCGTGGGTTGCCAAGAGGTTGTTTTGTTTCCACTCTATTTCTTTACCGGAGTCTTTATAGTCCGGATGTCATTATAGTTCCAAGAATGCCACGCTGTAGAGCAGGGAAAATGTAGTGACAGCTAAGATTCTGACGGATGCACCTACATTTGATAAATGTTTCAGCCACTAGCCATATGTACACCCATCTAAATTAAGGGTAGGAGGGACAGTTACCTTACTGCAGGCTGCTAATTTCATTGAGGGGACTCGAATTTTTTTTCCTTCCTGGTTAGAACAATACCAGTTATACAAAAGTATTTACATTTGCTAGGACTAATAATGAACATTTCTCAAGATGGTCTGGATAGGATGAATTGGGCTCTAAGCAGGGCTAAAACATTCCTGGAAGAGAGGCAGGAACAACTTTTCTAGGGCAGAATTCTTACACTTTCTCTTGGGTCATGAAATGGAAGCGGAGCTGACTGTATCCAATTGTGGCAATGGTTAATGACCACATTCCTTTGTCTAAACTCATAAAACTATGGGACCATGAGCCAGCTCTATCACATAAAAATGAAAAGACATAATTGTAATGGATCAATAAAATTGATTAACAAGCTAAAAAGTAAGAAAGATTGTGCTGGATCTGCTTCAACTGGTCCCTGAGAGTATTTCTGCTTGCTGAAAAGCTTAATTCTCTATGTGTGCATTGAACAAGTATTTATAGAACACCTACCATATTCAAGGCACTGTTCTAGGCACTGGGGGAGCAGCAATGGCTAAAAAAAATCCTTGTCTTCAAGGACTTTACATTCAAGTGGGGAGAGACAACCTGTAAATGAAAAAGTATATACATAAAACAATCTCAGATCATTCTGAGTGCTAGGAAGACAATAAAATAAGATTTAAAAAAAGTAGAGGGACTGGGCACAGGGCTACTTTAGGTAGATCAAGGAGGGTTTCTCATAAAAAGAGCCATTTGAACTGAGATCAGAAGGAGAAGGGAGGCCAGTCAGAAGAAGTGCAAAGGTCCTGAGGTAGAAATAGAGAAATCAGTATGGTGTGGCTGGAGCCAAGTAAGCCAGGGGAAGGGGAAAAGGAAGGAGAGTGGGGGAAATGAAATGTGAGAGGTGGGCAGAGTCAGATCATTCATACTTTGCAGGCAGTAGGGAGATCCTGAGTTTTATTCCAAATGTGAGAGGAAGTCATTGGTGGGTTTTAAACAAGGGTGCAAAAAAACAATTACTCCAGTGGATCAAGAGACACTTTGGGAAATGTTTTAGCCATTCTGTCACCATGGACACAAGGACCAATGGTCCCACTATGTGTCAGACTTGTGTTGGGGGTTGAATTTGTTTCCCATCACTAGGATGCATCTAAACAATAGGAAGCAAGTTGGTAGGTTTGTTTGGGGAACATGGTCTGCGACTTATTCAACATATATTACTGGGCACCTATTCTACACACTTGTTCTAGGGGCTGGGGATGCACCAGCGAAGAAAGCAGACCCAGTCCACCCTTGCACAGCGCTCTATCATTGATGATAGGTGGTAGGGGAGGGGAAGTACCAGAGATAATAAAAGCACCAAGTGAGGAGCACCTAATGCAGACCTGAGAAGACCTGGGGAGGCTTCTTATAGAAGGTAAACTGGTATTCCAGATAGACAGAATATCATGTGCAAAGGCCCAGAGGTCACAGAGGAATCTGAAGGAACAGCATTATGACTTGACTGGAAAAGAGAATGTGAGGATGGAGCAGTCAGCAAGGACTCATAAATTACATTGAGGAGATTAGAATTTATTCCAGGGATTATAGGAAAACATGAAAGAGACTCAAGCCACAGGAGAAGGAGTGGACAATCAGATCTGCATGTTAAAAAGATCAAGTTGGAGTGGTGTGAAGACAGGAGATGAGGACTCTAGCGGGGAGCCTGGTGTGGTCACTCAGATGAGAGAAAGTAGGAGCCTCACCTAGAGAAGTGGCAGCTGCAGATGGAGAGAGAAGGAGGGTTATAAAATGAGGTAGATTCAACAGAACTCATGACTGGCAGGATGCTGGAATGGGGAGAGGTAGGAGTCAAGGATAACCCCTGAACTTCTAACTTACCAGTCAATTGTATGGTGGTGCCACTGGATAAGAAACAATCTTTGAGGGGCTGGAGAAGATGGTGCTCAAGAAATATCCGGACCTGCCCTGTCCAATATGGTAGTGAGGTAAGAGACTACTGATTACTTGAAATGTGTCCAGTACAAATACAGAAGTGAATTGTTTTAAATATCAACTTTCTTGAAATATAATTTACATACTATAAAACTGACCCTTTTTCAAGTATACAATTTTGTGGGTTTTAGTATATTCACAAAGTTGTGCAACCACTGCCACTTTTACATCAGAACACGTGCATCACCCTAAAAAAAAAGCCCATACCCATTAGCAGTCACTTCCCATTCCCTGGCAACCATGAATCTACTTTTTTTTTTTTAGCAACAGGTTTTCTTTTTTTTTAATGATATACTGTCTTATTTTAGTCTTAAGTATACAACACAGTGGCTCAACTTACCCATATTATTAAATCCTCACACACACACTCCACTAGTAGTACAGTTACTATCTGTCAACATAGGAAGATGTTACAGAATCATTGGTTGTATTCTCCATGCTGTGCTACCATCCCTGTGACCAACCTACATTATGATCGAGAATTTTTATGCTCCTTTATTCCCCTCCCTCTTACCCAAACCCTGCCCCCATGGTAAGCACTAGTCCCTTCTCAGTGTCTGTGAGTCTACTGCTGTTTTTTTCCTTCTGTTTTGCTGTTTTTAGATTCCACAAATAAGTGAAATCATATGATATTTGTCTTTCTCCACCTGCCTTATTTCACTGAGCATAATATCTTCTAGATCCATCCATGTTGTTGCAAATGGCAGGACTTCTTTTCTTTTTATGGCTGAATTATATTCCACTGTGTATGTACCATATCTTCTTTATCCATTCATCTACTGATGGACACTTAGGTTGCTTCCATACCTCGGCTATTGTATTTAAGCAGCAACAAACATAGGGGTGCATATATCTTTTCAGATCAGGGATTCTGTTTTCTTTGGGTAAAAGCCTTGAAGCGGAATTGCTGGGTCAAATGGTATTTCTATTTTTAGTTTTCTGAGGAACCTCTACTGTTTTCCACAGTGGTTGCACCAACTGACATTCCCACCAGCAGGGCAGGAGGGTTCCCATTTCTCCACATCCTCACCAACACGTGTCACTTCTTGTCTTTTGGATGGTGGCCATTCTGACTAGTGTGAGGTGATATCTCATTGTGGTTTTGATTTGCATTTCCCTGATGATTAGTGATGTGGAGCATCTTTTCATGTGCCTCTTGGCCATTTGTATTTCTTCTTTGGAGAAATGTCTGTTCAGGTCCTCTGCCTATTTTTTAATCAGGTTACTTGTTTTTTAGGTGTTGAGGCATATGAGCTCTTTATGTATTTTGGTTGTTTACCCCTTATTGGATAAATCATTTACAAATATATTCTCCCAAGCTATAAATTGCCTTTTTGTTCTGCTGATGGTGTCCTTTGCTGTACAGAAGCTTTCTGGTTTGATGTAGTCCCACTTGTTCATTTTTTGTTTCCCTTGCCCAAGAACATTTGTCTAGGAAAAAATTGCTCATATTTATGTTCAAGAGATTTTTGCCTGTGGTTTCTTCTAACAGTTTCATGGTTTCATGTCTTACAAGGTCTTTGATCCATTTCAAATATACTTTTGTATATGGAGATAAGCAGTAATCCAGTTTCATTCTCTTGCATGTAGCTGTCCAGTTTTCCCAACACCAGTTATTGAAGAGGCTGCCTTTTCTCCACTGTATGTTCATGGCTCCTTTATCATATATTAACTGACAATATATGTGTGAATTTCTATCTGGGCTTACTATTCTGTTCCATTGATCTATGAGTCTGTTCTTGTGCCAGTACCATACTGTTTTGATTACTGTAGTTTTGTAGTAGAGCTTGAAGTCAAGGAGCAAAATTTCCCCTGCTTTGTTCTTCTTTCTCAGAATTGCTTTGCTATTCAGGGTCTTTTGTGGTTCCATATGAATTTTAGAACTATTTGTTCTAGTTCATTGAAAAATGCTGTTGGTATTTTGATAGGGGTTGCATTGAAACTGTAAATTGTTTTGGTCAAAGATAGACATTTTGACAATATTAATTCTTCCTATCCATGAGCATGGGATGTATTTCCATTTATTGGTATCTTCTTTCTCTCATGAGTGTCTTCTAGCTTTCAGGGTATAAATCTTTCATCTCCTTGGTTAGGTTTATTCCTAGGTATTTTAGGCTTTTTGATACAAATTGTGAATGAAGTTGTTTTCCTGATTTCCCTTTCTGCTAGTTCACTGTTAGCATATAGGAATGCAACAATTTTCTGTATATTAATTTTGTATCCTGCAACTTTGCTAAATCCAGTTATTTTTTCTAATAGTTTTTGGTGAAGTCTTTAGGGTTTTCAGTGTATAATATCATGTCTTCTGCAAATAGTGACAATTTAACTTCTTACCGATTTGGATCCCTTTTATCTCTTTGTGTTGTCTGATTGCCGTGACTAGGACCTCCAGTACTAAGCTGAATAAAAGTGATGAGAGTGGACATCCTTATCGTGTTCCCAATCTTAGAGGAAAACCTTTCACCTTTTCACCATTAAGTATGATGTTAGGTGTGGGATTGTCATATATGCCCTTTATTATGAGGTACATACCCTCTATGCCCATTTTGATCAGAGTTTTTATCATGAATGGATGGTGAATTTTGTCAAATGTTTTTTCAGCATCTATTGAGATGATGACATGGTTTTTATCCTTCTTTTTGTTAATGTGCTATATGAAGTTGATTTATTGATGAATATTGTATCACCTTTGCATCCCTGGAATAAATCCCACTAGCTCATGATGGATGATCCTGTTGATGTATTTTTGAATTTAGTTTGCTAATATTTTGTTGAGGACTTTTCCTTCTATATTCATCGGGGATAGTGGTCTGTAATTTTCTTTTTTTGTAGTGTCTTTGCCTTGTTTTGGTATTAGAGTGATGCCGACCTCATTGAATGAGTTTGGAAGTATTCCCTCCTCTCCTACTTTTTGGAATACTTTAACAAAGGATGAGGATTAGTTATTCTTTAAATATTTGGTAGAATTAGTCTGTGAAGCCATCAGGTCCTGGAATTTTATTTTGGGGGAGCTTTTTGATTAACATTCAATTTCATTGAATTGGTCTGTTCAGATTTTCTGTTTCTTCCTGGGTCAATCTTGGAAGATTGTATTTTTCTAGGAAGTTGTCCATTTCTTCTAAGTTGTCCAATTTACTGGCATATAATTTTTCATAATATTCTCTAATAATTCTTTGCAATTCTGTGGTATCTGTTGTGACTGTTCCTTCTTTGTTTCTGATTTTTTAAATTTGCGTCCTCTCTCTTTTTTTCTTGGTAAGTCTGGTTAAGCGTTTATCTACTTTATTTTTTTTCTCAAAGAATCAGCTTAGTTTCATGATTTTTTTCTATTGTTTAATTCTCTGTATTATTATTTTTTTCTCCTGTCTTCATTATGTCCCTCCTTCTACTAACTTAGGTTTCATTTGTTCTTCTTTTTCTAGTTTCTTTAATTGTGAATTTAGACTGTTTATTTGGGATTGTTCTTGTTTCTCAAGGTAAGCCTGTATTGCTATGTACTTCCCTCTTAGAACATCCTTTGAAGCATCCCACAAATACTGGACTACTGTATTTTTGTTTTCATTTGTCTCCATGTATTGTTTGATTTCTATTTTAATTTGGTCATTGATCCATAGAAGCATGTTGTTTAGCCTCCACATGTCTGTAGGCTTTTTTATTTTCACTGTGTAATTTTTTCCAGTTTCATACCATTGTGGTCTGAGAAGTTGCTTGACAAAATGTCAGTATTTTTTAATTTATTAGGTTCTTTTTGTGGCCTAGTATATAATCTATTCTGGGGAAACTTTCACGTACAATTGATAAAACTATGTATCCTGCTACTTTTGGGTAGAGTGTTCTGTAGATGTCTGTTAAATCCACTTAATCTAATGTATTGTGCAGTGCCTCTGATTCCTTATTTATTTTCTGTCTGGTTGATCTGTCTATTGATGTGAGTGGTGTGTTAAAGTCTCCTACAATGAATGTGTTGCAATCTATTTCCCCCTTTAATTCTGTTCGTATCTGTCTTACATATTTAGGTACACCTATGTTGGATGCATAGATATTTATAATGATTATAGCCTCTTGTTGGACTGACTGCTATATCATTATGTAATGTTATTCTTTGTCTCTTGTTACTTTCTTTATTTTGAAGTCTACTTTTTCTGATATAAGTACCGCTACTCCTGCTTTTTCCCCCCTATTATTTGCATGAAATATCTTCTTCCATCCCTTCACTTTTAGTCTGTGTATGTCTTTAGGTCTGAAATGAGTCTCCTGTAGGCAGCATATACATGGTCTTGTTTCTTTGTCCATTCTGCTACTCTGTGTCTTTTGACTGGTGCATTCAGTCCATTTACCTTTAAGGTAATCATTGATAGGTATGTACTTATTGTCATTTTATTGTTTTTGTTTGTTTGTTTGTTTAGCTCCTTTCTGTTCCTTTCTTCCTCTCTCACACTCTTTTCTTGTCATTTAATGGTTTTCTTTAATGTTGTTGTTGGATTTCTCTTTTTCACTTTTTTGAGCATCTATTATAGGCTTTATGCTTGTGGTTGCCAAAGGTTCAAGAATAGCTTCCTGACTATATAACAGTCTATATTAAGTTGCTGATTGCTCTATGTCAAACACAGCTAAAAGGTTTTTTTTCCTTTTTCTTCCTCCTCTACACTTTATGTATTAGATGCCATAATTAAAACTCTTTAACCTTAGGAATATTTCCATCTACAGCAGTCCCTTTAGCATATCCTATAATGCTGGTTTTGTTGTTACAAATTCTTTAAGGCTTCATTTATCTGGAAATTGTTTAATCTCTGCTTCAAATTTAAGTGATAATCTTGCTGAGTATTCTTGATTGAAGGTCCTTCTGTTTCACTGTATTAAATATTTCATGCTATTCCCTTTTGGCCTGCAAAGTTCCTGCTGAGAAGTCTGCTGATAGCCTGATTGGGTTTCCCTTACAAGTAACCTTTTTCTCTCTCTGGCTGCTTTCAATACTCTCTCCTTATCCTCAATCTTTGCCATTTTAATTATTATATGACTTGATGTTTTCTTCCTGGGGTTCCTTTTGTTAGGGGCCCTCTGAGCTTCTATGACCTGAGTATCTCTTTCCTTCTCCCAAAACTTGAGGAAATTTTCAGCAATTACGTCCTCAAAGAGACTTTCTATCCCTTTATTTCTCTCTTCTCCTTGTGGTACCCCTATTACGCAAATATTCTTCATTTGGATTGGTCACGCAGCTCTCTTATCATTCTTTCATTCCTAGAGATCCTTTATTCTCTCTGCTCCTCAGCTTTATTATGTTCCTGTTCTCTAACTTCCATTTCATTGATTGTCTCTTCTACCTGCAGTAATCTATTATTCATTCCCTCCATATTGCGTTTCATTTCAGTTACTGTATTTTCAGCTCTTGTATCTCTTTGTTGAAGTCCTTCCTGAGATCTTTAATACATTTCTTCAGATCAGTGAGCATATTTATGACTTTCACTTTGAAATCTTTTTCAAGAAGATATGTGATCTCTGTTTCATTTAGCCCTCTTTGTGGTGTCTTATCCTGTAGTTTTGTTTGGAACATATTCCTCTGCATCCTCATTTTGTCAGGGTTTCTGTGTTTCTTCCTTTGTATTAGATGAATCTGATATGCTTCCTGGCTTTATGAAGAAGGCATCCTGAGGTGCCCAGAAGCTCAGGATTCTTTCCTCTCCAGTGCCCTATTTCTCCTTTGCTGTGGAACCCAGTTTCTGTTGGGTTATGGGAGGGGCTGCCTTTCTATTTGTCAGCAGTGGTTTATCTCAAGCTGCTGAGGCCAGTGGTTTGCTTCGGCCAGGCCTATGTGCTCAGAGCAGTGGTTTCTGTGCAATCATTGTGGGCCTGGCTGCCCTCTGCCTGCCATGCAGCAATGGCAGGGCTCTTGGGTTAATGAGGAGGGCAGAGCAGTTGCAGGACAAGTTGCACAATGGCAGGGTGCACAGGCTCATGGCAGTGGCAGATCACCCAGTTGCAGAGCCCTTCGGTGTTCAGCAGTGATGGCGAGCCAGGTGGTGGGAAGGCCCTCAGGTGCACAGCAGCAACCGTGAGACAGCAGTGGTGGGAGTGGAGAGCAGCAGCAGCTAATTACATGCTGGAAGGGCACGGTTCACTTAGGCAGGTAGTCACACAGTGGATGGGCTGGTGGGCTTGTGGTGGCAGGGCTATGTGTATGGTGGAGTGGGGAGGGGTGCATGGGTGAGCGGGGTTAGTGAGGAGGACTAAGCAGAGGCCACACCAGTAGCAGAGGCAGCGAGTTGCACAGCAGTGGCGCACAGCTGCTACAGCACTGAGTCTCATGGGTGCTGCCTAACAGTAGCGAGGCTCACAGCAACCAGTCTGGCTACCAGCGGTGAAGAAGCTTTTGAAGCTGGCTCTTGCAGACTCTCCTCAGTTGGGCTGAAAAAGGGCGGTGAAAGCTGGGAGAGTCTTCCTGTGCCTGCTAGGCAGCAAAGTCAGAAGCTGCGGGCTGAGTGGGCTGGGAGGTCAGTGGTGAGGGGAATAGAGCACCTGGGGCTGCTGAGAGTGCTCAACCTGCTGGGGAGGTTACCGCCCAACTGCCCTTTCTCCTGCAGAGACAACCCCATCCATCCCACTGCTGGCAAGTCTTTCAAACTGCTGCCTCTGTGTTGGGTCTCAGCAGGACAAGCAAGAGTGTGCCTGCCCTCCACATGGTGGCTGGTGTTTTAATGCCCCAGAGTGTTCCAACTGTCCCTGGTGTCCAGTCCTGCCCATCACCAGAACCCAATGCAATGTGGACTTGTGTTTCTGGAACAGATCTCCAGGGCTGTGTGTGCAGAGTTCCTGAGCGCCTATTCCCTCCCCGCTAAGCTCTGTTCCTCTTCCTCCAGCCTGTGGGCTGGGATGGGGGAATGGCTGGGGCCCCGCTTGGTCGCAGCTCTGCCACTTTACCCTTTTCTGTGTGGTCTTTTCTTCTTCCCCAGGTGTAGGTGGTCTGTTCTTCAGCCTTCAGGTCATTTTCAGGTTTAGTTGTATTTGCTGTAGTTGCTTCCTTTGGGTGTGTATGGGAGCAGGTTTCCATCTTGCTTTCCTACTCCACCATCTTGAGCTCCCCCGTGAATTTTTTATTTTATTTCATTCTAATTTTAAAACCAAGATTCAGTTTGGCTATTAGAAAACTTTTAAGTAGGTTTAGGATTTAGTTACATGAATCTACTTCGCCAATTGTAAATTTCATGAAATATAAATCCAGATTAAATATTTCCAATGGAAATTTAGTATCCAAACTGGGATGTACTATAAGATAAAATATGCACCAGATTTCAAAGATTAGTACAAAAAGAGAAGATTTGTGCTTCTGTTTCACATCTCTCTTCAAAGCATACCGTATGTTTAATACAGAGCCTCAAGTCCTTGGGAATTATTGACTACTTGCTTTTCACAAGTAGATTTGCATTTGCCAAGTCTTAAGTCCTAGCATCTCAGAAGCCAGTTTCTCCAAATATCCTAATGAGTTAACATCTCAATTGAAAACAGAAGTCCTTAATTAATGAAACAAATAACCTTGAGAACAAAAGTGTTCCCCAAAGCACAATACATGAATTTGCTTATTTAATGCAATAAATATTTACTAAGAATCCACCATGGGCAGGACAGTAGTTAACAGTATATATTCATTAACTATTGCTATGTAACAAACCATCCCAAATCTCAGTAGTTTCAGTCAACAATCATTATTTGCTTTCATGCATATGCTGGTCAGCTGATCAAGGTTAGGCTCATCTCCACATGTCTCTCAACCTCTTTGGACCAATGGCATCATCACTTCCTCCTCACTTTTATGCCAAAGCGAGACATATAGCCAAACCTGAAGTCCAGGGTGTCTCAAAAATTTTAGCACAGATTTATGCTTTAAAAACTTTGAAAGTATAAATTCTGCAGACTTACAGAACACATCATTTAAACTTTTATTCAGCTTTATTTTACACTTATTTAGTATTATAAATTTCTAATTCAATACTCCTAATCTTTTGTTTAAATCCCTCTGATTGAAGATGACAAATGTTGACCAAAACAAGTCATTAGCAAGTCACACAACCAAAGGCTTGGTTATAAGAAAGAACAAAGAATTAAAGTCAATGATGCAATCTGTCAGTGATACAGAAATGAATATACAAGGAGCTCACACTCTGCTTGGAGTGCTGGATGAAAGAGGGTCGGTACTGACTACGGCACATGCTACACAGCAACACAAAAAAACAAATATAAAATACATTGTTATGGACTATAATTTCTGAAAATAAATATGAGCCAGGCAGTATGCTATTTTATATACGTAATTTCACTGACTTCCCACAACAACACAATGAAGTAGAATATGAAGATCAGAGAGGGCAAGCAGCTTTGCCAAGATCACACAGTAAGTGAGCAAATCCAGATTCAATCCCAGATCTGAGTGATTACAAAGCTTGAGCTCCTAAGCTCTTGACTAGATACTGAATTCCTGAAATTAAATGTAACAGTGATTCAGAGGGGAGAAAGGTACTTGAAAGACTTCATGAAAAAGAAACCCTTTCTCTCTGTGTCCCAGAAGTTTGAGTTTGGTGCTGGTAGAGAGAAAAATAGGCAATGGATGAAAAGGCATAGAAGATGGAGGAAACAGAATGAATGAACATATAGAAGCAAATTTTAACATCTCAGGGCCTGTGTTGGGGGAAGCAAGTCAAGCAGTTTGGTTTCCCAGTCAAGTTAAGACCAGATTCTGGGATGAGTCCATATTCAATGCCAGAAGCAATAGGGAGGCCCTGGAGGTTTTAGAGTAGGAAAGTGACTTCAAAGCAAACTGCCTTTCTGGTAAAATGAACTGCACACTGAGCAAATAGTGCACTTAGGAGACAAAGAGACCAGACCAAAAATCAGTTAGGCATTTGTGCGGGGAGAAAAAAACTGGAGAGAGAAGCCAAGAGGAATGTAGTTCATGGGGTTGGCGAGTTTCCCCAAGCACCACACTTGGGTACCGTGTACTCATCAAGTCCAAAGGAGGACGAGAGAAACATCCCCTCAGGGTGCTGCAGAACTTAACTGAACCCTTCAAACACTCAAATTCAGTTAGTTGATTGAAAGGCATTTTTTGCAACTGACCATTTCTCTTTCTTTTATCTGCTATTTAGTATGTCCTGTTCCTTGAGCCAACGCAAAAGGAAAGAAATCACTGTTTTTTACTTTGCCCTGTTAGATGGCAAGGAGGAAAAAGGGTAATTATGAACATCAGTCTACTGTTCAATCCCTGCACTAAAAAAAAACCATTCTGAATAATTCCTCTGACTTCTATTAATTCTGTGTAACTATTATCTAGAATTGCTACAGCAAGCAAAGGCAAGCAGGATATAATGAATAGATTTTTTTAAATAAACAGTATGGGTGTGCTGTGTGGGCAGTCTGAGGGTGGTGGACTGGTAGAGCTGAAAGGAACCTCAGAAACTATGCCATCAAACCCGCTCATGTGACACGGGAAAGGAGCCAGGAGGCCAGGCGACTCTTCAAGTCACGCATCAAGCTGGAATCCCGGTATGCAAGAAGTGGCTCCTAGAGCGGTAGGTGTGCTTGGAAGTAAGGTGCTCCCCAGTGTTGATTGTGTGTCAATCACTGAGCTAAGCCCTCTTTATGTATATCTAATCCCTGTAGCAATCTGATAAAGTCATTACTGCTTTTATCCCCATTATACAGATGAGAAAATCAAGTTTCAAAGAAGTAAAGTTGCTTGTGCAAGGACCCACAGCTAGTAAGTGGTCAAGTAGAGTTTGAACCCAAGTCTAACACAAACTTACACTCTTTTTACAAGAGTATATGCAAGCCAGAATATTAACTCTGTAAGGGATCAGAATATGCCACTCCAGAATAAACCACTTTGGCATAAGGAGCATTTTGAGCTGAAGGCAACTGAAAAAAACAACAGACACGGGGAGAGTTCTCTGCCCACCCCCTTTCTGCCCAAAAGCAAGCCACAAATTTCCATTTGCAAAAATGTCCCCCTATCCCCAACCAGGAAAAGGAGAACAACTCTTCCCACCACAGATGACTTGAGTCTGCATAATAATCCTTACTAAGCAACCCTTGTCTATCACGCATTGCCTCATCACCTTCCCCCAATTTTCCACCCTTAGGAGCCCAAACCCCCTTTTCCTTTGTCTAGTCACTTCTCCACAATTAATCACCCTTTGATAAACTGGTATATAAGCCCTCAAATTTAACCTCTTCTTTGGGTTTTCACTTCTTTTCTGTGAAGTTCTGTGTATATAAAAATATTAACATGAATAAAATTGGAAAGTTTTTTATCCTATAATTCTGCCTTTTGTTACTTTAATTCACAGGCCTCAGTGACAATAGTGAAGATGGTAGATGGAAAGTTTTTCTCCTCTCCAACCCTCATACCACAAGCTCCTGTGGCTCTGCCTACTGTAGGACCCAGGAGAGAGACAGAGGAGCGGCCTGTGGGGCAGGAGGGGCCAGGGCCCAAGAAGAACTGAGAGAAGGAAGATGCACAGAGAAATGGTGGCTGAACACCTAGCTGGAGAGAAAGTGTGGATCCAGGAAGTGTGAAGAATATGGTTTAGGGCAGGAGACCTCGAGAATATGGAGGGAGCCCCCAAAAACCTCTCCCCATGCCTAAGGTGCAATTTTTTAAAATTACTATTACTTCCTTAAGATATATTTTTAAAGTTATAAAGTATAATAAATGCCCCCAGCAGCAGATTAAGAAATAAACATCCCCAATATACCTGAAGGCTCTTGTATGCCCCCCCACCAACTATACCCCCCACTGCCCCTACCAAAAGAACCTCTACTCTGAATTTGGTGTGTTCAGTCTCTTGCATTTTTTTTAAAGTATCACTGATACACAATCTTATGTTCATTTCAAACACACACCATGGTTCAACATTTACCCATACCATCAAGTCCTTAACCCTTCCAGTGCAGTCACCATCCATCAACGTAGCAAGATGCCACAGAATCATTATCAGTCCCATGAATTCTTTATACTTTTACTACCTGTTTGTGTAATATGTATCCCTGACCTTATAACTGCTTTGCATATTTTTAAACTTTATATAAATATACCATGTGTATATTTGTGCAACCTTCTTTGTTGCTCTTGACATTATGTTTCCTGGAGGATTCACCCAGGTTGGTATTTAGAGCCCCAGCACATTCATTTCCAGGGGCCTGAATATAATGTAGATATTATCCACTTTCCTGTTGATTAGGGGCTAGTTGACAACCACACTCACAAATACACTGCAGAAGAGATTATGAAAGGAAGTGGAATTAAACACCAAAGGGACTTGCTTTTTAGAACTCTCCCATATGAATGAGCCAAACATTTTTCATGTCCACCTCAAAGGGTTGCCACAAGCATTTGCATTAATTGTGCACTTAATCTTCAATGCAACCTTGTTGAGGGGGCAGCTAATATTGTCCCATTTTACAGATGAGGAAACTGAGGCTCCAAGAGAAGGGAAGTGACTTGCCAGAAGACATACTATGCAGAGGAGGCAAGAGTTAGACTCAGATCAGATTCCCTGAGAAAGCTCAACTCAAGACGGTAAGCGAGAAGAGGAATCAGAGCGGCCTGGCACAGAGCGCGCACTCAGTAAATGGCAGTTGCTGTCATCAGTAATAAGGAGCCATTTTTAAGCCAGGCAGGAGTACCAGAGCTGGCGCTAATAATTCAGCTCACCTGAGGAGAGTGACTTGCAGTATGACCTGTATTTAAGTTAAAAGGAGGAAAATAGCTAACGGAGTAGATCAAAATCTTTCCCAAAATCGGATTCTAATTATACCCCCAGGGAGAGCCCTAAAGCTGAAACTCTGGAAAATTACACCCTCATAATTCAGAATATGTGTTATTCAATCTCTTCACCAGGCTTAGGGTTTGGGGTTAGGAAAGAGTGCACTTATTTGAGTGCATACACCATACCGGGCATGAGGTATAGCGCTGAATTCTCCACGCATACTAATTCGCTCCTCTTCACGGCAATCCTGGAGTCAAGGACTGCTGTCACCCCACGTACACACCACAGCCTGATGCTCAGGGAGGTCAAGCCACTTCCCTAAAGTCACTGGGACAGCTAGTGGCTGTGACATAATAAGAAATAGATGTTTAGTCTCTGTCCCCTGTTCCTGACACAGAACTGTAAAACTTTTGCAATTTCCTGAGTGATGGGGGAGTTAGGAGCATCTTTTGTTACATTATTTGGTCTTAGTCCTTGGGTCCTGCCACAAGAGCTTCTAAGACCTTTGGAATCTCTGAGAAGACAAGAGCATCTTTTTGTTTTTAATGAGATGCCTGGTAGCTGGAGATGCCTAGGTAACTTCAGGATCTGGGCTGGTCACAAGGAAGACCAAGGCATGATTAGAGGGCTGGAACTTCAGTCCCCAGTCCCCTCCCAATCTCCAGGGATAGAAGAGGAGCTGGAGATTGAGTTAATCACCAATGGCCAATGATTTCAGCAATCATGCCTCTGTAATGGAATCTCCATTTTAAAAAACCCTAACTGGAAGGGCTCAGAGAGCTTCCAAGTTGGTGAACATGGCCAGGTTCTGGGGATACATCCAGGTTCTGGAGAGGGGGGTGCACCCCAACTCCACTGGGACAGAAGCTCCTGCTCCTGGATACCTCACACCCTGTGTCCCTCTTCATCTGGCTGTTCATCTGTGTCCTTTATAATATCCTTTATAATAAGCTAGTAAACATAAGTAAAGTGTTTCCTTGGATTCTGTGAGCCATTATAGCAAACTATCAAAGGGAGAGGTTGTGGGAGCCCCCAATTTATAGCCAGTGGGTCAGAGTACAGGTGATAACCTGGAACTCACAACTGGCATCTGAAATGGGGGACGGCAGTCTTACAGGACTGAGACCTGAACCTGTGGGGTCTGCACCGACTCTGGGTAGTTAGTGTCAGAATCAAACTGTATGTAGGACACGCAGTTGGTGTCCAGAGAATTTGGGAATTGCTTGATGGGAGGGACTACCCCACAATCTGGCGTCAGAAGTGCTGTGCATAGAGGGAACAAGAGGCAGGACAGTGTGTGACAAATCTCTCCAACTCCTAAGGGAGCTTAGCAAACATTGTATTTAGACTTTTACAAAATATTGGGAGGCGGGAGAGGTGCACGATGGGACATCACTGATATTTTGCTCTATACCTGGTTGTATTTAGTGTACTATGCCAACAAGCATGCATTGACTTTTTTTTTTTTTTACTAAAAAGTAGTTTAATGAATATAGGTGCACAAAGTACAATGGAAGATAATATGCAGGACTGATCTGGGCATTACAATATACAGGCATACCTCAGAAATATTGCACATTAGATTCCAGACCACTGCAAGAAAGCAAATATTGCAATAAACAAGTCAAATTAATTTTTTGGCTTCCCAGTCAATATAAAAGTAATGTTTACACTATACTGTAGTCTATTAAGTGTGCAATAGCATTTTTTTTGGTATCATTAATATACAATGACATGAGCAACATTGTGGTTACTAGACTCCTCCCATTATCAAGTCCCCACCACATACTCCATTGCAGTCACTGTCCATCAGCGTAGTAAGAAGCATGCATTTACTTTTGCAATTAAAACCTTTAAGTTCTAAAGAACAACCAAAAAATCAGCTGAGCAAGTTGAAAGGCCAGAACATCCCAAGCCCTAACTAACCATTCATTGATAAATCAAATTCCTACACATCAAGTCCCGATCCACAGGGTCACATTTAAACCCTGGACAGCTTGACAGTAGAGGCCCTCACTTAAAATATAAACACATTAAAATACAACCACAGAGTATCATATATATAAAACTGTGTCTTGAGTTGTCATTGACTAGTTGACATGTGTTACCATGTGTCCAGCATTTCATGACAGGAAACGTATCAATCTCGATTATATAAAGTTGAACTCATAGAACAAGAGAGTTGAAAGGTAGTTTCCAGGGGCAGGGGGAGTGGGTGGGGGGATAGGTGGATGAGGAGATACTGGTCAGAGGATATAAAGTTTCAGTTATGAGTAAGTTCTAGATCTCTGATGTACAGCATGGTTATTATATATAGTTAATAATACTGCTCTGTATACTTGAAATCTGCTAAGAGAGTAGATCATAAGTATTCTCACCACACACATACACACACACACACACACACACACACACACACACACAAAATGGTAACTATGAGGTCGCAGATGTGTTAATTTAATTGTGGTAATCAGTTCACAATGTATACTGATATTATATCATCGCACTGTATGCTGTTAAAAACTCACATTATACAACTAAATATATACAGTTTTCACTTGGCAATCATACCTCAAAAAAGCTGGGGGAAAATAAAATGAAATTTAAATTTGTTTTCAATTTTCTGGTTTTCTTTTCATACTTCAGGGGCCACACTTCTTTTTCAGGGTGAAAACTTTCCCACAGGTCCTTCTTCTAAGGCTCGTAAGTGCCCATCACTTGACTTCATGGTACCCACTAGATATTTTAAGGGACTCTCTCCTTATGTCAGGAAGTTAACCTGGATCAGGACTGGAATTAAAAGCACAAAATCTGATCAACTGGGTAGTCGTCAGAAGAGACACTGTAGCCCCTTTTGGCCACACGAATAGAAAGCCAGCTTCGTCCTGCTGCTGCATGGACTCGATGACCTGCGTTTGTATTCCCCCACAGCAGCCCTGTTAATGTGTCAAAGCCAATGCAGCACGCGACGTGGAAAGATGCTGATTGGGAATGCCAAGAAGAGAATGATGAATGACTGCCCCCTGAACACAGAGGTTAGTTACTGGCATCTGAAATACCTGAGGAGAGGATGTTACACTCCCATATCACCCATTAACCTCACCTCAAAGAAATCACTATAGCTGTAATTAATAGAAAGTGACTGTCATCCTAATTATAAGGTCTATACAAAAGGCCAGTGTCAGGCAAGAAGACTTATTTTTTAACCTCTTCCTGATTAGTTCCCTAATTTCTTTGGCATCCTTTTAGTAAGTTACACTCAGTTTCCACTTCCTCCTTGAAGCTCTTCCCAGAAATAGCTGTTCCTGCTTGCTGTTGTTATAGAAAACTTCTACTGAGCACTTACTATAGGCCAGACACCACTGAGTACTTCCTGTATATGACCTCCTTCCTCCTGCCCACCTTATTGATTGAAGGTCCCAGCCTGGTGCATTTTTTCACTTTCCAGTTTCCGAACTTGGTCTAAGAAATTCAATTTTCCCAAGTAGTCCCCAAAAGGAACCATCTCTTTTGAGTCACACCAGCCAAACTCACAAGAGAGCAATGTATAAATCAGAGTGCCAATTTATTGATCACTGTTGAGAACCAGAAGAGCTCAGGGCACCCTGCCGCTTCCTGCCCTTCTCTGTCTCACCTCCCTTCCCTACTAATGCTTCCCTACTAATCACCTGCCAGATAAAATCCTCACACTCAAAACCTTGTCTCAGGGTCTGCTTCTGGGGGGATCCAGCCTAAGAGAGAGACATTGTAGGTGGTCCTGCAATCACAGAGTCAGTTAGGCAATCATAACATAGATCCCCTCCATTCTAGTGATCTGCCAGATGCACAGGCAAGTTCTCTTGCTTGTCGGTCTAGGAACTCTCCTTTCTGGACAGTTCTAAACCCACACATTGATCATTCAGGCCATTTGTAAAACTCACAAAGGTCTTGAACTTAGATGCCCACAGGGACCATTAAATAAGAGGTGGTCTCAGGGCACTGAGGCAAACAAGGAGACGTGTGCTCATTTGAACACTCAAATAAGCACACAAATAAGGGTGTAATTACAATTGCAGTATGTTCCAGGAAGGGTCTGACTGTGGACGGCCTGGCTAAGGCACATAAATTAAGACTTCAGAAGGCAGCAGACACACACATTAACAAATTCTTAGTTAAACACAGTCTCTCTTTAGAGGAAAACCCAATTGATCAGATTTTTGTGCTTAAAATTAGTCCTCATCCAGATACCTTCGTGACATGGGTAGGAGGGAGGCCCTGGGCTCCCCCAGCTCATCAATCACATATATTCTCCCAGCCAGGATGGATAATTTGTTTTTCCCTTTGTTTTAATAGATTTTTTAATTACACAAGTAGCATATTAAAACATTCCCCATCCTATTAAAATTGAAACATAACAGATAAAGATGACATCCCTCTGGAATACCACCTTTCCCCAGAATCCAGTCCCTCTCTCATCCCCCTGAGAAGTTACCACTGTGATCAATTTGGTATGAACAATTCCATCTTTTTTCCTATGAACTTACAGCAAGTCATGGAAAAAGTTTGGGTAGGGAGAGGCTAACATCAATGGCATCCTTCTGTACAGATGCTACACTAGCAACAAACAGAAAAAGGAAATTTAAAATGCAACATCATTTACCATAGAATCAAGAAGTATTTTAAATTCAGAAACAAATTCAACACAAGATGAGTAAGACTTCTACACTGAAAACTACAAACATTGCAGACAGAAGTTAAAGGACATTTACATAAATGGGGAAATGTCCCCAATCAAAGCATTGTTGAGATTTTAATTCTCCCCCAAAATGATCTATGGATTCACTGGAATCTCAATCAAAATCTACTAGGCTTTTTTAATTGAAATTTATGAGTAGATTCTAAAATTTATATGGAAAGGCAAAGAACCTAACAAAAATCAAAGAAGCAAAAGAAAGAGAAGAAAGAGGAGGGAAAAGATGGAAAACTCACCAGATTTCAAGTCTTACTTAAAGCTATAGGCATTAAAGTATTGTGGTATTGGCACGATGCTAGACAAATAGACTTATGGGACAAAATAAAGGCCTAAAGCAGAATAACACATATACAGTCACCTGATTTACAACAAAGAATTGTTACAGTATGAGAAGGCCTTTTGTATAACTCATCTTTAAACATAGCTAATAACTGACACATTAGACAGCACTCAATACATGTTCTCCTTTTCTTCCTCAGGAAAGTGTCCTTCCCATCTAACATATTAGCCATGAAGAAAAAGAGCTGAGTCTATGTATAGTCCAAAAACAGAAGCTCTATTTGTTCCTCTATCCATTCTATAATATTTATTGAGCACTGGCTATCTGCCAAAAAATTTGAAAACATCATTGTATTCATTCAGTCCCTATTCATCAATTCTAAGAGAATGTATCAGTCAGCCTATGCTAGGTTATGCTGCAATAACAAATACACCAAAATCTCAGTGGCTTAACACAATAAAAGTTTATTCTTCCCTCACACAGAATCTGCTGCAGGTCCAGATAAGTCAGAAAACAAGGTTGAAATGATACTCTGATCTCACATATTCAACATGAGGCCTTCACACTTCACACAGCAGAAAAAAAAGCACAGAGATCTCACACCTGCTTTCCTATGCTTAGGCCTGAAGGTGACATGCTCACCTCTGCTCACAGCCCATTGGTCAGAACTAGTTACATGGCCCCACTCACTGCAAGGGGGCAGGGAATGCAGCAGAGCACATGGGCTATTTGATCAGCATTACCATCTCTGTCACAGCAGACACACACTCAAATAAGCACACAAATAAGGGTGTAATTACAATTGCAGTATGTTCCAGGAAAGGTCTGACTGTGGACGGCCTGGCTAAGGCACATAAATTAAAACTTCAGAAGGCAGCAGACACATACGTTAAACTACACATAAAAAGAAATAAATGATGGCCCCATTATAGGCCTGAATTCTCAAAACCAGGTTAGGAGTTTTGCCCAGTTATCCATCCCTGCACCCTGGCAGCATCCACGCAGTGATTTCATTTCTAAGTACCAATCACTGAAAACAATGCCAAGCACAAAAATTCAGCTACGCAATTCCCATGGCACCTGTAAAATGCCTAGAATTTATTTGCTGGGTCCTGCTCTGAAAGTGAAAAGTTCAGCACGTCACAGCCATGCCTCAGTGGTACTGATTTAGCTCAGATTTTTGCTTAGTTTTCATTTGTTCTATTTTTTTTTCCACCACATCTTTTGATGAGTTTGTCCTCTTCCTGACAAGGGGAAAAATACATATTAAAATTTAACATTCATTGGTGTAGGTGTCAAAACTCATCAAAGGTCTTGAACTTAAATGCCCACAGGAACCATTAAGTAAGAGGTGGTCTCAGGGTACTGGGGCAAACAAGGAGACGTGTGCTCATTCAAAGGAACAACTGTACCTCAATACCACCTAAGTACCATTATTTGAGAAATTTAAATCCAGATTTTTATAAGAGGGCTCCTTGATTTTTTAATCAAGATAATTAATATCAAATATTAATATTATTAAAATATTTAAAAACACTCTTTAGGTGGAACAAAATATGTCTATTGTCCAGATCTATCCAGTGGTCCTGTATGGAGTGAGCTCTCTGAGAAGCTAGACCCCAAATCTCTATCCAAGCTCTAAAACAACGCAGCCTGGAGCCTTAGGCAAACCTGAGTCCTCCACCAAAAGCAGCCATAAAAGAGAAAAGCTGGCACCAACTAAAATGCCTTCCAATCAGGGAATGGACATATAACCCCAGCTGCTCCATGAAATAGTATATGCCTAGTAAAAATGTGTTCAGGAAGGCAGGACAGAGAGGCATGCTTAAGGAGAAAGTTCTAACTGAAAGAAAAGGATTTGAAAGAGTGTTATGCACATGTTGAAACTATGTATCGAAAAAAGACTGGAAAGAAATGCACCAAAATGTGCACAGTGGCTCTTTGACTGGTAGGATTATGGGTAGCTTTCATTTGTTCAATTTTTTTCCCCACATCTTTCTATGAGTTTGTCCTCCTCCTGACAAGGGGAAAAATACATATTAAAGATTAAACATTTGGGGGTATACGTGTCAAACAATTTTAGACCTGGAAAAAATGTGAGCAGCCTGTAGTTCAAAACTTCTCACTCCACAGAAGAGGAAACTTAAGCCCAGAGAGGTGGAGTAACTTTCCCAAAGATCACACAGCTGGTAAGCAACAAAGACACTGTTGTCTTGAATGTCAGTTCAAGTTCAAGTGCAGTAGGCTCCTGACCCAGGCATCATATAGAGGGGAGGAAAATGGAACAAAAAGAAAAAGGAAAAGGCAGGGAGGGAGGGAGCAAAGATGCTGGAGAAGAAGGAAGGAGGGAAGGAGGAAGAAAAACCCTTAAAATCATCCCAAGCTACCTATGGCTTTTTTTCCTCCAAACATTTGGTGTTATCCATGGACCTGCTCATTTCCATAAATGATAATCTTAATTTTGCAAAGACTCTACAAAACATTTCCTCTCACTAATATTCTCCAAGGTAAGAAAACTTGGAGGAAGCAAACAAAGGGCAATTTTTTGTCTTCTGATTTAATTACCACTCCTCTCATCTATTAGGGTGCTCTCCAAGAACTTGGATTTAAATGTACCCCCTCAAAGCTGGTGTGTAATGCAGTGAACACAGAATTAAGAAAAATTAATTTTGAATGTCAGTGTAATTCCTGTGGGAGAGCATGCTTCTATAATTTACTTTCCTAATTCACTAGTGCCTTGACAGTGTAGGAATTTAATATTTTAGGCACACCTCACAGCTTGCAAAGCAGTCTGCACAAACTGGTTAATAAAAAGGCTCTCCTTACTAAACTGTACCAAAGTAAAAACCAGCCAACTTTCCCCACCACCCTCATGTATCAAAAACAGAAATGATGTTAGCTAAACACTTGGTTTAAAATGGCCTCATCTGACAGGGACTATTTTCATAAAATCATAGACTGTTAAGGAAGAGCTTGGAGGATGGAAAGATGGGGCAGGAAGGAGGGTGCAGGGAAGACAGAAAGAGACAGAAAGTTAGAAAAAAGAATTTAAGCAGAATGAAAGAGAAACAAAAGATTGAGACAGGTAGAGAGAGAGAGACATAGGGACAGAGATAAAAATGGAGATTGACAGGCAGACAGGCAGAAACAGAGTGTGAGCAGGAGGGGAGAGAGAGAGAGATGAAGGTCTGCCCCAACTTTAATGCCCACATCATGTCATCACTATCATCCTTGTAGCAACCCACAAATAGCCTGTCACCTGGGTTCAGAGGGTCCACCAAGGTCAGGAGCAAGGTCAAAATAAGGTGGATTGTTAGGATCCCAGGCAAGACAGAAAGAGAATGACCAACACAGCTCCCTGGAAGAAGGCTAGACTCCCAGGATTCTGAGCCGTGAATACAGAGACAGTCTTCCAGAGTATTCTATGCATGCTGGGCTCAAAAGCATTCATTTTCTGCCTCCATCATAACAGGGAGTGAGAGTGAAATTTCACACAGCTCTGAAGCACTTCCTATAATAAGGGCTAATGGCTGCAGACCAGGAAAATGCTAGGCTCAGGGTGACTTTCAAAGCTCATGTGCTCTCTCTCTCCACCATGATCTGAAGACATCAGACATAGTCATTAGCACAAACCAAAGCTTTGTTTGTCCCCCAGACTATTCTGGCCTTCACAATCTCAGGATTTGGCCTAGATTTGTTCTATCAGTTGATATTTATACAGTAAAGAAAAAAGTTGTGATGGTAATAATAACACCAGTGGGCACTTTTTGACCACATATTGTGTGGCAGGCACGAGGCAAAACTTTTCAAGAATTCTGTCATTTCATGCTCTCCACAAAACCCTCTCCCTTTTATTAAGAGCATATTTTTACATAAGAAAACTGAGGCTCAGAGAAGTTAAGTGTCTCATCTAAGAGCACACAGATAATGGTCAGGGAGACAAGATTTGAACTCATGACCCAGTCTTTAACCATAATGCCTCCCTTTCAGGTCTCTACTGCAAACGTTCATTTAGTTAAAAATTGTGGTTCAGGGAAATGGTTTCTGAAATCTCCCTCCTTGGGGCTTTGCATATGGTGTTCCCTCTACCTGAAATGCTCTTCCTCTCCCCCCTGAGCTGTTCAGTCCGCTCACTTTCTAGATGTCAGTTCGATCATCTTTTCTTCAGGGACACCGTCCCTGATTTCCTCAACAAGATCAAATCCCTTATATGTTCTCTCAGAGTACAATGTACCTTTCCGGGGTTTACTTGCCATTTTACGTATTATTGTGTGATTCTTTGATTAATCATAGATCAGGATCCTCTATTAGTGAAGAATCCCATAAAGGGGGGACTGAATCTGTTTTTGCTCATCCCTCAATCCACAGCACCCAGCGGAGCCCTGGCCCATAGTAGATGTTTTTTGCATATGTGCTTAATTATTTAATAATTAATGAGTGAGAGAGTGAATGAAATAACTAGAAATATATGTCAACATCAAGATTAGAAATATGAAGATGGGGAAATGCCATAAAAGACATAAGGGAATTGAGTAATTGTCTCTAAGGATGGATTAGGAAAGGAAAAGGAAATTAATATTTTGTTATAACTATGTCATCATCTTTTAAACTGTGTACTTGTATCACTTTGACACAATAAAGTCAATTTTTAAAATAAGATCATAAAAACTAAAAGTAACCACCTACTAGAATTTTTTTTTTTAATAATACAAGAAGAAAGGGAGGGAGAGAAGGAACTTTCCAAACAGAATGGGGCAGAAATGTCAGTGAGGAGGCATCCTGGAGAGCAATCCATGTAGTTTGAAGGATCTGGGTGCCCACAGTCTAATTCTGAGAAAAGTAATCATTGGGATACCTTGTTCTTTAAGTTATGGTGGCTAGAGCCTGTGTGTTGGGTACAAGTCAACCCTGCAGCCACAGCTACACCTGATTGGACCCGGAATCGGTGCTCAAGTTAAAGACAATCACATGAGGAAGACCATTAATGACCCTCTATCCAATAGAAGTAGTACTTATTTGTTAGTGGAAAATCCACCCAGTTAGATCCTCTCTTGGAAAGTATGACTACCAGGTATTGGTTCTGACCTTGAGACACATGGTGGAATTGAAGGAGGCCTTCTGTGAAATTGTATGCAAAATAAATTTTCCAGGTTACATAGCTTTGATCAGACTATCCAAGGAATCTGTGGTGAAAAAAGGTTAAGAACTAGTAGATAAGCAAAGTAAACTTAAAATTTTTTTTAATTGCAAGTTTCCATATAAAAATCTAAATTTCCAATGTCTGTTGCCCAAGATACAGTACACAGAGCCTGTAATTCCTCATGGTAATGACGGCCCAGAGCTGAGTTACAGTTGTTCCCTCTCCATGGGGCATGTGTTCTCCAACTCACCATCTCCCCACCATGCTTACATTTTCCTGACTCAGATTGCTTCACTTGTTGAAATTTCAGTAATTTCAATTATTGAGCCTGAATTATTGAACCAGTTATGGACCCTGTGAACAGTTGAGTTTGCACCTCCTAGCTGTCAGCAAGTAGCTAGTTCTGACTAAAATGTGAGTGGCTGATATGTTAGCTCCATTTTTTCTTTTTTTCAGTAGAAGCTTATTAAGCCCATTAAAACCCCTAAAGATAGAATTCATAGGAGAAACATTTTTTTTAATCCCTCTGAGGCCATGCTTATACTCCCCACTGTCCCTCCAATTCAGGTTGGACCAAAAGAACAGAAATCCAGTTCCAGGCTCTGTACCTCCAAAAGAATTTTTATCTTCCATAGACTTTCCCAGATTTCTCTGCATTCTATTTTTTTGTTGTTTTGATTGGTTTTTGTTTGATTTGGGAGGTTTTGTCTTGTTTTTAGACTTTGGGGGATGTTTTCTGATTTTTTGCGGGGAGTTTTAAGGGTTTTGTCCCTTTTTGTTTTTGTTTTTTTAAGACTCTTGTTGGCTGCTGGCAATCATGGTTTTGCCTCTCAAAATAATATTGGCCTCTAACAGAACGAGAAATCAGCAGCTCCCTCTGATTGACACAAACTTTTGAAAGCTTCTGTTGTCCTCCCTGGCTCTTAAGTAACCACAGACAGCCACTATTGCTGGGGTCACACTGAGAAAACCCCTGTTACCTTCGCATAATGAAATGCTGCACAGTTTGAAACTGTGTCATGCTGGGCCCATTTTCCTAGCTGCTTAACATCTGCAAAGGGACAAAGTGACTTTGAATTGAAGGGTGGCAGTGAGAAAAACAAAGGCATCCAATGTCAGAGTCTATAATGTTCTTTATACTATAAGTTTGACTTCCACTGTAACTCAGAAGGGGAGAGAGATTTCTTGCTTGAGGCTGTGTCTAAGAGACTGAATCTGTACTTTACTTGAGTCGATTACATTTGATTCAGTACTTCCTGGGCATCATTATGTGAAATGCAGTACTTCTGACATGTGGGGATGCAAAGATGAGGAAGACAGAACCACAGCTCTCAAAGAACTTGAAATTTAGTAGGGGAAATCAGACAAAAACACAAAGAATTATAACACATATGGTTGCCATCTAATCTTTCCTGCCAAGCATTTATTCCCAGTTTTCTTTAAACACCCCATGCTCCCAATCTCAACCTATTGGATCCCCTGAGCCAGCCCCCATTATTCCTACTGCCTCCTGAAGGATTAAGTTCTAATTACATTATCTGAGCTCTGGATCCAGCCATACCTGAAATCCTGTCCCTTAGTCTTTTCCAAACCTTGAAACTATATAAAGTCCCTTTCAAATTTTTTAATCTTTTGGCCTAAACTGGTTTAGATTATTTCTTTTACCTGATAGAGCCCTGACTAATTAAAATATGTACAAATGCTCCTATTTATAGTACTTCATCTTCAAAACAATCCTTTAAGACCTTTAAAAGAGAAGAGTTCAGAACCCTGAAGAGGGTAACACCAGTGTGAACACTGTCAGTTTTATAGTGTAATGTAACCAAGGCTTCCTAAAGAAAATCCTTCCCTCTACCAAATTATCCAGGGCCAGACCTGAGCTTTAGGGTGTTGAGAATTCCAATGCTGATCAGTCAGTAGAAAAGTGTGAACTTGACAGCAGGAAGACCTATCAGGAAGGAGTGATAAAATTTGTCTAGGCAAAAAGGCCTAGAGCAGTGCTTCTCAAGCCTTAATATTTATATGAATCAGCTGGGGATCTCATGATCCCTAGGGTCTATTTGAGTAGGCCTGGTGTGGGGCCTGAGACTCAGCATTTTCAGCCAGCCCCCAAGTGGTGATGTTCCTGGACCAGGACCACACTTTGAAAAGCCAGTGGGAAGGGTGGGGTGGTGCTTAGACCAGCGCAGTGAACAGCCAGAGGTGTTACTGAACATGTGTTTTGGATTCATACAGTACTTTTTTAATTAAAACTTTTTGTTATGCTAGTTTCCTTATTTGTAAATGCTTGAAATATTTCGTTATAAAAAGTGTTTTTAAGTTTGAACTAATTGCCGAAATTTAACTGATTTTATGGAAATATCTCACTTTCCGGCTCCAGGGAATTAGATAATCTGGCCATGCTGGGCCCACAGTCCTGCCTGGCAACCATGAGTCTTGCTGGTAGGTATCCAGTTAGCCCCACAGCCCATCCACTCAGCACAGCACAGAGGTTAGGAGCCTGGAATCTGGACCCACCCTGCCTAGGTGACCATCCTGACTTTGCACTTCCTACCCATGTGATTTTGGGCAAATGACTTTCACCTTGCTGTGCCTGTTTGCAGATCTGTGAATGGGAGTCGATAGCAAGTAGCCACCTCAGGGTGTGGTGAAGATTAAATAAATGAGTATGTGTCAAACTCTTTAGACAGTACCTGGCACACAGGTGGGACCAGGTAAGAGTTGAAATTATTATTTATCTGCTGGTCTACACACACACACACACACACACACACACACACACACACACACACACACGAGATGTCCACTGTCTCTTTCTGAGTCTCCCCTCTTCCTACTCCTTGAATAAGGCCTAAGTGGGGAGGTGGGGGGTAGCTGTTTACAGGCAGTCCCAGGGACGGCTGGAAGGTGCACATCCCGCGTTCTGCGGCTACCCCAGCGACGTGTTATTCCCCTGCCAGCCTAGAGAGGAGGGACACTGCTGAGGTAGGTGGGAGGCCGCTGCACCCCGAGGGACCAGTCGCATCCGACGACCACCTGTTTTCTGCGCCCGGATGCAGCTGCAGGGACCCGCCCCCCAAAACCATGTCGGATCCCGCACGTTTGGCGCCGTCTCCCCGCCGTCCAACTCTGTGGCCGCCCCACCCCCACTTCTAGCTCATCCTCCAGCTCCAGCAGCCCATCCCGAGGACAGCGTCCTGCATGTGTCCTCCTCCCCGCCCCCGACCACCCCCCACGACCTTTACCCAGTGCAGGCGGCCGCTCAGGGCAGGAGGCAGGGCCCGCGGCAGCCAGCCCCTTCCCCACGGCCCCTGCCCTGCTCACCTTACCCGCCCGCAGCGATGGGGGACCGGCTGTTCTCCTCGTCAGCCTCCAGCGGTGTCGCCTCTGCGACCGCCGCCACCACCGCAGCAAAGCCACCTGCGCGTGACCCTCGATCACCAACTCCCCAACCCCCCCACCGCCCCCACCGCCCCAACACACACGCGCCTGCTCTGCCCTCAAATGCGGGAGCAGAGGATCAGGAGCAGCTCATAAAGGGCGGATGAGACAAACTCAAGGGTCATGAAGACCACCACCCCTCCTCTATCCCCCACCAGCACCGGCCAGAACAAAAGTTGTCTCTGCAGCTGGGTGTCTGGCCCACAGAGCCCTTTCCTCCCTCCCCCATCCAATCACTCACTCATTCCCCTGAAGCCCAAATGCACAGTGGTCTTCAGCCCCTGGGGGATTTGCACTTGCTGTCCCTCTACCCAGAACACTTTTCCCCTCTCCTAAGGATCAAAGGAAAATCAAGGCAGGTGCAGTTGAGCCCCCGGAGTCAACCCTCATCTCTAGTCCCTCAAGGAACCATGGGCTCCGGAAGGTGCAGTTTTTAATGGGTGACTTTAATGGTGCCTACAGTGGACTTTCAGCCAATTTATTTAACCCCTTTGTGCCCAAATGAGACAGTCATTGTTGGAAGTATCAAATGCATTGTTTTATGTAAAGTGCTCAGAATACAGGAGGCACTTCATAATGTTAGCTGTGATTATTGTCTGCTTGATACAGCCTGACACCCATCCCCAAAGCTGCAGTAGAACAGAACATCTTTCCAGTGGAAATCATCCCATTTTTTTTTCCTTAAGGCAAGTGATGTAAATCACAGGATTGTGGCCAAGTGGGGCCTGCAGATACATCGTTTTATTTAGTTGGTGTTTTACAAGTATGTGAATTAATTGCCAACACTTAGAAGCTAAGAGATCACATAAATATGGGGATTTTCAGTAACTGAAAAATAGGAAGTTTAGGCCTACCTGAATCTACTTTCCCAGGGGCAGGAGCCCACAAGCAGTGGCTCTTTAAAGAGGTGTTTGGGTTTCCTCTGATCGTTCACAGTTTCCACAAATCTCACCTCACTCATTTATAAGATCTTGGCCCCTGCAGACCTTTGAAATTTGGCCTAAGCCTAATGCTGAGTTTTGTCCAGTCTCCCCAAGAAGTAGCTTTCATTATCCCCATTTTACAAACAAGGAGACTGAGGCTTAGAAAGGTCTAATAAATTGCCCAAGGTCACAGCAGCTGAGGAACAGCAAACCTGAAATTCAAACCCAGTCTTTAAGCCCCAAGAGCCTTAGCGTGGTAAGGGGAAGATAAAGGGGAAAAAGTGGTTTACACCAAACCATCTTTTTGAAAGGAGCATTTTTATTAATAGCACACTTTGAATGCCAATTTGTTGGGATTGTTTAACAATAATTTAAATTTTAAGCTTTATCTAAATTGGCAGGGCCCCCTCTCACACTCACTCCACCTCCTTATTTTTCCTATTTAAGCACTTTGAAACATGCTAAAGGTCTAACTAAAATAAAAAATGTTTCCTATTTCATCCATCCCTAGTTACTGGCAACTGTAGGTGTTCTTCCCTTTCCATTTCTTTTTTTTAGCTTCTTTATTTATATTTTACTCTTTGTAGTTTGTAAATTCCCTCTTACCAGCTGCTTGCAAAATCAAAACGTCTTTAATGTTAGGTTTCCAATTATGGCCATGCAGCCTTTGGGCTCAAACACATATGAAAAGAAATGCATGCTTATGCCTATACACACCTATATATACACACTCCCACCTCTCATAGGGTCTTAGTGCCTCTCCAGTTCTCATTGTTCCAAAGCGTATTTATAGATCTTAAACTCAAATACCAAAGTCTCTAACAGCATAATTATCCCTTTCACAAGAGTTTTAGAAGACGTTTGTAGCAACCATTAGCCACAAAAATGATCCTGTATTATTATCCATTTATGCATATTAGCAACTAGTTTAAAAGAATTTTTAACACAGTGGAGACAACCCTCACCCCCAGAAAAGAGATACATATGCAGGCCAGAGGCAGCCAGCTTATGACTTCTGTTCTCCATTTTTAGGGCAAGCCAAGTACCTAACTCTTTGAGGTCAAGCTCTCCCCCTTAATGCTTTTCCCTCTTCCCTGGCCTCTTTGAAACTCTGCAGGGTTAACAAGGTAGTTGTTAATCATTCCACTCCATCTGATTACTCTGTGGGGTGGGATGGGTGGGTGGGCAGAGGAAGAGGGAGGGGTTTCAGAGCCTACAAAGTGGAGAAAAGGAGGTGGTAAGAGGTCCTCACTGTGGTCTAACTTCAGCCTCCAAACCTCTTTAGCTGTTACTCAAAATGTGGTCAATAGACCCCAGCACCAGCAGCACCTGGAGCTTGTTAGGAACGCAGATCCCTGGACCCCGACCCCAGACTTACTGAATCAGGCTCTCTGGGTAGGCTCCCAGGGAATCCATGGTTTAGCATGTCCTCTAGGTGATTCTCATGAGTACTAAATCTTGAGGCTAACCTCCTCCTGAGAGCTTTTTTTTAATTTCTCTCCTGAATGCTTTTATGCTAAAGTAATCTGTCTCTTTCTCCACCTTAAGTCACACTGTTGATATGTTGGGGGAGCGTTGTGTGTCTTCCTCAGTTCTTGTCCCCGCCGCCACAAAGAATTGAAGGACAGAAACACAGTAATGAAGCAGAGTAAAAGGTTTATTTGAAGTTACTTAAAGAGAAAAAAAGTGCAGCAGGTGAACGTCAGGGAGGAAAGGCACCTTGAACGGTTTAAGTTTTACTGAAAAAGAGAAAGTTCACGCACTTAGAAAGTGTGGACGACCTCAGAGAGAGGAGCGCACTGAAAGGTTTAAGGTCTGGGGTTTATAGGCAGTTGAGGATTTTCAGGGAAGTGACCAAGGGCTGGGTGTGGACCTGCCAAATGGTCTCAGAATGTTCATCTTTGATAAGACATTAAGTTGCTTTTCTTTTCTTTTAATTTAACACAAAAAATATACTGCTTTGATTCCTTTCCAGGATATCAGCTTCTGTCTGGAAGCATATTAATCAAGACTGCTTGCCTCCACTGTGCATTGAGCCACCATCCGTTTGATTAAAATGCAATCTTAGCTTTAAGACAGAATTCTTCCTAAATAGGCTGGGCCTTTGAGCAGGCTGAAGTGTTGGGGGAGTGTTGTGTATTTTCCTCAGTTCTTGTTCCCATCACAACAAAGAACTGAAGGGCAGAGACACAGTAGTGAAGCAAAGTAAAAGTTTTATTTAAAGTTATTTAAAGAGAGAAAAAGTGCAGCAAGCAACCTCAGTGAGGAGAGCCTCCCTGAAAGGTTGGAGAGAGAGAGTGTAAAGTTAAAAGATTACACGCTTAAAGAAGACAACATAGGCAAAAATTCCTGAATATAAGTTCGAGCAACTTCTTCCTGAATGCATCTCCTCCAGCAGGGATATCAAAAGCAAAAATGAACACATGGGACTACATCAAACTAAAAAGTTTCTCTATGGCAAAGGACACCATCAACAAAACAAAAAGGCATCCTACAGTATGGGAGAATATATGTGTAAATGACATATCCGACAAGGGGTTAACATCCAAAATATATAAAGAACTCACACACCTCAACACCCAAAAAGCAAATAACCTGATTAAAAAATGGGCAGAGGACATGAAAAGACAGTTCTCCAAAGAAGAAATTCAGATGGCCAACAGACGCATGAAAAGATGCTCCACATCACTAATCATCAGGGAAATGCAAACTAAAACCACAATGAGATATCACCTCACACCAGTTAGGATGGCCAGCATTGAAAAGATTAAGAACAACAAATGCTGGGGAAGATACGGAGAAAGGGGAACCCTCCTACACTGCTGGTGGGAATGTAAGCTAGTTCAACCATTGTGGAAAGCAGTACAGAGGTTCCTCAAAAAACTAAAAATAGGAATACCATTTGACCCAGGAATCCCACTTGGAAGTTACCCAAAGAATACAACTTCACAGATTCAAAAAGACATAACCCCTATGTTTATTGCAGCACTATTTACAATAGCCAAGATATGGAAGCAGCCTAAGTGTCCATCAGTAGATGGATGGATAAAGAAAATGTAGTACATATACACAATGGAATACTATTCAGCCATAAGAAAGAAACAAATCCTACCATTTGCAACCACACGGATGGAGCTGGAGGACATTATGCTCAGTGAAATAAGCCAGGCAGAGAAAGACAAGTGCCAAATGATTTCCCTCATTTGTGGAGTATAACAACAAAGCAAAACTGAGGAAACAAAATAGCAGCAGACTCACAGACTCCAAGAAGGGACTAGTGGTTACCAAAGGGGAGGGGTGTGGGAGGGAGAAGGGGATTGAGGGGTGTTATGTTTAGTACACATGGTGTGGGGGATCACTGGGAAAACAGTGTAGCACAAAGAAGGCAAACAGTGAATCTGTGGCATCTTACTAAACTGATGGACAGTAACTGCATTGGGGTATGGGTGGGGACTTGATAATATGGGTAAATGTAGTAACCATATTGTTTTTTCATGTGAAACCTTCATAAGAGTATATATCAATAATACCTTAATAAAAAATAAAATCAGAAATTAAAATTAAAAAAATTAAAGTTTACGTACTTAGAAAATGCAGGTGACCTCAGAGAGAGGGGATCCCTGAAAGGTTGGGGGAATCCCCCTTTTAAGGATTATTTAGGAATGTGACTGAGGGCTGGGGGTGCAGACTTGTTAATAGATGTCTGATAATTAGAATTAACACAGGAACTTCCTGCTCTGATTTCTCCCTGGGATACCAGCATCTTCATCCGGGTGCATATCAAACAAGACTGCCTGCCCAGCCCCCAGGGTGGGCTGAATTATTGTCTGCTTGCTAGAGTAAGTTAAGAATCTGACTTCTCAACTTCTTGAGTATTAAAATAGAATCTTTAAAATAGAATCCTTCCTGCCTTTTACTATGTTGTTCACTGCTGGGCCTGCATGCTAAATTAGTTGCCTCAGTTGCAAACTACTTGATTAGGGCTGAAGGACAAAAAAAACAGCATATAGGTAAAGTTAAAAAATAAGCTGGGCCTGCATGATTAACACAATAAAAACATTGGCTATGCTGAGGTACCTCCTTTATCTGGGGAGTATTCAAATATTCCAGGCCAAGTTGCTACTGGCTTTTTGAGCTTTAACTGATTAGCTCTGGGTTTTCCTGGCCTTATTCTCTTTCCACCCTGCTCATATCTATTTTCCTGCCTAACGAGAGTAAATCTTATAATGGCATATTCTAATTGACACAGTGAAAACATAAACTATGCTGCGATACTTTTCCTTATCTAGGAAGTATTCAAACTTTTAGGCCAAGTTACTCCTGGCCTTCAAGCTTTTTATTTTTAACTGGTTAACTCTTTGAGTGTCTTTTAGTGGGCTTGCTGGCCTTATTGTCTTTCCACCCGACTCATATCTATTTTCCTGCCTAACAACACTGCCAAAGACCACCTCTCTGTTACTGAGGCCAGACCCTAGAGAGAAAGGGAAGCTAGGAGCTCCCACCACCACAATGAGAATCTTCAATAACTTCATCCCTTGCCTTTGGCTCATAATTCAATATTATATAATTGAATCATAATTCAATTACATATACCAGCTTATAATTCAATAATAAGCAAACAACCACATTAAAATGTGTGCAGAATATCTGAACAGACACTTCACAAAAGAAGGGACATACATGAGCAATAGGCACATTTTCAGGTGTTCAACAGCACTAGCATTACAGAAATGCAAAATTAAACTTCAGTATGTACATAAACAAATTGTGGTGTATCCACATAATGGGATACTAGTTAGCAACGAGAAGGGAAGGAACTACTGATGAATGTATGGATGGATGAATATCCAAAACATCATGCCGAGCAAAAGAAGCCAGACAGAAAATATTACACATTGCATGATTGCATTTATATGGAATTCTAGGGATTTCAAGGGATCTGCAGTGGTACAAAGCAGATTAGTCAGTGTCTGGAGTTGAGGGGGTGGTGATTAATGACAAAAGGATATGTGAAAGTTTCTGGAGTGATGGAAATGTTCTGTGTCTTTACTGGAGTGGTGGGTGTACAGGGGTATAAATCTGTCAAAACTCATAAACTGTCCACTTAAAATGGGTACATTGTTGCATGTACATCACACCTCCAAAACGTTGACTGTTTTTATCATTATTGCAAGTAAATGACACTTCTATAAGGGTGGTGATTTGTAAGTGCCTGGCCTGGCCCAGCTTTGCTTGAGGGAACCCCTAACACCAAAAGGGACAGAGGTGGCTGGTCCACCTTAGCACTGAACCTGTCTCTCTCTTACCGCTGCAGCCTGGAGGGTGATCACCAGGGCACAGGTTTTTCCCACTTCAAATAACTTTAAATGTGCAGTAATTGTGAAGCGATTGTCCCTGGCTCACCGCAATTCCCAAGCACTCCTTGCTCTGCCCCCGTGAACCAGGCTGACACCCCTGCGATGAGGAGCGCAGGAACCACCCTCAGGTCTGTCTGGGGACTTTCACCAGCCACCTTCAGGCACCCATGTTCCAGTCTCTAACTGCTCTTCTAACTGGAGTCAGGATCATCAGGGCCACGTTCCATGATTCCTGAGCCTTTTGGAGGCGGGAGAAAGCCACAGGCTTGAGGAGCCCCTGATTGTCCCACATGTCAGATCCATCTGCAGCCGCCAAAGCAGAGCTGCCACGCCTCCCGACTCTAGGGGGTGCCACTCATGTAGAACAAATACTGTGTAAATGGCTGCCCCAGAACCGGCAAGGTGGCAACCCTAGGCAAGGCATGGAACTGTGTGCAGAGGTCTCTGGCATTAGCTAGAATAATCCCCATGAGGGGGAGTTTTTCTGTTTATAGGGTTTTTGTGGGGTTTTTAAGGTAAAATTCCCACAGTATAAAGTTAACCATTTTAAAGCATTCAATTCAGTGACATTTAGGACATTTGCAACGTTGTGCAGCCATCACCACTATCTAGTTCCAAAACATTCTCATCACCCCAAAGGAAACCTGTATGCCCAAAGCACTCCCCTTCTCCTTCCAGCCCCTGACACCCACTGATCTAGTCTCCATCTCTATGGATTTGCCTCTTCTGGACATTTCCTGTACATGATCATACAGAATGTGGCTTCTTTCACTTAGCATCATGTTTTCAACGCTCACCAATGTCACAGCCTGTGTCAGCACTTCATTACTTTTCATGGGTGAATAATAATATCACTTTATTTTGACCCATTCATAAGCTGATGGATAATTGGGTGTTTACAGGGCCTTTTACAGACCTTTTTCAGCCCTAGGAGGTAAGTGGGAATTGGGTTTCTTGCAGGACAAGTCCATGTCTTCTGAATTCTTCACAGTTCCCTGCT
Source organism: Manis javanica (assembly GCF_040802235.1). Classification (NCBI taxonomy): domain Eukaryota; kingdom Metazoa; phylum Chordata; class Mammalia; order Pholidota; family Manidae; genus Manis; species Manis javanica. The sequence continues at coordinate 70,207,080 of NC_133170.1, read as the reverse complement.
GCTCTAACAGAATACCGAAGACTGGGCTGTTGAAACAACAAACGTTTATTTCTCACGGTGCTGGAGGCTGGAAGTCTGAGCTCAGAGTGCCAGCCCTGTCCAGTTCTTGATGAGGGCCTCTTCTTTTCCAGGTTATGTCCTCACATGGCCTTTCATATCCACTGTCTCCTCCACTTTTTACAGGAACACTAATCCCACCCTGAGGACCCCACTGTCAGGACCTAATCTAACCTAATCACCTCCCAAGGCAGCACCTCCAAATACCATCACATTGGGGATTAGGGTTTCAACATAGGAATTTAGGGGGCACATGAACATTAAGTCCATAGCACCTGCCTCTACCCACTCTGCGACCCCATTCGTGCCTCCAGCAAGTTCCATAGCGTGGGATATGCTCTCTAACACTGAAGGAAAGAAAGGTGGAGGGAATGACAGGAGGGCAGTCACTGGACAAACAATAAAAATATCATAAGGATGCTGTAATTTATTCAACAAAGATACAGTGGGGAACCACTATGTGGCAGCAGGGCCCATGCTAGAGATACAGCAGTGGACAAATTTTCCTACTACAATATTCCTTACTTTTTCCCTCCTTCAACTTTAATTTTTTCATTTTCCAGCTCTCCTATCTCCTTCCACTCCCCCAAATTGGCCTTGTTTCTTCTCTTCAGACTCACACTTTGTTTCCTGGCTGTGATTGAGCCATCATCTTCCCAGCAAAAAAGGCTTTTTAAGGCACTTCACAGAAGAAGATATATATAGCCAATAAACCCAGGAAAAGGTGCCCAACATCACTGATCATTAGGAAAATGCAAATGAAAACCAGAGTGAGATAACACTCCCACTAAAATGGTTGAAGTTAATAAGGCAGAAAACATCCAGTGTTGACGAGGATATGGAACAACTGGAACATTCATAAATTGCTGGTGGGAAGGCAACACGGTACCACCTTGGAAAACAATGTGTAAAGCTACAGAGACACTTTCCATATGACTTAGCAATTCCACTCCTGGACATTTATTTACCCAAGAGACCATACTGGCTTAGTATCCAGACATTTTCACTTGCCAAATGTGTGACCTTGAACAAGTGATCCAGCCACTCTGAACGTCAGCTTACTTATCTGTGAAATGGGAATAACACTTTATTCACTCGTTTAACAAATATTTATTGAGCACCCCTGTGAACTGGGCTCTGGCATACAGTGGGGAATGAGACATATAAGTCTCCTCAAAGAGGTTATAATTTGAGAAGAAATGTAGGCATTAAACACATAAGCAGACAAATGCCATCATTACAAATGGTGCTGGGTGCTGGGAAGGGAAGAGCAGAGCTGACAGAGGGGATGACCTGCCCCACTGGATTCAGATTGAAGAGACAGGCAATTTTCTGGGGAAATTGCCCTTAAATGACACCAGGAGGACAGATAACCCTGTAGAAACACCCCAAGGCTGCAGAATCCCAGGGTGCCTGAGTAGGGAAAGCCCAGCTTTTCTGCCTCCCAGGGGAGGCAGGATCCAGGCCAGATGATACCTGAATTGGAGACCTGATAAGGAGTTTGGATATTATCTTAAATGCCTTGGGCAGTGTCCTAATTTGGGTTTCCCCAGAGGCCAATGTTGGTTCATGAACTGGCCCCTGTACACGGAGGTCAGGGAGACACGGGAGAAAGAGGCAGGCCACTTCAGACAGGTAGGTAGCGGTTTGAATAAGCAAGGCTTAAAACTTACAAGGCTTGTCCTGGGGGGCCACAAGGTAAGGAGACGTTACCCTCACCTGCCAGGAACATTAAAGTTTACATAGAGGCCTCAACATAGTACATCATTTTACATAATGTATCATCCATATTAAATCACATTAGCAGACTCATCAGATGTGAATATACAACATTCTGTTGGAAATGGCATGGTGCCTCCTTGCAAGGCAGTGATAATGTCCAAGGCCATCCTATTTTGGAGGACAGCTTTTCACATTAGAAACATTTCAGCTTTCAGTAAGGACAGGCTTTATTGGCTATCATTTAAGACTTGTTGGGTGAATTTTATAAGGACTTCTATATACGCTATGATGGCCTCCAGGCCAAGAGAGCAGACAAGACAGGTTCACTCACACATATTGTTCCGATGGTCTCAATGGCACATTGCTCTCTCAAGGCTGAGTCCTTGAAAAAGGCTCCCACTGGGAGAACTCTAGGCAGAACACATATTCCAAGGACAGGGGAGTGGGTGAGAGACTCCGACAGCCTTGGTCCAGCTCCAGGGTCACCCGGCAGCCACATCCTCTCCATGACCTCCTCCAGCAGAAGACCCTGAATAAAAGATGTGAGTGCAAATAATTATTTAGGGAGGTGACCTCAGGAAGTACTGGTGGAGGAGAGAGGAAGGCAAAGGAAGGAAGCAAATAGTGCATCACTATTTGGGGCCCAAATCCCCACTCAGTGCAATCCCCGTCCAAGAGGGAAGGGATCTGGGGTATTCATCCACCACCTCTCACCAGTCCTGCACACTCCCAGAGGAGGAAGAGGTGCTGTGCTAACTTCTGGCACTGCTAGCCTGCCCTGTAACAGCCAGGGGAAGCCCTCAGGCTAAGAGTCTTAGGTGCTAGTGTTAGAAGCCATCAGGTATGCATGCCCAGGGATGGTGTGTGCCAAGGGAATATGAGCAGGGCACCCACAACATCTGTGGCAAGGAGTCACCGAAGGATTTCCAGCAGGGCGATTTTCAAAGCCCACACTGGTCTTTGGGTGGAGTCTAGACTGCAGGCAATGGGAGTGGTAGCAGAAGTCCAGCTTGGAGGCTGCTGGTAGTGGTTCAGGCAAGAGATGGTCTTAGTTTGGACCAGGATGGTGGCAGTGGGCATGGGAAGAAGTCGGACGGTTTGAGATATATTTGGAAGTAGGAATTTCAGGGCTTGGCAATGGCTCAGATGTGGCGATGAGGGAGAGAGGGCCGTCAAGGATAGCACAGAAATTTCTGGTTTTATCAGCTAAGTGAACGAAGATGCTGGTTCCTGAGAGGGGAAAGATTGGATAAGAGGATGCCAGTATTATTATGGAATTAAATCAAATTAAATGAGCTCTTGCAGGAGACTGCGCCTAGCCCAGGGCCTTCCCCACGCCAGGCATCCAGTATAGTTCTGTGTCTTCCTTCTATTCCCACACCTGCTGGGGCCCATGATAAATGATGAGTTTGAAGTATTTAATCTTCAAGAAATGATGCATAATAGAAACAGACCTCATAATTCACCTTAGCAGGTTATTGGAATTCCTCGTGGCATCCCTACCCAATTCTGGAGGCAAATTCCAGAAATTACGTTGGAGGCAAATCTTTTTCCTGGCTTGCAGTGATTGTGGCAAAAGCTGAGCAATGTGGACATTTTCAGCTGGCGATATGCTTTTAATTCAGTATTTTTTAAATGGTTCAGAGTTCTCCTCTTAACACATAGCCTAAAAATAAAAAAGGGAGAGCAAACGCTGGGGATTTGTTCCAGAAGATTTAAATCAGTCACTCACATATTCAACAATCATTAGCATCCAATGTTTTCAAGGCAGCTGGTGGAAAGAGAGGAGCTCCCTGGTGGGGCTAAATCACATGGGCAGAGATGGAACCATTCACGAAGAAAGAAACTGCACCGAGGGGTCAGAAAAGGGGTGATTATGTCCGCAAGTGGCTTTATGGGAAATATGGGGGCATGGCATGATGTAATAGACTTAAAGATGGAGAAACATGCAGCATTACCTGAAAAGGAGTGCCAGTTGGTACGACCACTTTGGAAAACTGTTTGGCAATATCTTCTAGAACTAATCTACGTATACCCTAAAATCCAGCAATGCCATTCCTAGGCATATTCCAAAGAAATATGCATCCGTGTGTTCAGTAAAAGACATGTGCTAGAATGTTCAAGATAGTACTATTCACAATAGCAAAAAGTCAAAACAAAGCAAAGAAACTGGAAACAACCCAAATACTCACCAACATTGTGATATATTTACATGGTGGAGTATTTTGCCCTATACAACAATGTGAATAAATGATTTACAACAACATGCAATAACATGGATGCTTCCTGTACAAAGTCAAAATTCTAATAATAATACTTTGTATTGGACATGCTGTTAAATAATTCCTTTGTTCAGGAAATATTGAGTAGTTGCTTCCAGAACCACTGTTCTGAGTACTAGAGATCCAGACAATAAGAATACTATCAAAAACTGCCCTCATGGAGCTTATTTCATAGTTGGGGGAACAGACAGCAAACAAATCATATACCCCAAATCTCTGAACATGTTTGCGTTTGGATTTTGGCTTTTTAATGGAATTAAATAACCAAATGACCAAGATTGAACTAAATGAACATTATGCTTTAAACTTGGAGTCAATGAACCTTTGTGGGAGGAGTGACTCTTGAAAAGATATCAAGGGACCAACAAATCTAGAATTATACAGAAAATGCTGTATGTCTGGTGATTTTTCTGGGGAGATGGTCCAAGGCATTCTCAGATTCTGAAAAAGGTCATTAACCCAAAAGCTGAGAATCTCTAGATTCTCTCCCATGTTGTTTAAGATGCATGCAGACATTTTCAGAGCCCTTGCCTGAAATTACATGCTCACATGGGATCAACTGTATTTTGCCTGATTTGCTTAACATTATTTCTCGAAACTAGTAAATGCACAGCCATGTCCTATTTGTCATTTGTAAATGCTACAAAAGATTGCTCCGTGTCACGCCGATTACTTCCCATAACAACTCTCTTCCCATCAGGCACATGGCTGTTTCTCATTTCTCACCATTCCATAAAGGCTGATATGAACACCTTTGTACTCATTGTTTGTTCCTTCCAAAAGGTTTTCTTGAAGTGTTTTCGAAAACTGCTGAAAATGAGTCAAATGATACCAACTGTTTAATACTCATGGATTGCTACTGACCACGTGTTAATGCAGCAAGAACAGCTATTAAAAATCACCTACAGGAGATGACAAAAGGGATCGTTTTAGCTTTAATTCATCATTGATCTTCCTCTTTCCCCCTGTAATAATAGTCATCTGTCCTTGATAAAACAGGAAAGTGAAACATACTTATTACAATAATGGGAAAATGCCTATTTTCTGGAGAGATATTTCATGCTTCTATGCCCTTGGAAGTTCCTCTCAAATTTTTTCCTATCATTCACCATGACCTATGTGTCAGTTTCAGGGTAAACAGGCAAGATGAGGGTGGGGGGGCTGCAGGGGTGGGGGGGTGAAGGGTGAAATGTTGCCATGGTAACAAAGGATTTCAGTGATGAGTATCCATGGTGATTGTTGCTAAATTCTGAGAGGTTTTAAATGCTTTATTTAAATACATAACAACTGTGCAGCTGCTGAGGATGTTAGGAGGGGAAGAAAGGGGTGGGCTGGTTTTGCTTTTATGGATACGGTTGGTGTGGTTGGGAAGAAAGAAGATAAGGACAGGCCATGCTCCCTGTGTGATGCTATGGTAGCAGTTAGCAAGGACTGCTAGCCCTCTAACAGAGAATCCTCTCACCTCTCTGGGTTTCATTTGTATCTCCATTACCTACTCCACAAGGTAATCCCTGAGATAAACTCAGGCAGAAACCAGCCCCCACCCTGGCCCTTCCTGGGGCGCCCTGCCCACACCACTGCCTGGGAATAGAAAAACACAGAGCTCTGAGCAGAACTGAGAATTCTTAAGGGATGGACCTTATTGGAAGCTTAAAATAGATGCTGGGATTACAAAGCAAGGAGTATTTCTTTTTTCACCCCCAAATACACATGAAATATGAGTTGGAGACATAGGACTAGAACCTAAGCCTTCTAATTCCCAACTCAGAGTTCACTTGCTCTCATTTGGTATTAAAATGAACTTTGATGATGAACAGCAGAGACCCAACATAACAGGAGCTTTAAAAAGATGAAAGCTTATTTCTCTTTTACAAAACAAAATCCAAAGGCTCTGGAAACCAGGCTCCTTCTATCTTGTTGCTGCTCTGCATGTCGCATGTCGTCTCCATTCTCATGCTCACCTCATTATCCACTATGACTGCCTGACTCCAGCCATCACATCCAACTTCCAACCATCAGGAAAGAAGGAGAGATGAAGAAATAAAAGCAAAGTGTCCAAACAGCTGTCTTTTAAACAAGGTTCCCAGAAGCTGCTATTTGACATTTTCCTTTATATATTATTTACTACAGAGCCTCACTGAGTTGCAAAGGATGGAGGGAAAGATGGAAACAGAGAAAAGCTCCCACTGTCCAGATTTCTCTACAGTGACGACCTGTGGCGTTCTTGAGATTATTTGAGGTGATAGATAATCACCTTGGGAGAAATTGATCTCTTTTCCATTTGCTTTCAATCCTGATTACGACAAGGGGAAAGTCTCGGGTCAGTGCTATAGATCCTGAACACCTCTCTCACACTTGCTACTGTCTCCTTTTAACAAAGAGAGAGCAGCTCTCAGTATCACCAAATAACCTAAATATTAAATCCAATGTGCAGAGCAGATTCTAACTTTTTTTTTTTTACATGAGTCACTCTTTTATCAATCCCAGTTGCTCAGGAGAACTTAATATTGTTTTGTTTGCCTTGCATTAATTTTCATTTACTTTCTACTTAATTACCATTGAAACTTCTATTTTGTTTCTATAAATCTAAGAAAAAAGATCTTCCATGTACGTTTGTGACACAAATAAACATCTTTACATTTTTTAAGTGAATTGATTTAAAGGAAAAAAACTAAGTGAAATAGCACAGGTGGCACATGGACAGGCTAAAAGTGTAAACTATGGGACACACAGATTTGGTGTAAGATACACCTGCTGAGGCTGGAACAGGCCTGTGTTCTAATACCAGTTCTGCCACTGACTTGCTGTGTGGCCTTAGATAAGTCCCTTCCCCTCTCTGGGCCTCCATTTTCTTACTTGTAAAATGAAGAGAACTAGACTCAATGATTGCTAAAATCTCTGTTCCAAATGACAGGAATTCTGGGATCTACAGAGGACCCCAAATATAACTTCTGAGGACCCTAGACATCATTCCTGTAGCAACACCAGCTTTTTGCCTCTGTGAGCATTTGAGAGTCTGTCAACAGCAGACACTTAGTTTAGCAATAGAGATTAATCTGTATTCAGAGCACTGCAAGTAAATAAAGATTTTTAAGCCAGTGGAGAGCCATCTCCCAAACATGCAAAATTAGACTTAATTATTTTTAAAACAATACATCTTTTAATTTGCAAATGAGAACAGAATGCTAAACAGGGTCTTATTTTGGATGCTAACTACAGTAGCTTTTTCAATTGAAGATTTTCATACTCTTTTCACACTTCCCCTCAACTGTTTATTAATAACTCTGTCTTTTCCTTGGTTTTAAATTATCCCTAAATATTAAACCTGGTGTGCAGAGCAGATGCTAACTTTCATTTCAGATGAGTTGCTTGTCTTATTATAACCCAAACACAAAGACCCACTTTCAATTTTCTTAAAAAGTGCCAAGAGATAGTCTACTTTAGAGCTCTAGACTTCTGGCCAGAAAGCAACACAGACCTACTGTCCCTCAGAAATGTCAACACCTGAATGCACAGGCATATCAAGAAAAGCACATGAAAACCACAAGATACCATTTTATACCCACATATTGTAGAAAATTGAAACATCTGACTATAGCAAGTGTTGACAAGAATATGGAATTCTTACAGACAAGAAGTCTGTCCTGGAAGTCTGTACGTGTGGTGGACAGAACAATAGCTTTGGAATCACTCATTTGACAAATATGTATTGAGCACCTACTATAAGCCAGGCACTGTTCTTGTTGTGGGAGATGCAACAGAGAGCATGAAAGACAAAACACCTGGCTGTCCCAAAGGTGACATTCCAGTGGGAAGAGCAAAGAACAGACAAAATAAGTAATAGAATAAGTTAGATGATAAGAAGAGTCCAGGATTAAAATAAAGAGGGAGGGAGGAATCCAGGTTGGTGGGAAAGGACTGCAATTTTAAAAAGTGCTGTCAGAGAAGGGTCAATAAGGTGACTTCAAGCAAAGACTTGAAACACATCTATGCAGATATTTGAGGAAGAATATTCTAGGCAGAGGGCCTAGGCCTGTGCAAAAACCCTGATGTAAGGTGAAGATTTTGGCTTTTACTGTGGGGAACATGGGAGCCACAGAAGAGTATCGAGCACAGGAGGCACTTAGCATACCAGGGTCTTCTGGGTTGAGAACAGCCTGTAGGGTGGAAGGTGGTTGGGAGGACATAACCAGTGTGACAAAGGAAGAGGCTACCGCAGTAGTCCAGTTGAGATATGACAGTGGCTGGACATGGTGATAGCAATGGGAATGGGGAAAAGTGGGCAGGTTCTAGATATATTTTGAAAGTAGAACTAACAGAGTATGCTAAATCCAGATAGAGCTGAGTCCAAATCCCAGCTCATCCACTTTCTTAGGCACATCACTTACACTTTCTGAGCCTCAGTTTCCTCACCTATAAAATGGTGATAATCATTCCCATCGGGGCTGGCAAGGAATCAGTAAGCCAGTGCATAGTAAATTAAAGCTATTAGCATCACCATCTGCTCCAGCCAGGGTCCATCACCTCATTGGCTCTGCTGACCACACCACAAAGCCTCATGGAGGCCCCTGGGGGTTCCCAGAGCCAACTTCTGATATGGCAAAGGGAAATGGGACTGCCCACAGTGGATCCGGAGATGCTGATGTCACCAGCAGCATAGAAACATAATGGGTCACAAGCAGAGGAGAGCACATAACCCGTCTTCCCCCAGAGGCCACAAGAGCTCTCCTCCTTCCTTCCCTCCTGCCTCTTGTCTCCTCTCCTCCCTCCATTAACTTCAGCCTCTTGCTCTCAATGGAGAAGGTTCAGGCTGCGTCTGCTGGCCTTCCTGCACATTGGAGATGTGGGGAAACTAGATAATTATGCCCTGCCTTTCCTGGTATCTTTCAGCTAGGGACCCAAAGTGCTTTTACAACATTAATGAGACTGCTGAGCCTCCCAGCAGCTGGGCATTGTGGGGAGGTCACAGACAGAGCCAGAACAGGGCTGTCAGGGTCTCTTTCTGCTGCCTTGATTGCCCCCCAGGAGGAATATGAGCTAATTCAGAGGAATGTCCATGCAGTTCTAAAGGACAGAAGAACTTCCCCTTGGGACTCTCCTTTAAAAAAATAGTAAAGTTCAACGTAGAAAAAGGAAGCTAGAATAACTTAAAATGTTAGTGGAAAACATCTTAGGTAATTCATAATGATTACCTACCATCAGCTTATCTATTTCTGCCATAATCAAGCTAGAAATCAGCATTATGTTGTTTAGTCAATCAACAAACATTCCCTGTCATTTCATGTCACTCAGACATGTTTTTTCTTACCTTACTATATAAAATGGCATCCTACTGCTCCCCCACCACCACCTCCATCATTCTTTGTTCCTTCACTCTATTTTATTTGTCTATTAGTACATGAAACTATGGGTGTTTATCCATTTTATTTACTAGTTCCTCCCCCAACCAGAAAATAAACCACCCTGTTTGTTACTCTGCCCCAGCATCTAGCACAGTGTCTGGCACAAAGTAGGCCCTCAAATAATATTAAATGAATGAATGAGAGAATAACCCTTTCAAGTAGGCAGGATGGGTATATCTTTGCCATTTTACAGATGAAGAAACTGAGGTTTGCTCCCCATAGAAGTGAACAGCTCAAGGAGGGAAAGGAGAGGGACAAATGGGGGTACCTACTACGTGCCAGGGACTGAGCTAAGTATATCACATAGGCTATCTCATCTGAATCCCTTAACAACCACAAAGAAGGCATGATTATCCCCATTTTACAGCACCTCATGGTAGGCAGAAAAATGTCCCCCTAAAATGTCCTCGTCCAAATCCCCTGGAACCTGTGAATGTGCTACCTTACTGACAACAGGGAATCAAAGTTGCAGAAGGAACTAAGGTCAACCAGCTGACCTTACACTACAGAGATTATTCTGGATTATTGGGGTGGGCCCAGGGCAGTCACAAAGGTCATTTACGTGAGGAAAAAGAAAGCAGGAGGGTCAGTATCAGAGATGCATGTGAGACTCAACCACCACTTGTTTTGAAGCCAGAGGAAGGAGTCATGGAGCCGAAGAACACAGACATCCTGTAGAAGTTGGAAAAAGCAAGAAAACAGATTCTACCCTAATCTCCAGAAAGGAATGCCACCCTGCTGAAAACTTGATTCTGGCTCATTTAGGTCATTCTGACCTCCAGCCCTGTCAGATAGTAAATTTGTGTTTTTTAGGCCACTAAGTTTGTGCACATTTGTTACAACAGTGATAGAAAACTAACGGGTGCTACCTAATCACCCAGGAGAAGTGCTATTGACCTCCAGGGAACCTGCTCAGCTACAGACGATCCTGTCCCAGCTGCGGGGGCAGCTGAGACAGGACTCCTCCCCAGGCTCTCTCTCTCTCTGTCTCTCTTTTTCTGTCTGTCCCTGGGGAATTTGCAGTGCAGACAAAAGCTTCAAATTAGTTTCTGTTTACGACAGCCTCTGGCCAAATCTAGTTTGTGAATGGGACTTATTGTTCCTGCACTGTGCTTTTAGATCTCTTTTTAATTGACTGCCAATGTGTTTGAATCTTGAAATTTCATATTTTCAAAATGTGGATGACCTGCTGCTCTTCAAAAATCAGAGCACCTAGCTATGCTAGCCCCCATCCCCGCAGAGCAGCAATCTCGGCCAGGGCCGGGTTGCAGCCCCCACAGAAGCCCTCCCTTGCTCTTGAGCTAGAGCTGGACACAGGTCTGTAAGTCCGGGGAGGGGAAATCCCGGGGCAAAATACCTCTAAAAACCGAAATCAGTCAAAGGGAGAAATAAAGTTTAAAATCTGTTTATTGCTTACAAACTGCAGTCTGGAGCCCTCTCACTTTCTCCTGCTGCGGCAGAAGCAAAAATGGCCCTCCCCTCCCCTCTCAGGTACAGATAAGCTCCCCCATTGATATGGACATGAACTTCTCTCCACCCCTGAGAAATGATGCAAATGCACTAAAGCCACACTTCTCTCCACCCTCGAGTGCCTGTTGATATGCAGATGTGCTAAAGCCAGTTTTACCCACAGGTTTCTCTTTCTTGCCCCTCAAAGATCTGTAGCTGCAGAAGAATCTGGAGAAGACTTGGGTAGGGCGGACATTTGTCATCTTATTCCCCAGCATCCATTTCCCTTTTGATTTAGGGAATTGCCTTATCTCTTGGTTTACAATCTACCAAGCTTCCAGTTAAGGTGCCAAGTGTGGAAAATGGACGTTCCAATGGCCAGGATCCTCCCCTGACCCTAAGCTACCTGATGATGTAACTGGCCTACTGCTAGGCTAACGCTTACACACCCCTTGGGATTGAGCCGTGATTGTCAGTTTTACTATATAAAAAGCTCCGTCCAGTGCTCTGCCCAGAGGCAGAGAGATGGAGACAGATTGCAAACACCTCAGGCAGACGTGATTCAGTGCTTGATCTGCCATCCTGTGAATAAAGCTTGGTATAAACCCTTTTACCCTTAACATTCTGTTATTTGGTCCCACCAAATCCAGAGGGAACTTGCCCAAGGGCAATGCCCACCAGGCGAGACACCATGCCACCCCACTCCACACTGCTCTGGCCCTGTGGCCATGCCATTTCTCACAGGTGAGGAATGTGAGACCAAGGACATGTGCCCCCCCAAGAGTCCATGAGCCTTCTAGACCTCATTCCAGGTACCCTGGACCCCACCATCCCAAGCCGAGACATGAGCATGGAAGCCAGGTTGAGCCATTTGGATGCCCCCTCCCCACAGTCTCCTTGTGGAGCCTTCTGATTAATGTCTTTGATGTAACTGAGGCTGAGTTGGTTTCTGTTGCTTAAAGCCACAAGTACAAAGTACACCAGATCTCCCAACCCTGAGTCCATCATTCCTTCCATTAGAAAAGGAGGTATATGCACACCAGGCCTGCATCCACGGGAGATACAGAGAGGGAGGGCATGGTGGGGAGGAGGGCATCCTGGGTACATCTCACAAGAGGCATCCACAGACTGGGCTGGGCCCACCGCTTCCCGGCGCAGCCCTCCCTCCTGCGCCGCAGACCTTGCTTGTACGTCTCCATCCTCCAGCTCCCTTCCTCCAATCCCAGCTGATTCGGACGAGTGTGCATTACGATCCGTTGAGTTGCCAAAAAAGGTTCGTTCAAATCCAGCCTCCACCCTCAAATGTATCAAACAGAACAACGAAAAAAAATTTTTTAATGTTCGCTAGAAATCATCAAACCCTCCACACTTGATTCTCTGTCTTCTGTAAATATTTCTATGTCATTGCCTACAATGGGATCTCACAGAATGGATGAATAATAATTCAGCAAGAGAACCAAGGAAATTTAGATCATTTAAATGAGAGCCTCAAGTACGCAAAATTATTATTCAAATTATGCAAACAGGATGGATGAGAGGAAGAGAGAGAATCCGGACGCTAAATCGAGTGACTATAGGGCACTCAAACACTGGAATGTTCCATGACTGAAAAAATGGATCCTTGTATATTAAGTTTGCATGTGCCTCCCCATCTCCCTTAAAATATGCAGAAATCTGAGTCATTCCCCTCGAAACTCCCAGGAAATGAACCTCCCAGATGCTGTGGCTGTTAATCAAGATTACTTGAAATGGCAGCTCCAAATATCCCAAAAACTGGGAAGGATGGAATTCCCTCTTAGCAGGGTGTCTCGTAAAAATGAGACAACCTGAAAAAGAGTTAGGTTTCGGGGTAAACCAGGACAGGGCAGGATGTTTGCTACAGCAGAGAACAGTTATAATAGAGAAAAAAATTAGTAAAGACACAAATAAGCATAAAACTGCATCTTGTGAAGGAAAGAATGGTGGGTGCAGGTAAGAGGCGGTGTGTGCATTTTTATTACTGTGGATTAGTATACATGTGGATACCACTAATAAGAATCCCATTTGTTTGCCAAAGGGTTTTTTTTCTTTGTTTTTAAGGAAATCGGATCATGATGTCTGCCTGCTTAAAGCATTTTAGCAGCCTCCCTTTCTACTCCTCCAGTGTCTTCCTAGGCTGCTGGTCTCCTCGCTCGCCTCCTGCAGCCACACCTTTTACCCCTAGAATCTGTACAGCTCCTCCCTACCCCAGGACTTTTGTAGGTGCTGCTTCCTCTGCCAGGAATGCTCTTCTCCCTGATCTCTGGTGCTTCCTTCTCCTGCTCCAGGCTTCATCCTAAATGTCCCCTCCTCAGAAGGGCTGTCCCTGACCTCCTAAAAGAGGTGACTCCCACCCCAAGTCCCTTAAATATTCTCTAAATATTCTGCTATTCACACACTGCTAGACACATGCATACCTCTCACCTGCCCTCACCCACATTTTTGCAATTGTATGCTTCACAAGATGCATTTGTATGCTTATTTGTATCTTTACTTATTTTGTTGTCTGCCTCCCCAACCGGGCTGTAAACTCCCACAAGGCAGGGACCATGTCTTTCTTGTTCACAGCCAAATTTCTGATACTTAGCACAGTGCCTAGTATAGGGTAAACAGGCAATAAATACTGAATTAGCTACTTTATTAGTAATCGCTTAATTGGTAGGGTGTGTTCTATTGTTTTCCAACAAATTTTGCGATACTCTTGAACCTCTTAACAAAGCTGCAAGATAAACCAAGCAGTATTAATTATCCCCATTTTGCAGAGAGACATCTGAGGCCCAGACTTGCCCATGCAAATATGAGAACCAGATCTTCTGACTGATTCAGAATCTCAGAGCTCCTTCTGCAGGACACACACCTCTGGGTCCCTGACCATCACCTCTTAAATTCACTGAAATCTAAATTCTGGTAAACCAATGAAATCTGGTAAACCTTGTCTTCAGTTGGAGTTCAGACTAGTATTCATAAGTCAAATTGGAAATGTTTTAAGGAATGAAGTGGTTTCAAAGGCCCTCAGGTACTTAAGAAGCTTGTATTCACTCATTCAAGATTTGATGGACCCTCCACTCTGTGCCAGGCACTGTTCCCACGGATTTGGATCTGAACAAACTTCCTAGGTGATCCTGACAGGCAGCCAAATGTGAGAACTCTGGTCTAATCCTATCCCTTCATTTTGCGGACTGGTAAACTGAGGCCCAAAGAGGAGCAATCACTTGCCCCGGGTGGAGAAGAGCCTCTGTGCCCCAGGCCCTTCACATACTGCGTGTGATGCCCGCGACCACCATGAGAAACAGGCACTATTATGCCCATTGTACAGATAGGAGTGAGGAGACTTGGCCAAGGTCACAGGGTCGGTTCAGTCAGGAGGAGGTGTGATTATCATCCACTTTGGAATCCAAGTTGGAATTCCCAGAAAACTTACACTGAGACAGAGGTTAGCATACAGGCTATTTTTCAGGGAAGGTCCTTGGGCTCAGTCCCTGTAGAAGGATGGGAGAACGAAGTGGGCAGAAATGAGCTGCACTGCAGGCCAACCGCAGCCTCAGCCCACCCCGCAGGCGTCCTGCACGGATGTGGAGATGGTCCAGGTGGGCCGGATGGCCGGACCTTCGTGCTGCACTTTGATCAGTCTTCAGCTGTGGGTTGGCCGGGAAAGGGGAGGAGAGCAAAGTGGCTCTGCAGCTGAGTGATCCCTGAAGGGTTAACAGCTGAGGGTCACGTGCTGTTAGCAGCCCCAGACACTGGAGCAACATGTCCTCTCTTGCTGGGGAATCTGGGTGGCACAGGGAACAGGGGCTTGATGAGGTTATGAAATGTGCCCAAAGTCTCATAGACAAAAAGTAAGAGTCAGGATTCGAACGCAGGGCTGTCTGATGCCAACAACCTCCCAACCCCGGCACTTTTTTTGTTGTTTTTACCACTAGTCAACACTGCTTAGTAAAAAGCAAAGGAGCTCATCATGACTTGGATAGAAGGAATAAAAGAAAAGATTCAACAATTTACCAATCCAAGGTTTGACAGCTTGGGGGCCTGACTATATGAGTGTCATCCCTGGCAAATGGAAAAGGTAGGATGTGGAGCCAAAGGAAGATGGAGAGACAGCAGGTTCAAGTTTGACCATGCTGCCTGTGGCGGAGGTGGCTAGAAGGAACATTCGCCTTTAGGGAAAGATGGCGAAACCATTTTTTGAACTCTTGGAGATAGCAGAGGGCCAGGAAGATAACCCAGTGTTTGTTTGGGGCATTGCATGATGGGAAGTGCCATTAACATTTGGAAAAGATGAAATGTAGCCAGAGAGATTAAAGAACAACACTGCACTTTCTTCCAGGGACTGCGAGGACTCAGGCTTGTTCCCGGAGAGAGGTAGCAGTTGAAGACAGTTCCACAAATAATGACAGTGGAACAAGCGCACAGTAAGGAAGCAACAGGCCTGGGCTCCAGCCCCCGCTCTGCATTGACAAACATGCTGTGTGTCCCCCAGCAAGCCACTTGCCCTCTCTCAGCCTCGATAAGTGAGTTACAATTGAGTATAACCAGTGAGTTCTGCTTTACAGAAACCAGACCTAACATAGAGTGGAATCAGATAGGTTTGTTTCCTAAGACGTCTTGATTGTACTCTTTTGCCATAGTCCTACTGCGTTTGTAGGACACTAAAACTTTAGGAAGAGCATTACTACCACAAAGAGAAATGCTCATTCTTCATTTACTTTAAGACAAAGCCCTCTTGATCTACCTTTCGCCCTTCATCTTTTGGAAGGGCATTAGGCAAAATAAATATTTCACTTTCTCCTTAACTCTCAGGTATGTGAGGATCCCCGGCAATTGAAGCTGATCTGCGTGTTTCAGGGGCAATGGGAAGTGGTCCAGGAGGATCCGGGTAGGCAGGAGGAGGGTGAGGCCAGAGTGGGTCCTTCCTGCCCCCTCCCTGCTTGGACAACCCCAGCACACCTCCTGACCTATGGGAAGCACCCATCTCCTCCTCCACAGCGACCGCTGTCACTGGTCTTCCCAGCACCCCCTCTTTCCTCCCCACAGGTGCTAACAGGCTCTTGGCTGGCTTACCTGCCTCAGTGCCTCAGTATACCCTCCACATCACTGCAAGTAGCCTATTCACTAAACTCTCCTCCATTACCCAGGCGAAGTTTTGCTTTCTCTTTCCTGCTGGAACCCTAGCTCAATAAATCGGGATGAAAAAATTAAATGAATGAGTCCATGAATAAGTGAGTGGATGAAAGTAGTAACTACAGGATATGACGAAGGTGTTATTGACTTGACTGTGGCCATCATTTCACAGTACATATGTATGTCAATCATTGCAGTATACACCTTAAATATATAGACATTTTATTTGTCAATTATACCTCAGTAAGGCTGGGGGCTACTGAGTGAATGAATGAGTGGATAAAGGAGAGATAGAAGATTCGGGTAAAGATTAGGGTTTCTTTGCAAAGCAGAGGGAGATGGGATGACATAGAAGCTGTCTCTGGTGCCATGTGAGGACTCCTCCATCCTGCCTCTGCCGCCTAGGGGGACGTGAGGTGACTGCACTGTGCAAAAAGCCCGTTAATTACTCTGGCCGAAGGTCAGCTGGCACATCCCACTCTTATCCTGCAGACACTACATCAAACCACCTTCAAGAGGCAGCCGGCACCTCAACAGACAGACACTGGACCTCAGCCTGCAGCAAGGTCAGATGGAGGGAGTCCGGCACGACCAGCATCCTTAAAAAGGTACTGGGCTCCGTGGCTACGCAAGGACGACATTTCTCATCTTAGACAAGCAATTTTGTAAGCTACCAGTGTTGTGGCTTAGAATATATTCAGGAGTCCCATTTGGCTTCTTCCTGTGCCTAATGCAAGGATCTCATTTACAAAATTCAAGGTTTCTAGAACGTGTCCAGTGTTTCCCACGTTTCAGTAATTCAAAATCATGGTCACCATCTTGCCACATCTGTTTCAGGCACGCATTGCTGTTTATTTGACATTTTTCTTTAAATTGACTCTTACCTAGTTGCTCCCTTTTCCCTTAAAAATGTTTTAAAAGGAAACATTGTACCCTGCATCAGCAAAGGAGAATGATTAAGGGCAAAGGCTCTGGAAGCAGATTTCTAGGTTAAAATCCCACCTCTGGTACCTACTGGCTGTCTGACCTCAGGCAAGTGCTTTAACATTTCTGTGATTCGGTTTTCTTATCTAGAAAGCAGAAATAATGTGAGTATCTTACTCTTATGGGAATTAAATGAGTTATACATGTAAAACCTTTAGAAAAGTGCCTGGAATTAATACTATGTAAATGGTGGTTGCTATTGTTATAAATAGGAAAGGAGTTACCACTAGCTACATAGAGGGAAGGTAATGGGAAAACATAAATACAAAGTCAAAACCAATATTATTAAATTTTCTTGGTTAAAAAGAGAGAGAAGCAAATGCCAGGGGTTAAAGCCGTATGACCACAAAGCTGAGTTTTTCTTCATCCAGTAGTTAGACTGCAACAGAACCGAACAAGGAAGAACGCTTCAACCAGGCGATTCACTGGTATTCCAAGCTGTACTCCTGTATTATCTAAAATCGCCCTTGGTCCCCTGCACCGTATTCGGCTCCGGTTCACCCTTCCGATTACAGGAAGGACGGAAGATGGAAGAGGCTGGACCAAGGGCACAGGCAAATTCATCCCGTGGGGGAAGCCCTCATGGTTGGCTTTCCCTTTTGTAGTGCAAGCACGTGACTTAAGCTTTGATTGCCAACGCGTCCACTTCAGGGAGGCGTCTGTTTCCAGAGGCATCGCGTCCACGAAGGCTCTCTCCCACAAACACATTGCCACAGAAGGGGCCCGGCCACCTCCTCCGTGCTGAGCCTCCTTTCTTTGAGAAATCTTGGTTGATTTTCATAACTGAGCACTTGTTTTTCTCTTTCTGGGCTTCTGGCTCTTACGTTTCAAATTCACCAATCAAGGGTGAGCCTGTGAAACCCCAGGCTTCCACCCTCCTTCCCAGTGAAAGCAGAAACTTAGCAACCCCACACACGGTTGATCTCACTGTGTCCCGCCACCCCCCACCCCCCACCCCCCGTGTATCCTGGGCTGTAAGCAGCAAACTCTTTTTTCTTCTGAGTTTCCTAATGGTTATTGCTGCTGAAGGACATCTTGCAGTCATGATGAGATCCACGGGGGCCGGTTCAGTCTTAGCATAGGTTTGGAATGGGAAACTATCTGTGGGCAGCTCCCTGGGGCCCAGGTGAGAGCCCCCAGATGCTTCGAGCCAACGGAGTCACCATAGATGGGCTGAGACAGCATAAAACAAATCCGGATGGCATCCTCAGCCGAGCTGGCACTTCTTTAGACACAAGGACTCCGGGAATCTATCCCAGATGTGAATGACCCAGAACCTCAGTCCAGCCCTATTAAATGGGCTCATATCTTGTAGCATCTGACCTGAAAAGCCCTGAAATAAAAAGGAAAGCTCTTATTAAATCCCATAAAAACTTGAGAAGCAGTCAATGGCCATTAAGTAAAATGATTTGCAGAAGCCTCAAATATTTTCATCTTCTCCAAACTGCCTTTATGAAAAAGACAGCCGTAAAAGCAAAGAATTTAGCGACCCCAGGGCTTGTGAACCCTGGTGTATTGTGATCAGTGTTGCAGTTAGCCCTGAGGAACTCAATTTTCTTTGCTCTTAAAAACTCCTACAATATTTTCCTTTGGTTTTCCAAATTAATTCAAATATGCATTCCTCCAGAGGAGTAATAAATAAAATAAAAAATTAAAACACCAAGCTGAGGGCAGTAAAAGCAGGAGACAGGTTTGTCACTGTGCAAAAGTGGGCTAATTATTTTCCCTCTCTCAGGGTCTGGGTTTCTCATGTGCAGAAATAGAGAACTGAAGCTGATGGTCTGTAAGTCCCTCTGCCACCAACATCTACACACACACACACACACAAGCTCAAACTACCTGCTCCTTCCCAGTCATCCCCACGTTTTGGTTGCAGGCAGGCCATCCTCCCAGTAGCCCAGACTCCAGACTTGAGACCACCAAGTTCCTTATCTCCTTCATCCAGACTTCTAAGTATCACACCAAATCTTACTGATTCTCATTTTATTTATTTTGTTTTTATTTATATAATGCTTATTATCATCCAGAAAAATGGGCTAAGGGTGCGTCAGGCATTATTGTCCTTAAATCCTTACATGAGTGGTGGGCATCTTTTATTTTGCTGCCCAGGACATACTCCCCCTTTTCTGGTAACAGTGGACTGTTTTCTTTTGAAGAACTCCTCCTCCACTGTCAGTCCATGAGGCTTGTGAAAGGCCAACACACACCCCCTTCCTTGGGGCAGTCATACGACCCAGGCCTAACCAATGAATATATTCCATTCTTTTGGCTACGAGAATTGGCTCAGGAATGGCATGTGACCTATACTAAAATCATTGAACCCAATCTCATAATTTTTTTTTTGCACTAACATTTTTATATTAATGTATTATTGATATACATTCTTATGAAGGTTTCACATGAAAAAATGTGGTTACTATATTCACCCATATTATTGTGTCCCCCCCATACCCCACTGCAGTCACTGCCCATCAGCATTGCACTAACATTTTAGATCAGTATACTTTATTATACATCAATAAAAAAGTTTTTATAAAAAGTACATAGTGTATAATTCCCTGAAAATGAGTGAAAAACAAGCAAAACTAAATGATGGGGGTAAAAGAATTGTGGGAGCAGTACTGCCTGGAAAGGGGCATAAAGGAATCTTCTGGGGCACTGGAAATATTTTTCTTTTTTTTTTTGTCATTAATCTACAATTACATGAAGAACATTATGTTTACTAGGCTTCCTCCTTCGCCAAGTCCCCCCCACAAACCCCATTACAGTCACTGTCCTTCAGCATAGTAAGATGCTGTAGAATCACTACTTGTCTTCACTGTGTTGCACAGCCCTCCGCATGTCCACCCCCGCATTATACATGCTAATCGTAATGCCTCCTTTCTTTTTCCCCCACCCTTATCCCTCCCTTCCCTCCCATCCTCCCCAGTCCCTTTCCCTTTGGTAACTGTTAGTCCATTCTTAGGTTCTGTGATTCTGCTGCTGTTTTGTTCCTTCGGTCTTCCTTTGTTCCTATACGCCACATATGAGTGAAATCATTTGGTGTTTGTCTTTCTCCACCTGGCTTATTTATACCCTCTAGCTCCATCCATGTTGCAAATGGTAGGATTTGTTGTCTTCTTATGGCTGAATAATATTCCATTGTGTATACGTACCACATCTTCTTTATCCATTCATCTACTGATGGACACTTAGGTTGCTTCCATTTCTTGGCTATTGTAAATAGTGGCTTTTGGATGTAGAGTTCTATAGATGTCTATTAGGTCCATCTGTTCTAGTGTGTTGTTCAGTGCCTCTGTGTCCTTACTTATTTTCTGTCCAGTGGATCTATCCTTTGGAGTGAGTGGCTTGTTGAAGTCTCCTAAAATGAATGCATTGCATTCTCTTTCCTTCTTTAGTTCTGTTAGTATTTGTTTCATGTATGTTGGTGCTCCTGTGTTGGGTGCATATATATTTATAATGGTTATATCCTCTTGTTGGACTGAGCCCTTTATCAGTATGTCATATCCTTCTTTATCTTTTGTTACTTTCTTTGTTTTGAGATCTATTTTGTCTGATACTACTGCAGCACCTGCTTTTTTCTCTCTGTTGTTTGCATGAAATATCTTTTTCCATCCCTTGGCTTTTAGTCTGTGCATGTCTTTGGGTTTGAGGTGAGTCTCTTGTAAGCAGCATAGAGATGGTTCTTGCTTTTTTATCCATTCTATTAATCTGTGTCTTCTTTGATTGGTGCATTCAGTCCATTTACATTTAGGGTGATTGTTGAAAAATATGCACTTATTGCCATTGCAGGCTTTAGATTCATGGTTACCAAAGGTTCAAGGTTAGCTTCTTTAGTATCTTACTGTCTAACTTAACTTGTTTATTGAGCTATTTTAAACACTGTCTGGTCATTCTTTATTTTTCTCCTTTCTTATTCCTCCTCCTCCATTCTTTATATGTTGTTTTATTCTGTGCTCTTTTGTGTTTCCTTTAACTGCTTTTGTGGGTAGTTGATTTTATTTTTTGCCTTTAGTTAGTATTTGGTTGGTCTGCTTTCTTTGCTGTGTTTTTATTTTCTCTGGTGACATCTATTTAGTCTTCGGAGTGCTCCCATCTAGAGCAGTCCCTCTAAAATACCCTGTAGAGGTTGTTTGTGGGAGGCAAATTCCCTCAACTTTTGCTTATCTGGGAATTGTTTAATCCCTCCTTCATATTTAAATGATAATCGTGCTGGATACAGTATCCTTGGTTCAAGGCCCTTCTCTTTCATTGCATTAAATATATCATGCCATTCTCTTCTGGCCTGTAATGTTTCTGTTGAGAAGTCTGATGATAGCCTGATGGGTTTTCCTTTGTAGGTGACCTTTTTCCTCTCTCTAGCTGCCTTTAAAACTCTGTCCTTGTCCTTGATCTTTGTCATTTTAATTATTATGTGTCTTGGTGTTGTCCTCCTTGGGTCCCTTCTGTTGGGGGTTCTGTGCACTTTTGTGGTCTGATCAATTATTTCCTACCCCAGTATGGGGAAGTTTTCAGCAATTATTTCTTCAAATATACTTTCTATCCCTTTTTCTCTCTCTTCTTCTTCTGGTACTCCTATAATGCGGATATTGTTCCTTTTGGATTGGTCACACAGTTCTCTTAATATTGTTTCATTCCTGGAGATCCTTTTATCTCTCTCTGTGTCAGCTTCTATGCATTCCTGTTCTCTGGTTTCTATTCCATCAATGGCCTCTTGCATCTTATCCATTCTGATTATAAATCCTTCCAGAGATTGTTTCATTTCTGTAATCTCCTTCCGGACATCATCCCTTAGCTCTTGCATATTTCTCTGCAGCTCCATCAGCATGGTTATGAGCTTTATTTTTAATTCTTTTTCTGGGAGAATGGTTAGGTCTATCTCCTTCTCAGGGTTTGCCTCTGTGATCTTGGTCTGTATCAAATTCTTCTGCCTTTTCATGGCAATAGAGGTATTTGTGGGGAGCTGGTGCGTGTGTTGGCTAAGAGAAAGTCCCTTCTTGCTGGTTTCTGGCCTTCCTCTCCTGGGAGAACAGCGACCCCTAGTGGCTTGTGCTGGGTAGCTGCGTGCAGGCGGGGTTTCTAATTGTTGCCCAGCCGCTGTGGAGCTCCATGGTTGCTGTGGGCATGGCCAGCCTCAGGCTGCTTCTCCAATATGGCGGAGCCGCGTCAGAGGGGGAACAGGCAGGAGGCTGTTTATCGCTGTGAGGGGCTGCCACCCAGGGGGTTAAGGCGCCCAGAGTTCCCTGGGATTCCCAGCTGCTAGGCTAAGTGTTCCAGTATGCTTCCATCCAGCTGTGGGGTCCCTGTCCCTTTAAGACTTTCAAAAAGCACTCACTTCTCTTTGTCCCAGGGGCGCCAGCTGCGGGGACCTGCTCACAGGTCTTACTGTCCTGTTTCCCTGGTATCCAGCACCCCACGCACGCACTGTGTCTGCGCTCTGGTGTGGATGACTAGGGCTGGCTATTTAGCAGTCCTGGGCTCCCTCCCCCTCCCCGCTCCGACTCCTCTCCTCCCGCCGGGAGCTGGGGTGAGGGGCGCTCGGGTCCCGCAGGGCTATGGCTTGTATCTTACCCCCTTCACGATGCACTGGGTTCTCACAGATGTAGGTGTAGTCTGGCTGTTGTCCTGTGTCTTCTGGTCTCTCTTTTAGGAATAGTTGTATTTGTTGTATTTTCAAAAATATATATGGTTTTGGGAGGAGATTTCCACTGCTCTACTCACACCACCATCTTGGTTCTCTCCAATCTCATAATTTTTATAAAAACTGCTAGGAAAGAGGTGTTTTCTTTTCATAGGAGTTGCTGAGGATGTAGGGTGTGAACATGGAGATATTGGCAGCCATACTGCTACCACGAGGAAAGAAACAGCCTAAGTAAAGCCAATGCTGAGTCAAGAGATCAACCCCTAGGCACTTTACCGGAGCCTCTGGATGCAGCCATACCTGATATTAGACCAACCTCTAGTGAGTATACAACACAAGTAACCACCTTAATGAGAGAATGAAGGAAGAATGTCTCAGGTAGAACAGTGACACATATGCAAATTCCCTGAGGCAAAAGCATTTTTGTGAACTAGAAAGAAAGCCATTGTGTCTGGGATTCAGAGCCCAGTGACAGGCAAGAGTGAGAGAAATTGAGGTCTGGGAGAAAGGTACGAGCCAGACCATCCAAGGAGGCCAGAGTGGGAATTTAGATATTTAGTCTAAGGACAATAGGCAAAGTTTCAAGGACAGGCTTAGTGATCAAATCTGAATTTTGTAAAGTGCACTGCAGCTGCTTTAAGGAGAATGGACTGGGGTAAGGAAGCCAGCAGGGCAGACATTGGGAGGGCCAGTGGCACGTGTGCAAACTGCTGCTCTTGGAAAGACCACATAGAGGGGAGGCTTGGCCTCGGCCCCTATCCTGGTAGCTACACTTACATGAGATGTAATGCAACTGCTGAGGCAAAATTTGCTGCACCACCCTAACCGCAGAATCACGGAGAGTTCACACAATCAATAAATCTACGGTTGCTGAGCCAGGACGCTGCTTTGCATACATATAGCTGCAAAGCAAGGATCTGTGAGCATCTCCCTGGTTGAATTCAGTTACCCTTAAGCTTGTAAGAACCCGGAAGCTGGCAAACTGTGTCAGACAAGACCTCTTGTACCTGTCTTCCTCTTTATACTCTCCAGCAATTTCAGAATGATGTCTCCTTTGAGCCAAAAAATGGCAGATGTTAATTATGAAGGAATAAGATTCTCTTACAGGGGAAAAATCAGACAATATCTCCTTAACTACCTGATCAAGGTTAACATTATCCCTAACTGGGCAAATAACACCTCGTGCCTCCTGATGGGATCTGCTGAGGACACAACAGCACCCACAGGGTATTTTTGCTGAAAATGTTTAACCTGAATCTAATCACAAGAAGCAATCAAACAAACTCAAATCAGCAGACTGTGAATGGAGCCAATGGCTTGTGCTTTTCAAACACCAATGCAATTGAAAGACAAAAAGAGGCAAGGGAACTGTCCTGAACTCCAGAGACTCTATAAATAAGACAACTAAAGGCCTTTGATTGGATCCCAGCTCAACAGAAAAAACAACAACAAAATAAAACAGCTGTGAAAGACCTTTTGGGGACAGGTGGGAAAATTAAAATATTGGCTGTACGTGAGACAGCTGTGTTGCATCGAGGTTAAATCTCCTGAACAGGAGCATCATACTGTGGTTATGAAAAAAGATGCCCATGCTCTTAGGATTTGTGCACTGCAGTATTAAAGGGTAAAGTATTGTGCTGTCTGCACCTGGTTCTTATGATGAATAATGATGGATGATAGGTTAGACCGATAGATGGCACAGTGTCATCAAAGATAAACATGGCACAATGTCAAAAACGGCTCTATCAGGGTGATGGGTATGTGAGTGTTCATTGCACTAATCTACTCTTCTTACAACTTTCTTATGGATTTGAAATCTTTCAAATCAGAAGTTGCTTAAATTCTTTTCAAATTGAAATTAAAAGGGAAAAAAAATCAGTAACTTTGTTCAAGATGCACGCACATGGGTGCACAAACACATGCACACTCACATACACACAGTGCCCAATGTTCTGCTGCCACTGTGGTTTGGAATTTGTGGGGAACATTGGAATAACATGCATCCTGGTGTTTGCCTCAGACAGATGACATTATTTAATAGTGCCCGTGAAATAAATGCTCATTTTGCTTATGTCCAGGGTGGTTGCCAAAAGTGAACAGAAAATGTCTTCATTCTCTGACCTCTGTGGCATCAGCTTATATCCATTCATTCATTCATCAAACATGACTGAGCCCCTAATGGTGTGCCAGGAGCTGAGCATACAATGCTGAGCACCGTCAAAGAGGTTCCTGCCCTCATGGAAGTGATGATCTAAAGCTATGCTTGGCAAACTCTAACCCACAGACCAGATTCCACCCACTGCCTGTATTTTTATAACCTATGAGTAAGAAAAGTTTTATATTTTTTTAATAGTTTGGAAAAAATCAAAAGGTAAATGAAATTCTGTGGCATGTTAAAACTAATGAAATTCAAACTGCAGTGTCCAGTAACAAAATTTTCTTGGCACATTGCCAAGTCCATTCATTCACGCCTGATTCCTGGCTGCTGTCTTATTCCAACAGCAGAGCAAGTATGGCCCACAAAGCACAAAACACTATCTGGCCTTTACAGAAAATGTTTGCCAATCCCTGGTGGAAAGCTGTGTGTTCTGTGTAGTTCCCAGGGTTCCTGGAAGATGAGCTAAGATAATGCAAGTGTGACAGGACAGTGCCGGGCATTTCATCAGTGCCTGATCGTGTGTGTTGGCATTCAGCCTCAATTTACTCATCTGTAAAATGAAGATAATAACAGCACCCACCTGGTGGCTGTATGGATGGAATAAGAACATGCACGTCGAGCATCTGGCATGGTACCTGCATACAGTAATCACTCATTAAATGCTAACTACTGGCTGTTACACAAGCTGACTTCATCAGTGAGCTTTCTGTTGATAAGGGGATTGTCACACGTATTATCTCAGTTAATCTTTTTACTGTTTCATACTGAACTATTTCCAAGTTTCAGAAGAATACATGGAACACACGCTCTTGTTATATAAGCATGTTATCTTATATAATAAATCATAAGAATTAAGACAATGAAAAACCTTAGTTAAAAGTAGCGTTTGGGTGGTCATTAGAACCCCACTCGCCCCTTTCTGCTCTCCCCCATCCTCCTTCTTTCCATCGGCCACAGCAGCAACCGTCCTGCTAGTGGGAGTTTTCACTTCTGTGCTTCCCTTGACACTTTCACAGCAAATGGTTTTTCTCCAAAGATGGTAGTTTTTTGCACGTTGCTCAACACGCAAAATACATGGTCTCATTCTGCTCATATTCTTCCATGCTTTGCTTGTCCCTTTGTGTGATTCATCCACATGGATGTGGTTCACTCCTTTCTTGTGCTGTACTGCACTACAGCACATGGAAACTGCTCTGAGCACATTCTTCCTTCAAGGGGCATTTGGGTCCCATTGTTTCACCCCTATAAACAAATGGTCCTTGTGTGTGTTGGTTTATTTAATCTGCGTGCACCGGCCGTATGTTGTGATTGGCAGTTCCATTCTACATGGGGCTCTGAAAGTACAGTTGTTTGACAAAGTCACGCAGGCCAGACTCATGACCCAGCCTTTATTCTCAGCTTTCCCCCATTCTCACCTCTTTCAAATTACCCCCACCCCAAACTGAAACAATTTCCCACTTATTCAAAGCAGACGAAATGATCGATCTGTTCCACTCCCAAGGTTAAAAGCCATTAGCAAATAAAAGCACGTTTGTACTTCCCAAGTGTGTTTGAATTAAGATCTGCATTCCACACCAGGCAAGACTAGTTGAAGATTTCTAATACTAAATGTAGTAAAAACAGGAGGTTTTTCCTCAGTAATCACTCTTGGAAGGGCTGTGTACACTTTAAAGCAATCCATGAATTTTGTTCACATCCTCCCTGCTGCATGTCATCAACTGGTAGATTCATATAGTAATGGAAAAGGTTATGTCAAGGGCCTGAAAGACATTACCACTCCCACAGGAAGAACACAGATGTTCACTGAACATGTACTATGTGCCCAGACATCCGCTGTCATTAAACATCTTAACAGTCCTTCTCAAAGTAGGTACCATTGTCTCCATTTTCCTAAAGAGGAATTTTCAGAATCAAAGGTCTTAATTGACTTGTTCAAGGGCGCAGTCCAAGTGGCAAAACCAGGAAACCAACCCAAGCCTGTGGAGTTAGTTCTAAAGCCCTGATTTTTCCCACCAGGGCAACGTGCCTGGCACAGAATGCTCCATCTCTACCCGGAGCCTGAAATTCAAACATATATAACATCTTAAACCAAAACGTTTATTTTAACTTACCCGTAGCAGAAACTAATGGTTTATTCCTAAATCTAAACCTAGGAATTATATGGTCTCAAGCAAGGATTTTAGTCCATTTTCAAATGTGGAAAAAATATTAAACATGATAAATCAGTTCACAATAGGACACAGCTAGAGAGTCATTAGAGTGGCTGAATCTCAGGCATTTTTTTCTGTCCATAATTCAAACCTTTGTTAGACATTTTCTAAAGGCTACATACCAAGTAACACCTGGGGGACTCAGCGCATTAGAAAGTAGGAAACTGATTTTAGTGTGAGAAAAAAAATAATGGCAATACGGAAAGTAGCAAACATGTATGAATGAAATGGAAAAAAACCTACTTTTTACAAGTCTAGAAATCTATCAGGACCCAGGCATCTGTCATCTCCTGAACAGACTTTCGTTTTAGACTGTGCTTCCTTTAATATTTTTTTCCCTTCTCTTCCCACAGTTAAATGGATTTAACATATGCTTGGGATTTCACAAACTCGGTTTCCGTAGGTGTGATATCTAAGAATATCTGAGCTGTTCCTAAGTCATGGGATGGTGCTTGTCTTGTTCTTTGAGATCCGGTCTTTGGGTTTTTTCTTATTCTTTGTGGCTACTCTTGTGATGTCAAGTGGTTCTCAAACCCAGGTCTGAAGACATCCTGTCCCACATGGTGGGAGCGAAGGGGGGCCAGGGTATTTCCTCCTTCCCTGCCGAGCCCTTCTGGGCCTGCAGTTCCCTGCTCAAGACAGCTCCAAGGCTGCACTCCTCACCAGGTCCCAGGAACCCCATCCCTGTTTCCAGCCAAACCGTGTGTTTTTCTGCCCTGCTGCTCTGCCTGCCTACTCACACCTCCGGGGATGCTCCCCGGGTCCTCCACTCCTCCCCAGCCAAGTGTGAATTCTTCCCTGGGTCCCTTCTCATCCAGAACCGGAGGGGTCAGTATAGTGAAGAGGGGCATAGACTTTGGAGTCAGATAGACCCTCTGGGTTCAAATCCTTAGCTCCTCTGCTTACTAGGTGAGTGGAACCTTAGATAACCCCGAAAATGTCTCTGAGCCTCAGTTTACTCATCTGTAAGGTGGGGATAGCTATTCATCCTGCAGCTACTGAGCACCACCAAACTAGGCAACGGGTACATGGCGGTGAGCAAACAGATGGTCAGATACTTACTTTGCAGGCTTAGAAATAATCTGTACAAACCTGATAATGTTTGACACCTAACTGTCATTGAGTAAATGAAGGGTATTGTCACTTCCTTCCACTCTCGTCTTGAGCCAGGCCCCATCCATAGCTGTTTCACATTCTATCTTGGATTCAGCCTGTGTGTGTCTCCTTTCCCTAAATGGGCCATAAAGTCCTTTAAGACATGGATTTAGATGGATTTGTTTTGTTTTCTCAGCAGTACCAGCCCAATGCCCGGCTCTCTGTACTCACTAACAAGTAGTTGAATGGATGCATACATACATACTGTTTGGCACTTTTGAATATGAAATAAATTCTGAAGTAATTCTCAACTCACCAGCCAGGATAATTAAGACTGGCCTCACATGGCGGCTGGTATAGAGCTTCAGCACCCTGTGGATGCTGAGAAGGCATTTTCCAGGCTGTTCTCTTCCCTGCTGAGAATTACAACAGGCCAAACCCATGACTCACAGACACACAGACAGGCATATCTCACATGCACCTAATGAGAGTATTTTCTAGCAATTGATCCTCGCACCTCAGCTATTCCAGTCATGTCGGTCAGTGGTAGAAAATTAAATATCTTTATTCCTAAACTCAGGACAAGATAGATCCAGAACTCAACAGAAAAACATCAAGCAACAAGAAGAGTTCACAGAAAGGTGTATACAAAGCATTTGCAAAGATGTTCGGAGCAATGCAAATTTAGTTATATTGAACTCTCATTTTTCACCTGTCAGACTGACTAGGGTGCAAGGTGACAGCATGCTAATCTGATAAAGGTGTGGAGAAACAGGCTGGGAGACATAAGGTTCAGCCTCACTGGGGACGGTTCAGCATTACCTATCCTAGAGATGTAAAACCTTGGAACCAGCACTTTTACAGCAGGACATATGTTCAAAGTTGCTCATGGACCTCGGCATATAGTGGGAAACACTGGTCAAAGGAGAGAGGCGTGGAGCAGAGATTTTCCACTGTATGCTTTTTTAAACCCTTTATATTTTGTTCTAAAGTTAATGTATTATCAATTCAAAAAAATACACAATTTTTTTAAAACTCGATAGAGCTTTAAGCCTAAGGGAGGAGAAACTACAGAAACGAAGACAAAGTGGTTAATGCGTACAGAGCTTCAGTTGGGATGATGAAGTTGTTCTGTGGACGGATGGTGGTGATGGCCACAACACCACATGAATGTACCTAATGCCACTGAACTGTACACTTAAAAATGGCTAAAATGGCCAATTTTATGTTTTGTGTAGTTTACCACAAAAAAGAAAGTTTAAAAGCAAAACAAAAAAGACAAGCACTTCAGGCTGAAATCTTGAGGCCACCTGCAAATACCATCATTTCCAAGATACTCTGCAGAGATACCAACACAAGGGGCTTAGACCACCTAAATTTTCTGTGAGCAGTCCTGAATGAATATGTTATCTCTCTTAATGAACGAAATTTGCCAATGGTAAAACTAAATTGCAGCTTAACTTTACTGCCTTTCTGAATTTACATGAAAACATGATGTGGTGGAGAAAAAAATCCTTTGCCCTGCTACATAAACTTGATTTTTCCCTTAAAAAAATGTGATCTCAGTAATGATTACATTCAGAATGAAATGGCTCATTCCCAACCATGATGTACACTCTAAATTATACTAGGGAGTCCTAGTAAGACTGGCCTAAATTATCCAAGAGTGAATTTCATCAACATTATTTCATTAAGAACCGAATAGTTAAAAATGCTGTGGATAGAGGCATACATAGAGAATGCCAACACTAAAATATGTATTGTATTTTATTACAAAATGTGTCCAGAAGAATGCTTGAAAAGCCATCGTAAAGATCATGGTAAAGAGAATTATTCTCCTTTGTTCAGAGAGGAGTGGAAAAGCAAGAGGTGAACAAGGAAACATCTATTTTCTTTGCAAGTTTATTTCTGAAAAGATTCAGAGACTGGTCTAGTCTTGACTGAACTCAGAAGAAAATGAAAGGAATTTATATATATATATATATATACGTACACACAATCTATATATATATATATACACACACACACATACTATATATATTATATATATATACACCTTCCCATGGTCAAGAATAAGCTCAAGTGACCCCACACTGAATTCTAACTCCCCTATTCATTCACTCTTCTATGTCACCATCAATTTAAGCTAATACTCCTGCTGTTGTCTACTCCAGTCAAATTATTAACTCTCCATATGTACGTCTGTCTCCCTAACTGCACTCCTCGAAGGCAGGAACTGTTTTACTCATCTATTCCCCAATGCCTAGCCCCTAGTGGGGATTTAATCTTTGCTGAATGGAAGAGTTTGAATCCAAGACAAATCTTTCCAATCTAGCATAGCTACTGTATTACTAGGTAGACATGACTTCAAGTCTGAGCAGTGCATGTGATTCCTTTTCCCATAAATTACCCACAGGTTTTGCAATGCAATATTACTTTTTTAACCTTTACTTCAGTAGCATTATTTTATATTATGTTGTTATTTGGGGATTTAAATTGTCTGTCCTCAAGTGACATGGACATCAACTCACTGGTAACTGCTGCTATTGATAAAATAGCAAATTACTATTTCTGGCTCATTAGCATTTTGCAAATTCAGTGTTTGGAAGCTTAGCTAGTTCCTAGGGGGAAGAAAACTGCATCACAAAGAAAATCATTCACTCAAGGTCACAGCCCCTTAACTGCTCCTCAGAGTCAAAGCAAATGGGTAGACGCAAAGCATACGTGCAATGCGATCCAATCATCAGTTGGTACTTTTCTTCAGAAGCTTTTCATTTAAAAGATGACCAAGTTGATTGTTAGTTATGCTTCAGAAGATTGGAGACTGACGAGAGTTAGGCTTGAGATGGATTAATGATTGTACATTGAGCATTGACCCCCCTATACTGAATTTTATTGTTGTTAACAACCATTTGATCAATAAATATGAGAGATGCCCTCTCAAAAAAAAAAAAAGAAGTTTGAGAGATAAGAATTCTTGTAAATATTAAATATGCTTAAATATAAAACAGGAAAAAATAAAAAAAAATAAAAAAAAGATGACCAAGTTGAATAAACCCTTAGCTTTCTGTTCACAATTGATTTGTTATGGGGACTCCTGTCTTCAGTCTCCAGATTTCCTTGGGATTTTTTCTTACAAGTAGAAACTATAGAACTAGAAAGCTCTTTCATGACATGTCAAAGACAAGATACTGCCATTGCCCTCTAACATACAGTCCGGCATCTCAGGGGGGAACTAAGCATCTTCAGGCCACCAGTGTATACAGCACCTCTTCTGAAACCCTAGAAACCTAAACACCACAAATACAGTATGAAAACTCAGCAGAGGTCCTGCACACATGGAAAATTACATTCCCTTGTGATAGACACCATATGCACCTCTTCCTAACTCTTCTCATTTGGAATTGGTGGTCTGTCTGTCTTTCCTACTTTGTCTGGGCACTCTGCACTTTCAGCAATGCTCACCCAAGTATAATTAACCGCCCGCTGGCTTGTACAAGGCCAAGCTTCCCTGCTGCAATCACTAGCAATCTGCTTTGGTCACTGTTTAGCTCCAGCGTCTAGTACAGATGCCAGTGCCTGGCATTTTGAAGGTGTTCGCTGTTTGTTGAATGGGTAGATGACTGGTCTAACCAATGAAACCAGATGAATCTGATTATATGCATTAACTCAGCTGACACTGAAAGGGGGGCAATAGTATTTTTTTTTTACAGTATAAATAAGTAACACAAATCACTCCTTTCAACAGAGAATAGCTACCTGTTTTGTTATTTATAAGATGATTTCTTGCTGCCAATGCTTTGCAGTGCTGTCAGAAGCAGCAAATGGCCTCGTTTGTATGTAGCCTAAATCTACTCCAAGGAGAAGAGCTGAGGTCCTATAGCATATGACTTACTCTTTCCACAAGATTCCTTTACCATGTCCTCATATCCCCACCCCCGATACTATTTACATTCAGTGCTGTATGTATTCTAACCATTTCCTGTATATTTTACCATACTTCTTATGTGTTACTTACTCGTAAGTTCTTCCAAACAATAATCCCTTTCTGTCTCCCAAAGCTATTCACAGAGTAGGCACTCAAATGCTTCAGGAACTGATTCATTCATTCTTTATTCTGTTACCTCCTGCAGAACTGCTAAATGTCAGCATTTTGCCAGTGTAAGAGGTTGAGTGACCTATAATCCCAATTTCTCCTAGACATTTCTGATGAAGTAAATGACAAATACCATAATATAAGAAAATGGTTTTATTCCTAATTTTTAGTTCCCATACAGTTTACAAATACACTTTTACTCTGGTAATACAGCTTTGCAACTAGCAACGCAGTTGAACTAACACCCATAAATACAGGTGGGGAGACAATTAACATCCGCTAATGTTTCTCTACATAAACTATTCTTTTAATGTCATTTTTTAAAACAACAATTGCAAATAGACTACATAATATACGTGGGCAAAAGGCAATTAAGTGAATCTCTTGAAACACTAAAAGTATAATAAACAGTGCATATTATCAACATTTACATGATTCACATCAAAATGATGACATCCTAAAACGTATTCCTTTTAAAGGATAGATTTATCAATAAAATATTACATATCTTTTAATACTCTGGTACAATACTTCATATACTGCAGTAAAATTAAATGTAGGTCTAGTCATCAGCTTAATAAAGGATCCTTTCCCATTAGCTTTTATTAATAAAAGAATCACAATTAAGTCATAAATAAACAGGCAAATTATTAATTACATGATTTGAGGTTTAGGATGAAAACTTGTAAAAATTAATTTGATATACAGCAAAGTTATACAACACACTAAAGCCAACTGTTTAATATTTTTACCTTGGGTGAACTGCCAATAGGGAAAAAGGAACAAACCTTTTAATGATGGAAGATACAATAAACTACATTTTGGATCTTGTTTTTCAAGAGGAAGAGGGAAAAAGATTTCAACTAAAGGAAGGGCTAATACAGATCCTAATAAAGGTATCTGGAAATCAGGGGGGCTGTGTGCTTGCTATATAAAACTTTATTCCCCAAACAATATACATTAAACAAAAACTGCACTGGGTTTGTACTCACAGCTATAGGCTAAATTTCCCTTTTGGATTAATAAGCTACAACAAAACACTTCACAATTGCAGACCTTTCCACACTCTCCTGAACTAGAAATAACCCAGAACATTATATTAGTTCTTAAAATCTCCAGTAAAATAACCCCTAGAAATAACTTCGATGATTTTCTTGGCTGTTCCAAAGCAACTAGGCTCCACAGGGAATGCACACACCAAGAAAGTCAGGCATCTGGTTCCTCATCCCCGTTAGCCACATTTGGAAATTCATTGACTTCACAGGAGAGATGACCATAGTTTTCAGGAGGCCCACATACTGGATATGAGGCGTCTTTATATATTTTTTAAAAGTCTGTTTAGACTCTGAAATTTGGCTTAAAAAAAAGTACCACATGCCCGATAATTTTGTCATCCCAAATATAAAATCCTATGCTTAAAATTTTAAAATACTCAGCCAGCTACGGGATATTGTGCAAATTTAACGTCTACCAGCAACCCAGACAAAGACTGCATGCATGTAGCTATCACTCCTCTTCCGGTAACCCAATTCTGCTACTATTGACTGTTCTGGCCCTGGGCCCTCTGACTTCCTCAAAAACCACCTCTTTGGAACTTTCATTTCCACTGTTTTTAAAAATCCCACACCTAGAGCTCCCCCATCTCCACAGCCTGCCTCTCTGCCTGATTCCATCCTGCATAGAGTATCTCCTCTGAGAACCTGCCATCACCTTTTTACCGAACACGACAAACCTTAGCAACCTAGAGACTATCATAATCTTGTCTTGGCCTAAATTAATATAATATGGTGGTTTGCTGACTTCGTGGAGGGAAATGTAAATGAAATCAATGTCCTGCAACAAACAAAGCTGGCCAAGATCAGGTGTTTCTGTTCCAAGTGCAAAAATCACTGATCCTAAGCTATAGGCAGAGATGTTAACGCAGCAGATTTATCTGTACAATCAAACCCTTATATGCTGGTGAAACTTTGCCCCCAAAGTCCACAGTCAAAACATTACCACAAAATCAAGGCAAAATAGAAAATCATTCAATGTGGCAATGCAATAAAAAGAACAGGATCCAAGATCCTTGTAAAATACTGAACTGTAATCTCTTTACAGGCTTGACAAGAAGACAGTAGTCATTTACATTCCTCTTAGAAGGTAATTACCTTCAGGCCACACCTGTGTTCTAAAGCAATTTCTAAGTTCAGTGGAAAAGGAGGGGTTGTCAAGGTACATTTTGTCTGTGAAAATGGCAGCCACTGCTCTCCCCAACTCCCTCAGGGTTTCAAGGGAGGGAAAGACCTCAGAAAGGAACTGCTTCCATGAGTGGATAGAGTCCTTCCTTTCGGAAGAATCCTGAACAGAAAAACTGCTGTAGCATTTTCTTATCTTTACAAAGTCAACCAATGATACTTTAATTGAAATACACTCACTGAATGATAATTCAATACACAGGGCAAAGAGGATGTCTTTGGAGAAGGCACTTCAGGTAGAACATTAGCAAATCTTACTGCTTGGTTAAAACAAAACTGAGCTACTGGAAATTCACTGTGACTAGCAGCCTAGTTCACACCTCCTTCTACCCACAGTCTGGTCATATCCACGTGCAGAGCTGGCCTGGACCAGGGGCAGGTGAGCATGGCATGCACCACCACCTGTAGGTGCCCTGGAGACTGGGCGCTACTGCTTTCAAATGCCCTGCTCTCCTAAACACACCCTCCCTTACAAGACCAGTTTCCCCAAGTGATGGTTCAGAAAACATGCTCAAAGGCAGCAAACAGGAAGTTTTCTGAGGGGCCCCTATTTCTCTGTCTGACTTCCCACTGCCACCAGCTACCATAAGCAGCTTCAGCTTCCCAAGGTCACTAGCAGCTTCCACTTTTGCTAACTCTAGCTGTTTTCCCATGGTGCTGGTTCTGACAGTCTGTTACATGGGGTCCCCAGTGAACCACACCTCCACTTCATGCCCTCAAGCATCCGCCCTTCCTGAATCTGGGCTGGGCCGTGACTTCAGTCAATAGAGGGCAGAAGTGATGTTGACAGTTCTGGGGTTAAGTCTTATGAAGGCCTGGCCACTACAGCTTTGAACCCTTGGGAGCTGCCTTGCAGGCGGTCCAGCTACCCTGCTGGTGAGGCCATATGGAGAAGGGGAGACCTGAGGGCCACATGCAGAGAGACAGGCCCGGCCATCCCCAAGTCTCGGCCAGCCTGCTGACCACCTGAGGGGCACCAGCACGACAAGGAGGGCAACAGCTCCTCAGAGTCCAGCCCAGACTGAAGAACAGTGAGAAGAAAAACAAAAGAATTACTGTTTTAAGCCACTAAGTTTTGGGGTATTTGTCAGCAACAACTGATAACAAAACACTGGTTATCCACAGATGCATTTTCTCCCCCTAAACACAAAACAATTACTCAAATGAAAAAAAAATATGGCAAACATTTTCCCACTACAACCTTCGCAATCAACAGGCTGAATGGTAATTGGTCATCTGCTAAGAAGAAAACACATCTTTTATCCTAAGTTTCATATCTTTTCCCATGATTTTTTAATGGCAGTGCAAAGGTAGACAGTCAACTCCTGATGGTCTGGGGCACTGGCTTAATGATCATTTAGCAAAATAAAAAAGAGGCCATCAAAATGAATCATTCACCTCTGGAGAAGTAATGATAAACGGAATTGTTCTCACTTCTATAGGATGTTGTCGCTTCAATTTCCCAGATCATTTTTTCTCTTACAAGTACCCTATCATCCCCCATAAAGACAAAAGTAATTGAATTTTTAAGGTTATAAAAAGAAATAAAAAATGCCAAGTAGAATTTCAATCACCATCACCTGTAAGATATAGAGCACAATTTAACTGTTTCAATTTTAAATAAAATTCTATAAAATAGAACATTGTCTACATTGTAGAGATGATCTATTCATATCTGAGGAAATGAGTAATTGGTCATCAGGTGTTGTTGAGTTAGAATACAATGGTCTTTAAACGGTCTCAAATTTTGCTTATCAAAAGGTGGTGGACCGCACCACAAGCCTCCCAAATCCAAACTGGTTCCTCACAGACTTGCAGCTGTTCTTGATCCTTTTAGGGGGATGGTGAAAGTCCACATCTGGGAAAGGAAGAAGTTAGAACTTTTAAAGAGCACACATCTAAAAGCTTGTCAAGGCATTAAACTAACTTAAATCAGATTTAAAGCTTTTAAATATACTACCCATCAAAATGGGAATCTCAACAAGAAATAATGAAACTGTGAGTTTTCTAATTTGTCTCTTAAATATACATCACCTACTTGGGAGACTGCCTAAAAAGGTGATTGACAGGGAGGAGACATACAAGGGAGATGAATTCCCGGTGAGAGAGAGGGACAGGATATGGAGCCGAGCCAGTCAGGGGCCAAGTGGAAAGAGAACTCAGGCCCCTGGACTCCAACCATCCAGTGTTCTGTCCCCACGCTCCCCAGATCCTTACAGGTCAGCTCCCAGCGGAGCCCAGTTAACTGACTCCAACGCACACTGCAGGGACAGTGAACCTGAACCTGCTCTTCATCTCCAACGTCAACCATTTCTCTCTAATAACTGCTGGCCTCGCCCCTCACAGAATTAACTCTGTACTTGGTTTCGAAGCTGAATGAACTCTAAAATCAGTCCAGCTTGGAAAAAAGAAGTTCAGGGAGAGGGAAAAGGGAGGCTAGTTGGTGAAATTCACTTACGGTACACTTTGCTAAAACAACTCACAAATTATGTCTGCTTAAAAATGCCACAAGTGATATAAACAACTGACAGAGCACTTCCATTTAAATACCGATTTCTGTGCTGAAGTCTTGGTAGGACCTCTCATCTGAAACTTTTCTGCTGTTGCATCAGACCCACGTTTTCATACACTCTGGCATTATCTTCTCTCATTCTGAAAAAAAAAAAAGAAGGCATTAACAAAGATGCAGAACATGTTGTTCAAACTCACACGATACTTATAAAGCATATACTACATTTTTTGGGGACCAGATACGGTGCAGACACACATCCTGCCCCAAGGAGCTAGCATTCCAGGGTTGGCTATAAGACATCAACATACAGCAATATAAAGTTCAAAGTGAAATAGGAGCCTCAGCCACTGTGTCCTCTGGGGACCGGAGGAGAGTGAGTTGTTTTCCAGGTGGGCAGAGCAAATTTGGTCTATACAATGAGGCTTTTGAGTTAGACCTTGAAGGAGGGTGGGACACACACATACAGAAGGACAAGTATTAGTTTCAAGCACAGAGATCTGAATGGCAGGAGCTCCAAGAGTGGGGGAAACGGAGCAGTAGGGCAGGGACTGCCGATTCAGCCGGCACCAAGTCCAACTACATGAACGGGAACAGTGAACATGAAACTCGACGGATGGTGGGCTCTAAATGCTTCAGAGCTCAGACTGTTTTGCTGAGCAGGGAGCCGAGAGCGGAGATCAACGCAGAATGGGGGGATGAGAAACACAGCAGCTGTGGGAACCAGCCTATGAGAAGCAACAAGGAGAAAGGGCTTGGAGCCCAGGGTATCTTGGGGTCTGCACGCTGTAAGGGGACAGTGGGAATGGAGAGGCACAGAACCTGTCAGTCACTGGCAGGCCACTTGTAATATGGGAGGTGTGAGAGCTGATTCTGTTGTGCCAGCATGCAGGGAAAGCTTTCTGGCAAGGACTCAGAGACCTGCCATGCTGGCTGCACTGCAAACTACTGCAGATAGCAATTTAAAACATCAACGTTCCCCGTCAGTCCTCTGGGAAAGAAAAAACGCAGAGGGAAGAGGCAACTTGGTGGAGAGAATACTTTTGCTCCATCATTTCATTTCAATGTTAAATAGAAAGCAAATGTAAACATGAGGCTCGTATATAGTATCTATGTTTATACAGAGTACTGAAGCCAGCAGGGGTTTATAAACCCCACATCAGAAGCAGATAGAGATGAGACTCTTACGGGAAAATAAAAAGTAAATGTTACACCAGAAGCTGACTTTAGAATATACAGAAAAATAATAACTTACAGTTGCTAATCACATAATCGATTTAACAAATGTTTTCCTATCAAGTTTTAGTTTATACAAGGAGTGGGCAAAGTTTCCCTGTAAAGGACCAGAGGGTAATAATTAAGTCTCTGTGGGCCATACACAGTCTCTGTCATATATCATTCTTTGTGTGTGTGTGTATTTTAATAACCCTTTAAAAACTATTGATGAGCTGTACAAAAACAGGCTATGGCCAGGATTTGGCCTCAGAGCAGTAGTTTGCTAACTCCTGATTTAAATGCCCAGAGTAGATTTCTGTCGACTGTGGAAAAGCAACAGGTCAGGACTGGTCAGCTGGTTTAGTTTTACTTAGCCAAGAGTCTTAACACATGAAAAAGGTTGTTACTACCTCTGTAACAATCCTCACCCATCAAAAGAAAAATTAGATTCTTCTTAGAGAAGCACCACTTGGTATACTTAATAACCCAAACAATCTTATAGCTAGTGCAGCAACAAGACTTTTGTTTAGGCGAACTAAAATTTAGCTTCAATAGACACCGATATCCTCCCTGCCGGGCTGGGCAACAATAATGCACACCAATGAAAGGAGAGCGCTGCAAAGCCTTACTGTTGTTGAAGCTTTACTGCTGGATCGCGTTCAGGTAAAATGAATGTCCTTCAGTACTACTTACTCTGCACAGGACGGTGTTGGGGTACAAGGCGGGAGGGGACTCTGATCTCCACTCGTCTGGTCCGTTAGGGAATACTTAATGTTTGTATATTCGTGCCCTTTCCTCTTGCTTTTCTGAAATGTGAAAATTGCATATATGAGGAACTGTGCCTTCTCTCAAGGGAAAAAGAAACAAAAAACACATATCACAACAAAGAGAGAAAGAGGCCAACAGACAGCTCGGACCTTGAATACTGATTTGTTGACCAAATGGATTCAACTCCTCAATGGAAACATACCTATGGGTGAAAAGTACTTTTGAACCATACAATTCAAAAGCTGAGTCATGCATTGACGAGGTGCTGCATTAAACCAAAGGTACCTGTTTCTGAGCTGAGACAGAATTCACACATTTTTTGTCACATTAGCATCTAATCATTTCATAGTTCACTTACAACACATTTAATGATTTTCAGGTAAACAGCTGGGAAAAGAGTTCCAGAAATAATGGCATACAGGTACAAATGGCACACAGGTACGAAAGATGCTAACACTCTTATCAAAAATAATACACTTTATTGTATCTTCCCCATCCCCCACCTCCACCTTGGAAAAGACCCTAGCACCTTTAAAATTTGTTTTTGGCTCTAATGATACTCTGAAAAAATGGCAAAGAAAACAAGTAGAATGTAATCTCATTTCAGATGTAGGGTGAACTGCATTTGATAGGACCCCCCTCTTAGCTGATTGATCACTCTTTACTCCTAAATTCACGTAGAAATAACCAATTCCAACAATCTAATCTATCAAATGGTTATCATCATTATAAAAATAGCAAATATTAGAAAAAGTATCCATATAAATACTGGTCCACAGTGACTGTCACTCACTGCTGGTGAGGGTAAACTAGCACCATCACTCTGAGCACAATTAGTAGTGGCCGTGCTGAATAGTCAGTACCTAGTAATAATGAAAAGGCATATATCTTACA
Organism: Manis javanica; assembly: GCF_040802235.1. Taxonomy (NCBI): domain Eukaryota; kingdom Metazoa; phylum Chordata; class Mammalia; order Pholidota; family Manidae; genus Manis; species Manis javanica. The sequence goes on along the minus strand of NC_133170.1, from coordinate 70,167,222 downwards.
ACCTTGAACTTCTACTTATTGAAAAACTCACGCACATAAGCCTAAAGGAGCTATACAAGGATGTCCAGTGGCCTATTCTTAATAATGTCTACCAAGAGAACAAAGAAATGTGATGTGTTCTTATCGTGAAATAATATGCAACAGTGAAGAGAGCAACAAAAAGTGTGTGTGTGAGTGGGGTGTGTGTGTGTGTGTGTGTGTGTGTATCAAAATAGATTTCATAAAGTGAAGTAGAAATACAAGTTACAAACAATCAAACCATCTGGTTAAACATTCTAAACAAATAAAACGTTATATATTATATATAGATATCTGGATTTGTGTCTTAAAATACAGAAATATGAAAGACGTGGAGGCTGGCTATGGCCTTGGGGTTTCCAGGGTGGGAATGAAGGGTGGACCTGGGGTGGGGACTGAAGGGAACCTTTGCTGCACCTGTTGTCACACTTAATTGCTGTTACAAAAAGAAAAAGACCCGAAAGAAATGTGACAAAACAAAACAGTCAATTATAGGTGTGGTGCTGTACTGTAAAATTTTTCAAAACAAAACATAAAACAGAGAAGAAATTTAAATCTACTGGTGCAGTTTCTTTTTACTGTCCTTACTGAAAACTCACCACCAAAGATAACCACTAATAAAAAGTAGAAATTCTTAATGCACATAAAACAAGGCACCGTTATAACTCCCATCTATAAGCTGTAAAGCATCTCTGCTCTAATACTGTGCAAGCTGGACCAAAATAAAGAGGAAGCTGAGAATGGACACATATCCATTTAGACTGCAGAGGGAAGAAGAGGCCCCTGAATGTCATCTCACAAAAGTGAAAGGCCTGGGGTATGGCGAGTTATCCTTCCCATATAAAACCAGCGTTCTGACATTTTTAAGCATGCAAAGACTTGGAACACAGTATCCTTTTTTTAAAAAAAAAAAACACTAGATAAAGAAATCTAGCCAACAAAGATAAATAAAAATAAAAATAAAAAATTCAGAGAAAGAGAAGTCATGATAAAGGGACTGGACAACCAAATTAAATACGGCATTAACACTAAACAGCTGTGGCAATTACAGATAGAAATGTCATAAATCATGTTAATAAGCAAGCGGTTAAAGAAAAATGTGCTAATTCTTTCACAGATGGAGTTAAATATCAATTATTATAATAATAAAAACAGTTAACATTTTCTAATGTTAACTCACTTTGTGCCAGGCACTATTTGAATATATTATCTCATTTTAATCCTCATAACAACCTTTTTAAATAGACACCATTACTAACCTCATTTTATACATAGGGAAATATGCAATCTTTACATCATACCCTTAAAACATGGGCTGGCAAACTAACAACTAGTGGGACAAATCTAGCCTCAGGCTTTCTTGTAAGACTTGTGAGATAGGAATAGTTCTCTATCTCACACATTTAATTGGGTAGTTTTTACAGAGTTCCAAAAAAATGCATATATATGCAAAGGAGAACAAATGTGGAACCTAGAAGATTTAGTCTGACCCTTTGTAGAAAAAGCTTGACATTTCACAGGCAGCTGCTTGCCCTCTGCCTCCCAGCGCTCTCTGCAGCCATTTGGAAAAGGAAGTGTCCTAAAGACCGTAGAGCGACAAGACAGAAGGCGCCTCTGTCCCTGGATGTCCCCATGGAGCAGAGATGCTCTACACCCTTCTTCATTCCCAAATCGCCTGCCAACTCAGGCCTTTACGTTTGAAGAGAAGTTAGCTTCTCTTATCTAAGACTGTAGTATTGGGCCTCTGTTGAAGCAGCTCCACCAATTTTATTAACTGATAAAGCAGGTGTTACAGAACTCACAGTCTAGGGAAGAAGCTGTGAAAAGGAAATCCAAGGAGAAAACGTTTGTTTACTTTATATAGTATTTTAATTTTTTAAACAACTCATTTTAAAAACCTAAAGGACTTGTGACTAATCACCTTGGAGTAGCAGCCATAGATTTTTAGCACTGAAATACTGACTTAACATAAGAAACAATTTTTTAAAAGGTGCAATATAATTCAAAATGAATAGAAGAATTAGCAGAGAACACTGCTTATTTTAAAACTCGCCCTGAAGTTTAAAAATCTTAGTTCATTTTTAAAAATAAAACTTGTAAACATACAATAAATAAACTGCAGCATAAACTTGCTTTCTAGCCAGTACCTTGTGTGGTTAAAAAACACAATACATAGCATGAGATATATCCTCCTAATAAAATGTTAAGTGTACACTACAATATTGTTCACTCTACGCTATTGTTTACAACAGATTTTAGAACCTTCTCATCTTACATGATTGAAACTATACCCATTGAACAACTCCCTATTTCTCCCACCCTACTAAATACTTTCTTGAAAAATCAGTATTTCTTTATGAAGTGATAATGGAAGAATTTTCTAATGAGGAATAATTAATACAAATGGGACAGGAATTACTTCAATGAATCAAAGGAAAAGCTTAAACCTGTTGGGACATTTTAGCTTATTTAGAAGAACAAGAAATAAAACTGATTCACAAATCAGATGAGTTTGTATCTCAGTACTGTGACAGCTGTAAGGCTGTCTTACAGCCGCAGACAAATTATCAGGGAATGGGGTTGTTTGGCTTTGTTTGTTTTTGGAGGGTGGAGGGAAATTTGTCTCTGAGCCCTAAGGAATGATCTGAAATGGATCTATCCTCCACCTGAATTACATGAAACAGCATATTTGTAAGCCTTTTCCAGTATTTAAAATAAATCTTATGGCTTTGCCAATGGACACACACAGTTCCAAGATTGGGAGGAGGATTCAACCACGAGGCTCTAAAATCATCTGGCATCAAATATCTTTCCATGTGAAGTAACTCCAGTCACATTCTTAAACTTTAAATTACAAAGCCCAAAAGCCAAGGAAGAGAGGGTAAAATGAAAATGCTCTTGTCTAGGTGACAGGGCGACAGGACTGCTTGTCCAGTGTGCTCGGGATTCAATCAGGATTACGAGCACTGTGACCCGCCCCCCACACCTAATCACGTCACTGGCCCCACTTCCCCTTGTGTTCGCTGTCAGTCCGCACCTACAGTGTCCAAACCACCATCAGTTCTCACCCGCCGATCCCCTGCCATTGCTCAAGCCTACAGCCCATGCCTTCTTTATTTCCTTTATTTATTTATTTTTTTAAATTTTTTATTTTAAAATAATTTTAGGTCTACATAGAGTTATATGAAATAATACAGAGAGAATACATAAATCCTTTACCCAGTTTCCCCCAATGGTAAATTTGTGCATAACTATAGCACAATATTATTATTTTTTTAAAAAACTAAAGTATAGTTGATATAAAATCTTATATTAGTTTCAAGTATACAACACATTAGTTCAACAGTTACCCATATTATTAAATCCTCCCCCCTCTAGTACAGCCTTATTTTTAAAATGAGAATCTTTTATGTCACTCTTCTGCTTCAAAAATCAATCCTCAGTGACTTCCCATTTCCCTTGGGATAAAGCCTAAAATCCTTAATATGGCCCACAAGTCCCACCCTTGCAAAATCTGACCTCTGCTTACTTTTCCACCCCACCAATCACACCCTGTAGCTCACTTTACTTCAGCCACACGGATTTATTACCATTTCAGTAACATGACTACTTACATAATCCCAGTATTCGCCATGGTCCCTGGGACATAGTACGACCTACTTTAATGAATGCAGGAGTGAATGAACAAATGAACAAATGTGAAAAGGCCTTTTTATTGGACTGGGGAGGCTAAAGAAGATAAGTGAAGGAGCACAAGTCTGGGGAAACAAATAAAATATTCAGAACAAAATAGGCATGGCCGTATATGAATTCGAACTTCCCATCTGGTATAACATAAATTCCATGAGCCATGTCTATCTGGTTCTGTTATATCCTCAGCATATAATCAGTGTCTGGAACATAAAAGATACTCAAATATTTCTAAAGGAAAAATACCAAACAACACATTTAATGAAATAGAAGAAGATGAATGGTAAGTGCCACAGCAGGTACACTTATGTGTTGCTGGAAACAACTTAAATTCAGCTGAACTACTGTGTCTCTATCCTTGCTCCAGTGCAATTACAGAATTTTTAAAGGTAACCTCTGTCCTATACTATGATTCACTCACGATACTGCCCGTCTCCACACTGCAGTTAAAAGGATGCTCCCTAGAGGATGAGGAATTATTTCCTTCAGAGAAGACCTGTCCATATGGTAAATATGATGCCCACAGAGGTACAGGTAAGAAATTCTGAAACTACTTTACATATATGCTAAGGCTGAGCAAATGAGTAAATGAACGACAGATCACGGAAGCCAGGTTTCTCCCAGTTAGAGAAGTTACAAATACACAAAAGGGAGGCTAGACTGCACGCTGCAGTACTGAGTCAGTCAGGGACATCAGTATGGAGTCACATGTAGCTTATATATGTATGTGTGTGTGTGTATATATAGACATAGGCAGATATATATGAGTGTACAGGGACTATTACGCAGACATTATTGCCTAGCTCTGTCCACTGAGGGGACCTCAACACAGTAATCCCAGCAGCAATGAGCACATTCAACACCCAAAACTTCATTTCTAAATTCCAGTCTTTAATAAATAGAACCAGGCTCCATAGAAAAACAGCTAATTCTAGGACGAGGACAGGGAAAATAAAAGATGAGCCTGGACCATCTCATATGAGAGAAAATAAGGAAGTGCACAAAAACAAAAGGACAGGGACAAGTCAGAGGGACACAGGAGCCAACCTGAAAAAGCCCCCAGTAACCGAAGCTTTAACAATTTGGGCAACAAAATAAATAGCACAGTATTGGATTATAACCCCACGTGCAAAATTAATATACGTGAGTTCATACTGATATAAATAATTCAATAAATAAATAGAAGGGGCTACTCTTCCCCAAGCCCATCACCCCCATCCAGACAGGAGAAAACATCAGACACACCCAAAGTGAGGGGCATTCTGGGGGATACCTGACTAGTATTCTGCAAAGATGTTGCAGTCATGAAACACAAGCCAAGATTATGAAACTAGCACAGATCAGAGAAGACTTGGAACTAAAATTCAAGGTGGGATCTTGGACTGGAGCCTAAAGAACAGCCAAAGAACATTAATGAGAAAACTGGTGAAATCCAAATAAATTCTAGGGCTTTTAACAGCAATATAGTGGGGTTAATTTTTTAGTTTTCATAAAGGTTCCATAGTTATGTAAGAGGTTAACATTAGGAGAAACCGGATGCTAGGTATATAGGAACTGTATACTACCTTTGCAACTTTTCTGTAAATCTAAAAATCATTACAAAATAAAAAATTTACCTAAAAAAAAAAACTATTGGAGGGAAATGGAAAGTTGAATATATATATATATATTCATTTATATATATATATATATATATATATACACGAGAGGTTATATACAGAGAGCTTGACTACAGCAGTAATAAATTAGCTAATTAGCAATTCAAAGAATGTTATACCAGTACAAACAAGCACATCCAGTACCCAGATGTGAGCTTTAAAATCCCACTCTTCAGTACAGAATCAGGGCCCCTGCAAAAATGGCTGGGAAAGTGGCAAAGCACCAGATGAACCTAGGTCATCTTGTCAAAAAGTGTAAGGAAGTGCTCAAAAATGGGAACATAGCAAAAGGTCACAAGAACCAATGTGGAATAATTTAAGCAATAAAATAAACAATAGTAATGGGTTATAACCCATTCTGATATAAATTGGAAATCTCTTCCTTATAGTAGACTCCCAACCAGTAAATGAGAAAAGGGGATGATGGAAACAGAAAGTCACCATTGGGCAGTTATCACAGGAATAATTTTTCTGGGCAAGGATTATGAATAAATGTAAAACTAGTAGGCACAAAGTACGATGCGAATAGGCTATTTATATAGTCTCAAGTATCTACCTATAATAAATTAATTAAAGATATTAATTAAAAAGAGAAGTTACTGTACAGTACAGAAATCTGACAGCCAACACCCTAAGAGATCCGAGTAACACCTCCCATAGTGACACACACCAGCAGAGGGCGCTCTTGGCCTGACGTGCTGAGTACACAACGTACTGCTGTGACAGTCCGTTCAAAAAGGCATGACCTAAATCTAGACAAGAGAACACATGAGAAAAATCCAGACTGAGGGGCATTCTACCAAATAACTGGCCCGAACTCTTAAAAAAGTCAAGGTCATAGGAGATAAAGACTTAAAAACTATTACAGATTCAAGAAGATTGAAGATACCTGACAAGCAGATATACCGGAGAATCTGGACCACAGGAAGGATATTAGGAGGGCAAATGGGCATACATGCTCTGTAGCTTAGAAAGCAGTTCTGCATTGATGTTAACTTCCTGATTTTGATATTTTACTGTGGTCTTGTAAGAGAATGGCCTTATTTCTAGGAAACACACATTGAAGTATATAGAGGCAAAGCGGCATAGATGTTTGCAACTTACACATATTTCATTTTAAAAATTCTATCTATGTCTGTATATATGTATGTGTGTGTGTGTACAGATAGAGAATATGAATGAATGGTAAAGTCTGTTAACATAGTAAAGGGAATGTTAACATAGTAAAGGGAACATAGTAAAGGGGATGTTAACATAGTAAAGGGAACTCCATATACTCCTTTTGAATATTAAAAAAATTTTTTTCCTAATATGGCAAATGGAAATTAACAAAGAAATCGACCTCCAAGTAAACAGCAGAGTGTGATAACTATTCATAAAAACTTAAGAACTTTCTCAGGCTTGCTTCAGTTGCATCTTCCCCTGGCCTCCCACCTCTGCTTTGGCATTTCCTCCTTCCACCGCTGTTTCCACTTCTCTACTTCCTTCCCTGCTGCTCTCCACCCATTTGTCATTTCCTTTTTTTTCATTTATCTCTTCTCAGAAAATTCTTTCACTCCCAAAGGTCCTTATCTCATCATAATTTAGGAAATGACTATATTTTAAAATAATTATCCTGAGTGAATTTTGCTCTTTGCTTAATTTAAAAGTCAGGTGGGTTTAATGTTTTTAACTCTATCACTTGAACACTCCAAGTGAAAGTACTTCTGACTTTACCATGAAATTAGGTGGCAAGTTCCTACATTATTATTATAGGATATTATAGAGTTCCATTTTTAAAAATAAACAAGCCTATGCAGTTTTAAACTCCAAAGGCTCATATCCCAGATAAGAGTTAATGTGCTTATCTACAGTAATCAAAACAATTTGGTACTGGCACAAGAACAGACACATAGATCAATGGAACAGAACAGAAGGCCCAGATATAAACCCATGCATATATGGTCAATCAATATATGATAAAGGGGCCATGAATATACAATGGGCAAAAGACAGTCTCTTCAACAACTGGTGTTGGTAAAAGTGGACAGCTACATGTAAGAGAATGAAACTGGACTATTGTCTAACTCCATATGCAAAAGTAAACTCAAAATGGCTCAAAGACCTGAATGTAAATTATGAAACCATAAAACTCTTAGATGAAAATATAGGAAAAAATCTCTTGAATATAAGCATGATCAGTTTTTTCCTGGACACATCTCCTCAGCAAGGGGAACAAAATAATAAATGAACAAAACCACAATGAGGTATCACCTCACACCAGTTAAAATGGCAACTATCCAAAAGACAAGAAATAACAAATGCTGGCTAGGATGTGGAGAAATGCGAACCCTGTTGGAAGGAATGTAGTAAATTGGTGTAACTTCTGTGGAAAGCAGTATGGAGGTTCCTCAAAAAACTAAAAATAGAAATACCATTTGACCCAGTAATTCCACTCCTAGGAAATTTACACAAAGAAAACAAAATCCCTGACTCTAAAACATATATGCACTCCTGTGTTAATCGCCACACTATTTGCAATAGCCAAGATATGGAAGCAACCTAAGTGCCCATCAATAGGTGAATGGATAAAGATGTGGTATTTATACACAATGAAAAATTATTCAGCCATAAAAAGAAAAGAAATCCTCCCATTTGCAACAACATGGATGGATCTAGAGGACATTATGCTCAGTGAAATTAGCCAAGCCAATTAAGACAAATACCATATGATTTCACTTATTTGTGGAATATAAAAACAAAGCAAAACAGAAGGAACAAAATAGCAGTAGACTCATAGACACCGAGAAGGGACTAGTGGTTACCATGGGGACAGGGTTGGGGCAAGGGGGAGAGGAGGGTGAAGGGGATAAAGGGGCACAGTAATTTGCAATCACAATATAAGTTGGTCACGGGGGACAGTAGTACAGCATGGAGGATACAGTCAATGATTCTATTACATCTTTCTATGTTGATAGATAGTAACCATAATAGAGGGGGTGAAGATTTAACAATATGGGCAACTGTTGAATCACTGTGTTGCATATTTGAAACCAACATAGATTGTATATCAAAGATACTTCAAATTAAAAAAAAAAGAATTAATGTGCTTATTTAGGACAATGCCAACAAGCATTGGCACCAAAAAAGGGAGGAAGGAAGGAAGGGAGGGAGGGAGGGAGGGAGGGAGGGAGGGAGGGAGGAAGGAAGGAAGGAAGGAAGGAAGGAAGGAAGGAAGGAAGGAAGGAAGGAAGGAAGGATGAATAAATGAATGAATGAATGAATGAATGAATATAGGCATTCTTGGGTGGGATTACCAGGGACATTCAGTTTTTATATTCTGTAATACTTAAATTGTTAAGGAACATGTTTTGCTTTTGTCTACCCCTCAGCCAACCCAAAAAGAGGCAGTAATAAAGATTTTTTTTAAGTAGTTCCTAAATCCAAACTACAACTCCAGATTTAGGGCAGAGAGACTGAATGTGGTAATAAGATCTGAAGTGCTATAAAAGCAGAAGTCCCTAAATTCTTCAAAACAAGGATAAAAACCAAAGCTTCTGAATGAAATAGAGAGAGCTTTTCCCCCAGCTTCCCAAGCACGACTATATCATGTGCTTCAAGATATTCTTGACGCTTTTCCAATTTGTACCAAGTGTGCTGCATTTTCTTTGTATATATTAGGAGTCCTTCTCTTTGGACAACTTTATACTTTGACTATTCCTGACCCAAACTAAACAAATATAAAAGAGCCTGAAGTAGCCATCTAAGCATTTCACAGCACTTACAATAACACAAAGTCAGACTGAAAGCACTAAAAGTTCAAAACCAGTAACTTCTGGATTATTTGACCTTCCGTTTCTACATATACACTATTTCTGAAGATGTTTTGTATAGTGAAATAATGTAGTGAGTATTTTCGTGTGGACTGGGAACCTACTAAACCAATGAACTTTGGCTGACAAGGTTTGATGATTAGCTGCTCTTCTACGAGGCTAGAATCTTTCAGTTGGGTGGCAGGTCCCACTTTGAGAAGCTGAGTCATCTGGAAGGCAATTAACAGGGCAAAACAGGCAAATATCATTGATGCTCAGAAACCACCCCCTCTGCCGCACAGCAGTGGGGTGGGAGGCGGGAATGGGGATGCAGATAAGCACAGCTCCCCAAAAGAGCAGCTGCCTCATTTCCCTCGTCTCAGCATCTTCCTGATGAACTCAGCTTTGTGTCTGTTATGAACTGTTGGAAATGGAAAGGCTCCAGTTCCACAGCCCTCTTCATTATGCATGGCTTATTAAAATTGAAATGTCACTGTTTCCAACTCAACCAAATTGGTTGTTCAAACTGCTGTGTGCTATTGAGAGTGAAGCATTTATTTAAGAGATGGAATCAGGATAAATATGGCCTGGATCAAAACCAGAACAGGCTGGAAACTTTGAGGCTTTGAGATCTAAGTTTGCCATGTGAACCTGGGAGAACCCCAACCTTTCTCAGTGGCAGCTCCCCAACCTGTCAGACTGGGACAGTGGCATGATACCCCTGCCCCCCTAAACCCCTCCACACTGAAAAACCAGAATTGTGAAGCAGGGAATCGTTTCCAGAGAGGCCCTCCCTTGTTAGGTACTTGTTTCCCATTCCCAAGTAGACAGTCATCTATCAGAGCCTATCCCGCTCAAAAGGAAAGCATTTCCAAGCTGCCCAGAAAAGAAAATGAAAATCCATATGCAGCCTGTCCAGTCTCAGTACCTGCTCTTCTTCAATCCTGCGCTGTAGTGTTTCAATATAATGCTGAACAGCCATGTAGATGAACCGGTACTGGGCTTCTGTCTGCACCATCCCTGACCTCTGAGACCGCACCATCTGAATGGTTTTGGGAACGTCAATGTCACAGTCAACACCTACAAGGCAAGCACCACGAAGCATTAGGAGAAACTGCACGGCCAGGATGAAGTGGTTTACTGCACAACTTTTAGCAGACTCAGAGGTAAAGCACATTTAGTTTTTAATGCTCTGACCAAACATGTTCTGAGGGCTACAGCACCAATACCAATGACCCGGAAGATTACATGGAAAAGTGCTGGAGGTTAGAGGTCCCTCATTTTCCAATAGCACCACCCCGTACTAGCAGCAAGGATCATTAGGTGGCTGGGTAGAGACCACCACTGCATATTCAGTCAAGGACCACAGCTGTGGAATCCAGCGCTCCTAGGCTTCATTTTACTCCAAAGACTCAAAGAGCAGTACTCCAGTTCTCTGGCAAACATACTGAAAGTTGAAGTCTTCAGCCCAAATTTTTGTGAAAATTTTTTGACATACAAATTCTCTTCCCCAAGCTAGTTTCACTGGCACTTTGCTTCCATAAACTAAAAACAGGAGCTGTAGCTTCTGCCCCAGATGACCTACCTTTCTCTCTGATGATGTCAATCAGAATGTCAATCACAATGAATGTCCCTGTCCGGCCAATTCCAGCACTGTGGGCAGAAGGACAAAGAGTATGACAATGGAGTTGTTCCTGGGGTGCTAGACCCAAAACCAAGCCATTAATACATTAACAGAAATAATGTCTGCTCTTGGGAGTATTTGTAAGATTGTCCCTTTATATTTGAAAATATATTAGCTAAGAGCACAGGAGTCAGTCCAACCTGCACATAGAGCCCAGCTTCTCCAGTTCAGCATTCCTGAGGCAAGTCCCTTAACCTCGCTGACCTTCAGTTTCCTCATCTGTGAAATGGGGTTTACAGTACACACCATACGGAGTTGTTGTGAGGATCAAATGTGAGTACTGTATGAAAACACAGAGCTCAGAGGCTGCGACAGAGCAACTGCTCAACAAACAGTAGCTTTTAAAAAGTTGAACAAATGAGGTTTCACACACATCTGCTTGCCCAACAAATGAGATTTAGGAAACTAAAGTTGCCCAAGTACAATTGTGACGCCCAGACTTGGGCACCACCAGTCTGCAAACTCTGAAGTAGGCCACAGGCATGGCGTCCAGAGGCTGGGCCAAACCTTTTTAGGCAAGCAAAGGTATAATTAGGGGCAAAAATGTACCTTAATTCCATGGCAGAAGAGAATAAAATCACTAAGAGATGATTCCTAAATTACTATATTAAAAAAGAAAACCAAGCATTACTAGACCAAGGGCTCCTGGAGAATAAGGACTATGATCACCCCCGCAACCTCACCACCTGCAGGACCTGGCAGTCCTGTAGGGTCTATGAGAACTATACTTTGGGGTCAAAGTGTCCCTTAGTGCAGTTTATCCATGCCTCAAATACAGATTAAATTTTCTCCACTGTTAAAGAGCAGGGGTGGGTCGGTAAAAACAAGCCCTAGGCCTTAGAAGATGGATGGGCTTTGGCCTTGAGATGCAGGTGTTGGGGAGACTGGTCACCTGCAGTGAACCACCACAGGCCCCGCGTCCATGATGCTCTCTTGCTTATGGTGGACCTCCTCCAGGAAGTCCAGCACTCCCCCAGGGTCGCTGGGCACCCCATGGTCCGGCCAGGTCCGAAAGTGGTATTGCCAGACGGTTCTCTCTGTATTCCCCTGGAGTAGAGCCAAGAAAAACCAGAAAAGAATTAAATAAATCAATGGGTTGAGGAATCCCCTGGTCCCTACATGAGCCAGAGGAGCTGGACACAGAATCTCCTTGCACTCCATTTAAGGGTCCCCTTTACAAATTTCCCAGACCTCTTCTCCTTCCGGATCTAGCTGTGCAATCTGGAGGCAAAGTTCTGCCTCCATAACTATACCAAGTGTCCAGTGCAGCGATTTGTTCTTAGGAAACTATAAATGGAACCACATCTCTGAGTCTGTAGCAGCAGGCAATGTCCCCATTCCTCCTCGCCCGTGTGTGGCTCAACTCAGAAGGTAACTGAGGCCTCCGGTAACCAGGTTCTTCCCACCAGATGAGAAAATAGCTCTTCCCGCCAGATACTTTTTCCTCTTTGTATTTTTATACCCAGCCTTCCTCCTCCCCTCCCCTCCATACACATTTTTATTATAAATCTGAGATATTTTAAACTTCTATTCAGTGCAAAGTAGGTAAGAAGACAGGCTTTGCAATCAGATACTGGATTTAGGCCCAAATTCCAGCTTCTACACTCACTGTGGCTCCCTGACTTCTCTAAGCCTCAATTTCTTCATTTGCAAATGGGGATGAAAATATCTCCCTCAGTAACACCATTGTTAGGATTGAACAAGGCCAACTGAACCTACAGCCACTGCTCAGCAGACAGGCAAGGACTCAGCACGCTGGCGCTGTTCTGGGGAGAGTGGTCATTAGCAAAGGTCAACAGTGGTACTAAGTCTATGGAAGACCAAAGAGCATCTCGTTCTGGGTCTACAGCACTGGAGCAGCACTCTTCATTGCTCATGTGCTTCCTACATACCTGCAGTCCATCCAAGCTGTTGACATTTCTAAGGGGATTTTAAAGACAGAGATGGGTGGGGAGAGATACTAGACCAGTGTACACCTCCAGTGACCTTCAGGACAGCCAAAGAACCTGAACCACAATTAGGATCTTTTCTTCAATTATGTGCATTAAATTTGCTATTATCATGAAAAAAATATTTCTTGATGTTATTGGTAAGCTAAAAATCCAGGAAATGCCCAGGTCGCAGTAAAGAGAGTCATGGAATCAGAGACCCAGTGCCCCCTCCCACATCCATGCGCCTACTCCTTGGTAAATGGGCACTGGGGTCTCTGTCCCAAATCCTCCTCCTTCCCAGGCAGTTCAGAGGCTTAAATGAGATCATGTGACAGCAATTTAGGGGGAAAAATGTGACATGTTATACAAAAAGCAGATATTATGTGACTGTGACCAGGAATTCTGGAGAAATGATCATTCATTCCCATGTCAACACCTGCAGCCATGGATGCAAACAGATCCAAATGCCCACCTTCCTGTGCCTGGTCTCCAAACATTCCCAATAACAAGATGGATGGTTTATCACTAAAGCTAAGGAAAAATCCACCTGTTACTCAAGAACACCTGATAACAAGAAGATGGGAACAGTTACCAAAGCTTCTAAAATACGACAATATACTTACTTGTCCAACCTTAGAAAGCTTAAGTTCTCTTAACGTGTAGTCATGGGCAGCACTTTCTTTGACGTTCCTAACACGCATGACCCCATATTCTTTTAGAGCATACTCGTCAGGCCAGTATTTGACACATTTACTCTGGAAGGGATCAGAGAAAAGACAGTTAACCTCTGTGAACTCTGAATCAGAAGCCTAAGCCAGCAGAAAATAAATGTTTAAGTCTTGCTTAAAATGGAAAATGGTCTGCCTAGCATCTAATTGATTTTCAAAGAAAAGGAACAGAGTTCAAGTAAGAGCAGGTGCTTGCAGAGCCAGCAGAAGGGGCAAGAGAAAGCAGCCCTTGCAGAGCTGTCCCATCAAAGCCACATGGCAAAGGCGCTTCTGTGCCTGTTTTCTCTCTCTCTCAAGAATCAAGAGATGCAGAGAGCGGGACTAACTGGTTTGAGGGTGCTGTCTGGCAACCACTGAATTTTGAACTCCAGAGATCTGCCAGTCACTGTGCAGGGAAGGCAAGCAAGCACTCCAGAGGTGGGTGGGCTGCCCAGCAAGCCAGACTGTCTGGTTCATTTCCGCGTGTAGGAGGGCTCCGTGCCTTATCTAACCCAACTGTGAATGACTCCGGCACAGAAAGGCAGCTCATGGGGTTCTGAACCAGCTGCTTTCCTATATCCAGATCCATTTGATACCGACTACACTCGTCACCTTTGCGTAACTGGATGTCTGGGAACGCCAAGCCTGCAACAGCTGCCTGACTTCAGAGCAGGCGGGTTGAAAACTATGGCACCAAGAAAATCATTCTTGCTGCCAAAGAAGAAGATATTTCACTCAATGAAAGATGAGTCTGTATAAGATTCTTGGGAATATACAAGTATATATATTCTCTGGGCAGAGAATGCTTTTGTGTTTTGTTTTTTTCTGGGAGCAGTCGCCCACACAACTTATTTCCTATAACCACCAAGACACAAATACCAGCAAGAGATATTTACCCTACATTATGAAGACAGAGAAATTCAGTTATAAAACTAGAAACAAGAGAGCAGCTGCTGACAACCCCACAGTCAATGATTATGTGAATGGAGAAAAAAAAAACATGATAAAAAGAAAGTTCAACAGAATGATTAATAGACATGTAACATTTTTGCTTGGAACGGTTTATGTGGTCTTTTAGTTATTATTATCGTGCATTCAGCTTTCCCTCCAGGATTTTGTAGATCCAAATACCTCTTTGCCAGATTGGATACAATTTGTATTATCCCCAGATAAACACTTTTCATATTAATTGTACTCAGTGCTGCTACCAGCCAGTCACCTCTGAGATCTGCTGGTCACTCAAAAGAAATTAACAGAGAACAAGAAATTAAATCATGACTGAAAACATTTCAGCTGACTTTGAACAACTGAAAACTACTGTGGCCCTCCTCCCAGTTTTCTAAACTCTGACACAAACCTTGGCAAATAAATTTTAAAATGTGACAGCTAATATTTTAGCTTAAATAGTAAACTGAAGGAGTCAAGAGGAACCCAGAGGCTGGTTTCTCTTCTGTGCATGGGATGAGGAGATGTACCAAGAAAGGAGGTTATCTGGAAGGCCTGTGGAGAGCAGAAAAGCCTGCCATGTCATCCACTCTACCTGTGGAAGGAGGAGTAAGACACAGCACTCTGGTCCAAGGTCTGTCTGTCTAGGAGCTTCTACAGCTCTTCTGAAAGGGACCAAACCTGGCTCCTCTGATGTGACAGGAGAACCCTCTGTCTACCGCCCCCAGGTCTGCAGGACAGGTGGCCCCCAACAACCACAGACAGACAACAGGCAGGACAGAGGACTCAGCTCTCCCTTCCATCCTCAGGGCAGGTGGCACTCCCCTGAAGCAGAATCTAGGGAGACATTTTAACTCGTCCATTAATTCAAGAACATCTAATGTTACTGCCATTGCTAGGGAAGCCTTCGTTTCACAGTGACCAGCTCTGGCCTCAAAGGCATTCAGAAGTGGAACTAACAGGACAATGACCAAAACTGTATTTAAAAAATCACACTGCCCTTCACAACTGATGTGAAAATTACATTAGGAAGGCTAAAATCCCTAATCAATAATCTGTCTTAGGTGTGACTTTCAGGTATGACTGCT
This sequence comes from Manis javanica, assembly GCF_040802235.1. Taxonomy (NCBI): domain Eukaryota; kingdom Metazoa; phylum Chordata; class Mammalia; order Pholidota; family Manidae; genus Manis; species Manis javanica. The sequence goes on along the minus strand of NC_133170.1, from coordinate 70,151,710 downwards.
ACCTTCCAAGCACATTTTACATAAGCCAAATAACGTTTATCTAAAAAAGAACTCTGATGAGAACACAAGCAGAACACAGAGCTTTCCCACATTAAAAATCCACATGGATGGGCTCACTGTGGGAAAACACACAGAGCTCTCACTCGGTGAAATCTGTCTGCTTCTCTGGAGGTGTGGGATGTTGTAATTTTTAAAAACCTGAAGTGTCAGGAAGAGTGTGGGGAGGTGGGTATGGGGCACAGGCTGCTGGGGGAGTGTACACCAGGACAACCACTTGGGAGGGCGGCCTGGCAGAATATATTCAGATTTACAACATGCACACATGTACTCCATGACTTAGCAATTCTCCTTGACATCTAACCTAGAGAAACTCTTGCTGTATATATAAGAGCAAGAACAAGATTGATCACTTCAGTCCTGTTGGTCAGAGAAAAAACAGAAAGATTTTAGTGCTCAAGACATGATGGTTAAATAAATTATGGTACATCCATACCATGGAATACCATGCCATGATATAAACAAAAAGAATAAAAAGAATGAGCTAGGCTAATATGCACTAACAGAAGTTACAACATGTATTTAATGGGAGGGAACCCCAAGATGCATAAAAAGGCTATGTATGAAGGACTGACTAAGGAAGAAACAGAAAATCTAAACAGACCAATTACCAGCAATGAAATTGAAGTGGTACTCAAAAAACTACCCAAGAACAAAATCCCCGGGAGAGATGGATTCACCACTGAATTTTATCAGACATATAGAGAAGACATAATACCCATTCTCCTTAAAGTTTTCCAAAAAATAGAAGAGGAGGGGATACTTCCAAACTCATTCTATAAAGCCAGCATCACTCTAATACCAAAACCAGGCAAAGACCCCACCAAAAAAAAAAATTACAAACCAATATCCCAGATGAACACAGATGCAGAAGTACTCAACAAAATATTAGCAAACCGAATTCAAAAACACATCGAAAGAATCATACACCATGACCAAGTGGGATTCATCCCAGGGATGCAAGGATGGTACAACATTCAAAAATCCATCAACATCATCCACCACATCAACAAAAAGGACAAAAACCATATGATCATCTCCATAGATGCTGAAAAAGCATTCAACAAAATTCAACATCCATTCATGATAAAAACTCTCAACAAAATGGGTATAGAGGGCAAGTACCTCAACATAATAAGGCCATAATGACAAACCCACAGCCAACATCACATGTAACAGCAAGAAGCTGACAGCCTTTCCTCTAAGATCAGGAACAAGACAGGGATGCCCACTCTCCTCACTGTTATTCAACATAGTACTGGAGGTCCTAGCCATGGCAATTAGACAAAACAAAGAAATACAAGGCATCCAGATTGGTAAAGAAGAAGTCAAACTGTCACTATTTGCAGATGACATGATATTGTACATAAAAAACCCTAAGGACCCCACTCCAAAACTACTAGAACTAATATCTGAATTCAGCAAAGTTGCAGGATACAAAATCAATACACAGAAATCTGTTGCTTTCCTATACACTAACAATGAATTAACAGAAAGAGAAATCAGGAAAACAATTCCATTCACAATTGCATCAAAAAGAATAAAATACCTAGGAATAAACCTAACCAAGGAAGTGAAAGACCTATACCCTGAAAACTACAAGACACTCTTGGGAGAAGTTAAAGAAGACACTAACAAATGGAAACTCATCCCATGCTCTTGGCTAGGAAGAATTAATATTGTCAAAATGGCCATCCAGACTAAAGCAATCTACAGATTCAGAGCGATCCCTATCGTACCTACAGCATTCTTCAATGAACTAGAGCAAATAGTTCTAAAATTCATATGGAACCACAAAAGACCCCGAATAGCCAAAGTAATCCTGAGAAGGAAGAATAAAGCAGGGGGGATCTCGCTTCCCAACTTCAAACTCTACTACAAAGCCACAGTAATAAGACAATTTGGTACTGGCACAAGAACAGACCCACAGACCAGTGGAACAGAATAGAGAGACTCCAGATATTAACCCAAACGTATAAGGTCAATTAATATATGATAAAGGAGCCATGGACATACAATGGGGAAATGACAGCCTCTTCAACAGCTGGTGTTGGCAAAACTGGACAGCTACATGTAAGAGAATGAAACAGGATCATTGTCTAACACCATACACAAAAGTAAATTCGAAATGGATCAAAGACCTGAATGTAAGTCATGAAAGCATAAAACTCTAAGAAAACATGAGCAACTTCTTCATGAACACATCTCCCCAGGCAAGGGAAACAAAAGCAAAAATGAACAAGTGGGAGTATATCAAGCTGAAAAGCCTCTGTACAGCAAAGGACACCACCAATAGAACAAAAAAGCATCCTACAGCATGGGAGAATATATTCATAAATGACAGATCCAATAAAGGCTTGACATCCAAAATATATAAAGAGTTCACGCACCTCAACAAACAAAAAGCAAATAATCCAATTGAAAAATGGGCACAGGATCTGAACAGACGCTTCTCTCAAAGAAGAAATTCAGATGGCCAACAGACACATGAAAAGATGCTCCACATCGCTCATCATCAGAGAAATGCAAATTAAAACCACAATGAGGTATCATCTCACATCAGTAAGGATCACCACCGTCCAAAAGACAAACAACAACAAATGTTGGCGAGGTTGTGGAGAAAGGGGAACCCTCCTACACTGCTGGTGGGAATGTAAATTAGTTCAACCATTGTGGAAAGCACTATGGAGGTTCCTCAAAATGCTCAAAATAGAAATACTATTTGACCCAGGAATTCCACTCCTAGGAATTTACCCTAAGAATTCAGGAGCCCTGTTTGAAAAAGACAGATGCACCCCTATGTTTATCTCAGCACTATTTACAATAGCCAAGAAATGGAAGCAACCTAAGTGTCTATCAGTAGATGAATGGATACAGAAGATGTGGTAAATATACACAATGGAATATTATTAAGCCATAAGAAGAAAACAAATCCTACCACTTGCAACAACATGGATGGAGCTAGAGGGTATTAAGCTCAGTGAAATAAGCCAGGCGGAGAAAGATAAGTACCAAATGATTTCACTCATCTGTGGAGTATAAGGACAAAGAAAAAAACTGAAGGAACAAAACAGCAGCAGAGTCACAGGACCCAAGAATGGACTAACAGTTACTAAAGGGAAAGGGGCTGGGGAGGGTGGGTGGGAAGGTGGGGATAAGGGGAAAAAAGGGGGGACATTACTATTAGCAGACATAATGTAGGCAGGGAGAGCACAGGGAGGGTTGTACAACACAGAGAAGACAAGTAGTAATTCTATAGCATCTTACTACACTGATGGGCAGTGACTATAATGGGGTATGTACGGGGGACTTGGTGATGGGGGGAGTCCAGTAAACATAATGTCCCTCATGTAATTATAGATTAATGATCCCCCCCAAAAAAAAGGTTATGTATGAAAATGTTTTCATACAATATTTTTCAGAGAATAGTACTATATACTTGTGGGGCCCGGCCTATGGCCGAGGCTGAGCCCCACTCTAGCTGGACAACGCCCTAAAGATGGCGCCTGCTTCCTGCTCACCACCCTTTCCCCTCTCCCCTGTTGGGGATTGGCCCAGCAGACTTCCGTACCCGTGCACAGCTCGTGCTGCCAGCTTAGAGTGGCGCGTGACACCTATCCGCTTAAAGATCACACATGATACTGTCCCGGATTGGTTGGGTGACTGAATATAAGGGAGCCCGCCGGGAGGGAGAGGAGCTTCCAGACAACTGCTGTAACCGCCGCGAGAGATTAGACAATAAAGCCTAGAGAAGAATCAAGACCTTGGGCGTGTTGCCTTGGCCCCTGAAGGGTCGCGACAAGTGGTGCCAAACCCCGGGAATCGCTAAACCTCGTCGCGACCTGATCCGCTGACCCCGGCGCCTGCCGATGAAGTAGAGCTTGTAACTCTTCAGGAACGCCGCTGGACGCCGTTCCAGAACGGGAGAGGGAACTGAGGAGGGTGAGTGGATCGGTGAGCAAACTGAAAGTATATGTGGCAGGGCAGACAGCAGGCAGTTGCGGTGGGTGTTTATGTGTAGTGTGTGTGTCCTGTTAGTGTTTGTGACATTGTTTATTATAATATATGGAATGAGGAGGCGCCAGTGAAGGTTCGCAGAGTGGCGACGAAATAAAAAGGTTCGCAGAGTGGCGACGAAATCAAAAGGTTCGCGGAATTAGCGACGTAGTCCATCTAAATCATAACTAGGATACTTGCCCCTTTAGAGAGAGGATGGGGACGGAGGCCTCTAGGGTTAGGGCCGAGGAACCTCTGAAAGCGCTCCTTAGAGCTAATGGAACTCCTTTGAAAACGAAGACTGCCAGGGCATTCCTGAACACTATAGAGAATCATGCCCCATGGTTCTTAGATGAAGGAAAAATCACCAGCCCTTTATGGGACAGGCTGGGGATGACCTACGTCGGGCAGACAAGAGGGAGCCCCTTCCACCAGGGACAATCCCTATTTGGGGTCGAGTAAAAAATTGCCTGAAGGGACAGAAGCCAAGCTGCCGAGAGGCCATCCAAGAGGGGGAGGAAATATTAGAGGAAGTACGAGAAGAGCGTGCCTTCGCAAAGGCATCGGAAGGGGGATCTGAACAGGGACTGCCATCTGATGAGGATGAAGACGAGGAACTTTTGGGGGACGAGCTGGAGAACAGGTTTAATAGCAGAGTTGAACTAACCACAGAGACGCTTTACCGTGAGCAGTCTAATGCCATAATGAAAAAACAGGGGTACGCGGGCACTAGAGGACTAGGGAAGGGTCTCCAAGGGAAAGAACAACCAATCCTTTTAGCAGGGAGACCTCCCAAAGGGCCCGGAGGACCAGGATTGGGTTTTTCTTCAGGGCCACTGAGGGAAAACAGCCTATAGAAATAACATGGCAGTCAAAAAGGCCCGTGTGGGTACCTCAGTGGCCCCTCACCAAAGAAAAGAAGGAAGCAGCCCACACTTTAGTACAAGAACAGATAGCAGCTGGTCACCTCCAGCCCTCTACCTCGCCATGGAACACACCTATTTTTGTAATTAGGAAAAAGTCTGGCAAGTGGAGATTACTCCATAATCTCAGGGCAGTGAACAGACAGATGGAGTTTATGGGACCTGTACAATTAGGCCTTCCTCTCCCTGTGGCCCTGCCCAGAGGATGGAATTCAATAGTGATAGATATCAAAGACTGTTTCTTCTCCATCCCGCTTCACCCCAGAGACTGTCAAAGGTTTATTGCCACAGGGCATGGCTAATAGCCCCACCATGTGTATGTAAAGAAGGCCTTACAAACTGTCAGGGAACAGTTTCCCTTGATAATCATCTATCATTATATGGATGACATCCTTTTGTGTCATGAGAGCAGCAGGGAGCTAGAGACAACCCTCAGGGTCAGGGTATGGTGGAACGCACCCACCTCACCCTCAAGAATGCCTTATATAAACAAAAAGGGGGAATAGGAGAAGACTTTAGAACACTGGACAAAAATGGCCGCAGTGCAGCAGAGCAGCAGAGCAGCACAGCCAACAATCCAACCCAAAACACATGCCTAAAGTTTTGTGGAAGGATGTGTTGGAAGGAACATGGAAAGGCCCAGACCCAGTGATAATCTGGACCCGAGGCTCGGTTTGTGTTTTTCCACAGAACCAGCAGAACCCCATTTGGGTGCCTGAACGTCTGATACGCAGAGTGTAAAACCCTGGAGCGGCGGTACAAGATGATCGCACTGCTTCTGCTCCTGCCATGGATCCTACAGCAGGCGACGACGGAGCCGAGCTGCAGCTGCAGCCACCGCGCGCTATCACCTGAATGGTCTGTCCCAGGCCACTGCCTCGGCAATGACAACGCAGAACGTCATCAACGGCCATTTTAAGAATGGGATGGCCTTGGTCAACCAACGCATGAACCTTCTTCAAGAACAATTGGACCTCTTGGGGAGGTTTTGTCTGTGGGCTGCATCCATTCTTATATGGGGATGTATTACTGGTATTCCTTTTCATAATTATTCTAAAGCTGCCAACTTGTCCAGACAGTTAGGCAAGATGTTAACCACAAATTGGTCCAGTGAGCTTGACGAGCTCACCACTCAGCTATGGTTAGAAATTTTGCTCCGTAGCTCAAATAGCTGAAGCTGTGTTAAACGCCACCAAAGCCTGGTCAGGTGTAGGTATCATAGGAATATTGCTAATTGTGGGCCTCCTCCTGGTTGGGAGGAAAGTCTGTTCCATACATAAACAGCAACGGGGAGAACGGAAGGTCCTGTTGCAGGCCATGGCAGAGCTAGAGGAAGGCATCTCCCCTAGAGTATGGCTTAATATGCTGGATCAGTAGTCAAGGACGGGTAAGATTGGGAGCTGCGCATATCAACCTAAGACAGGGCACAGACCTAAGCTGTCTGTTGCCTGAGGATGGGTAAGAATGCCGCAGACTCCGGATGACCTAAGACAGGCATGATCCCGACAGACCTTTGGTTATAAAACAATAAAGGGGGAGATGTGGGGGCCCAGCCTACGGCCGAGGCTGAGCCCCACTCTAGCTGGACAACGCCCTAAAGATGGCGCCTGCTTCCTGCTCACCACTCTTTCCCCTCTCCCCTGTTGGGGATTGGCCCAGCAGACTTCCGTACCCGTGCACAGCTCGTGCTGCCCGCTTAGAGTGGCGCGTAACACCTATCCGCTTAAAGGTCACGCATGATACTGTCCCGGATTGGTTGGGTGACTGAATATAAGGGAGCCCGCCGGGAGGGAGAGGAGCTGCCCGACAACTGCTGTAACCGCTGCGAGAGATTAGACAATAAAGCTTAGAGAAGAATCAAGACCTTGGGCGTGTTGCTTCGGTCCCTGAAGGGTCACGACAATACTTATACACGACATATACGTAAGTAAACACTTGTATCTACATACATGCATAACAGAATCAGTAACAAGGACTTTAAAGAGTGCCTAGAGTAATACCCATAATACATGTACAGTTCAAAGTGCCAAGAAGACAGTACTGATGCTGCAAATCAAACTGGTAACAGGTTTATACACTGGAGGAGGGGACTCAAATGAGTGGACAGGGGGCTGGTGACAAAGGTAACTTTAACTATAACCATAATGTTTGGATATTTATATGAATACATTGTTTTGATAATTCAAATTATTTTTTGAGTCTTTAAAAGTCATGATAAATATAGTTTATATGACCAGTGACACTACTGTTTATCAGTACTTGAATTCCCTAAAGGTACCAGACAAGCCTTCTTACACTCCCTTTGGAACCTCTACTTCTGGATGCAATAGAGTGACATTACTTCCACCCTAAGCTAAATGTTGAAAAAACTGGAAAAATGGAAAAGACATGCATAACAGAATCAGTAACAAGGACTTTAAAGAGTTAATACAAATATACTCTGTATGTTCAAAAGGTATAGGAAATTATGCACATGTTAAAAAGAGAGACACAGAAAATATCAGGAAGATCCAAATAAAACTTTGAGAGATGAAAAAGACAATGTCTGCTATGAAAAATGTACTGGATAGTTCTAACAGCAGATTACACGCTGTGGAAGAAAAGATGAACTTAAGACATACAGCAAAAGAAGCTATCCAAAATGAAACATGGAGGGGAAAAGAAGAACTGAAAAAAATGAACAAAGCCTCCATAAGCTATAGGACAACTTCAAGCAGCCTAATATACATGTAATTGGTGTTCCAGGACAAGGTGGGGAGGGGTACATATTTGTCCAAATTTGAGGACAACTAGTGATCCACAGACCCAAGCACAATGAACCCCAAGCCTAAGAAACTACACCAAGGAATATCGTAATCAAATCTCTTCAACTCCCTTTCCAGGAGTGGGTTAGTAAGAATAAGCTTCATTTGTTTATTCATATTCATCAACTGACTTGTTGGATACTTTGAAAATATTTAATCAGAAGGGTCTGAAGTATACCTTTCCTCTCTCCACTTCTTTCGTTGTCATGACAATCACTCGGGAGTTCTCTTGAAACACCATCCTCCAGAAGTCATTCACGGTGTTTTGCAGGCAGCCTTGCGTGGCAATATAACTCTTTTTGGGCTTTGAATTGTTGCACTTGGTTTCAAATTCAGGCTAGAAATTTAGGAAGAAAAGCCTTCAAACATTTGAAAGTTGCTTTCGGGACGCAAAAAAGAACTGAAAGTGTAAAAATTGGCTCACAATGTATGGTCAGAAAACACTGGAAAGCAAAGTTTACCATGATAATATTTGCGTTGATGTAATCTGAAACAGGCTCATTGGGATCGCCATCATGTAGGACAACTCGGGTATGATCAACTGGAAGAAAAAGAGACCACAGTCACAGAAGTACTCAGACCTCTTTAGGACAAATCACTTGAAATCAGTTCATTCTCAACTCAGTCTAAGTTTTATTAATTTAATGATAAGCTCACACAAAAAATTAAATCTTAAATGAGCACATAAAAAATTAAATCTTAAATAATCTTAATGAGCACAATAACCTGAACACCAAAGGTGGCTCATAATGTTTTCTTTAAGAAGAATAGAGGAGCAATGTGCATTTCCTGGGTTTGCTGACATGCTATGAGATATGGGTATTACAGGGTATTATCACTGGAAGAAGCTGGGTACAAGGTACAGGGGAATCCTCTATATATTTATAATTACTTTTGAGTCTAAATTACTTCAAAACAAAAATTTTTAAAAAAAGAAAGATTACAGCACAGATAAATGACATGATGTCTGAGATTTGTTTCAAAAATATTTTGGGGAAAGAAGTGGATCAGAGTACAGATGAGAAGTGTGACTGACAGTTGTTGATAGTTTAGCAATGGGTACATGTGGGTTCTTTATACTACTCTATTTTTTAATATATTTGAAACTTTTCATAATAAAAAGGCTTTTTAGTGAAATGGAATGGAATATAATATCCAGAAGATAAAATTCTGATAGTATGACCAGAATATGTACAGAAAGCATGACCAGTTCAGTTGGCCAGATTCTATGCAAAGAATATTATACGATGCTATAAAAATATGAGAGCTTTACCTAAGCAACATGCTTTACAATGGGAATTAGTAATAGAGGTCTGCGTGTTAACAGAATAGTTCTTTTGCCCTGGACTCTCCATCTTTGCATAAGATGTTAATCAGAGGAAACATCTAATTGGGATTTTTAAGGAAGGAAAGGCAATAATATTCTATTTAGATATTGCATCCTATTGTGCTCTTCATCTTTTCCTACATCCTTACATCTCACTAATGGTACACCACCAGACTTCCTGAGCAGAAATAAAAATCAGAATCCGAATGAAGCTTCTGTAAGGTCATTAGGACCATGTTGTGGCTCAAACTGATTCTCTACAAATTCCTCATTGCCATTGCTCAGTATTATAAATGCTTCCACTTTCTCCCATCCTTCTTTCCTATACACATTACAAATAACCACATGGGTATGATATACACGCACACCAGGTGTATAAGTACACAGAAAGACAATGAAACACACACACACACACACACACACACACGGGACGGGCTTATATCTGATAAAATGGCTCTGACCTGATGAGACATTAGCGCAATGCTCTCTAAATCTGATCATGCACCCCAATCAACCTAAATAATAGAGTTTTTTGAATTCTGAAATATATACACATATAAATACAAACAAGCCTTACTTTAAGTTGGGTAAATAAAAGAGAAGTCCTAAAAATTCCTTCCCTGCCCCCCAGTGAATTACCTTGCACAGCCCTCTGGGGACCCCAGCAGTAAGAGTAGTGATGGAGGGAGAGGGGAAGCAGGGGGTGGGTGGATCCAGGACCAGTTCTCCCACTTACTCCCACCTGCAACCTTGCTACAATGCTCTGTAACATAGGGATAAAAAGGGCACCTGCTTTGTGCCCATGCAATATAGATTAAGCGAGATAGATGCAAAGTAGCAGAGTCAGCCCTCAGGAGGGGTGAGCTACAACAACTGTTCAGTGCCACCTCTGGGGTCCTCACCTAAGGCCTACACCTGCCGGGTCTCTCTTTCCCTACAGTTCAACTTAGGCTCTACCTGGCAACATTTGTTTGTTAAATGCTTTATGAACATCACTAAGACCTCTTCTGAACAAAGTGTAGGTATGTGCCCACATCTCCAGTGGGTTGAACTTAGGGGATCCAGGTGCAGAATGGTTGGAAGGGACCACAGGAGGAGCATATCTGTTCCCCCCATGAGGAATGGAGTCCCAGAAAGGAGGCCTGCCTTGCCCAAGACCCATGGGCCATGTACTGCAAGGCAAGGTCACAAGCCTGGGACCTCCTGAGGCTCATGATGTGGCCTGACCTTGGGAGATGGCAACCCTTGAGATAACTCTCAGGCAAACAAAATTAATTTACAGGAGGAAACAACCACTCTCAAAACCTCCTAGTGGCAGTTTCACTCAGTGATCAGCATCAAGGGAACTTGGTGATTGAGGCCATCCATCCCTGCCACAGCTATCATTTTCAAACCTGCTCACAGGTGAAAACAGATAATAAGGCCGAGATGGCACACAGCCCCGAGGAAGTGACAGGGACCCTGAGGAATCAAAACCTCCCAGACTGACTGTTAGCCAGAATATTGATACTTACAGGGAAGGATGTTTTTATATCTATTTTTGTTTTTATTTTCTTGCCTCTGACCCTCTTTTCGGCTGTAGAGAAGTTTGCACTCCTGTTGTTGTAGTGTCTAGAGAGGAAAAAAAGTAAATATGATCACACGTGAAAACATCAGCAGCACAAAGCCTGGCTCAGGTTTTCAGCTTTAAGGAATTTATCCAAGGAAATGTTCAGAGTTGTGTGCAGTAGCTACAAGAACACTCCTCTTAACATTGTATCAACTGTGACAGAAACATTGGAAACAACATAAATTTCCAAACAGGAAAGGGCTGCTTAAGTAACACTATCCTTCATTCATACAAAAGAATGTTCTGCAGCCATTTAAAAAGATGTTCTAGGCGAATACTTAAGGCCTTGGAAAGATGATCAACATGTTAAGAGCAAAGCGCAAAGTCCAAAAAGATGTAATACATAAACCATATGTTTACATTCACCTACGTATTTTAAGAAATGGCATAAATACATACACCAAAAAAATGGGGATTTTTTTTTTTAAGGTAGTGGGGTTGTGAAGACCTTTTCTTCTTCTTTTTTTAAACCATTTTTTTTGCCTAAATTTTCTATGATAAATAAATATTTATTAAAAGAGAAACCTTTCAAAAAATAACAATTATTGGGAGTGAAAGCCAATGAACACTGGTGTAGGATATACAAATAAGAGGATCCACATCGCAGGGAGTTTATGATCTGTTTATTTATTTTTTTTTTTTGAGAGGGCATCTCTCATATCTATTGATCAAATGGTTGTTAACAACAATAAAATTCTGTATAGGGGACTCAATGCACAGTCATTAATCAACCCCAAGCCTAATTAATTCTCAACAGTCTCCAATCTTCTGAAGCATAACGAACAAGTTCTTACATGGTGAACAAGTTCTTACATAGTGAATAAGTTCTTAAATGGTGAACAGTGCAAGGGCAGTCATATCACAGAAACTTTCGGTTTTGATCACACATCATGAACTATAAACAATCAAGTCAGATATGATTATTCATTTGATTTTTATACTTGATTTATATGTGAATCCCACATTTCTTCCTTATTTTTTTTTTTAATAAAATGCTGAAGTGGTAGGTAGATGCAAGATAAAGGTAGAAAACATAATTTAGTGCTGTAAGAGGGCAAATGTAGATGATCAGGTGTGTGCCTATAGACTAAGTATTAATCCAAGCTAGACAAGGGCAACAAAACACCCACAGATGCAGAAGATTTCTCTCAAAACAGGGGGGGTGAGGTTCTAAGCCTCATCTCTGTTTTTGATTTTTTTATTTTTATCATTGATTAATTCAAAGCAAATCGTATGACAGTTCTCAGATACTGGAGGATAGTACAAGTGGTTCTGGTACCACTGGATCATGGGCATGGAAGCTTTGCTAGCAGAGCCTCAGAGTCCGCCTATGCCAGAAACCCATGTTAGTGCCCTAGGCCGCCAGCCTGCACCCGGACACCTACTCCCCTATGCTCTCCCCAGCCAGAGTGAGGAAGGGAGCACTCAGGCCCTGAGGCAAGTGGTCAGGAAGGACCACTGCAGGGAAAGGAGGTGGGGAACGCCACGAAGGAAAGAAGAGACCACAGGCAGCCACAGTGGGGCTGGCGACAACAGAAGAGGGGCCAAAAGGAAGTAAAGGACCAGCTGCAGACACTGACAGGAAGGTGGACAACCAGGCTGAAGCATTTTCAAGGTTTCATTTTCAAAATCACAAAAAGTGCCTCTTCAAGGGGCCATTAGTTTCAAAAAAAGTCTAATTTGCGAAGGTAAATCACAAATGGGCAAATCAAGACAGTGAAAGGTTAACTAAAAAGAAAAAAGAGTGTGTTATATACATACAAATGCCAAAATGGCTACCTCTTAAAGATTTCTACAAGGAGTGGCAGAGTCAGTACTAACAGCAGCCCTGTTATAGTTTCATTTATTTCATTTACCTGAATTTCACAGACAGGTATGAAAGTCAGGATTTAAGATTGGCTATTTGACTCTCGGTTTCAAATGCAATATTCAGCCTCGACACACAGCTCATAACACAAGTGTTAAGCTAGCTGAAACCTGGCAAAAATAAAATATAATGTACACAGAACACTGATAATGAAACAACCATTCAAAATTTTTAAATGAGCTCAGATTAAGTAATTAAAGCCATTTGCCTTCTCTGACCTGGCATTTCCTTTGAACTGTGAGCTAGTGTCACCAAGCAAAATATTGCTGTTGGGAAGAAGGTTCAATCGATTTTTAGACATTCAGGTAAGGGTCAAAAAGAAGTTCAAATACTATGAACTGATTCAATCACTTAGAAATCAAGCAAGTGAAGAGGAGCATTATCAACAAAGGCTACAATGGTGCAAGTGTGGGGATGGGGCACTAGAATCAGCTGCTTGGTTCAAAAGTAACTTGACAGTAAAGCATTGAAGAGTTCACTTAGGATGCAAACTTCATGTGACACTTCCCTTGTGGAGGGCCCAGGGCCAGAACAATCTCTATAAAAGGTTAACTTCATCCTTTCCTTCCCTGTTTAATCACCTTCAGTGTCTCCCTCTGCCTAAGGTGAAGTCCAAGCTGTTCAGAACAACTCATGAGGCCTTCTCTTCTTTGAGCTGATAGAGGCCTGCCTCAGCTTCTGCTTTGCCAAGTCACGAGCCTGTCTGTGCCTCGGTTTCCTCAAGTGTCAAGTGGGGGTTACCCATGCCATAGGGCTGTATGAAGAGTAACATGAGATTTCTACCTGAAGTGCAAAAATGTGTCTGGAATACAAGGAAGCATGGGAACAGATGCTGGCTCCCGCTATTAAATCACTGTTGCGTGCATCCTACCCCAGCTGCTCTCTGTGCGGCCTGTGCACCAGCAGCAGGAGAGTCACTGGAAAGCTAGTTAGAAACGCTAAGAGTCAGGACTGCCCTAGGTCTACTCAGTCAAAACCCACACTTCAGCAAGGTTTTCAGGTAAGTCAAACGCACACAAAAGTTGGAGACATATTGTCTACACTCCAGCCACACCAAAATGTACATAAGGGTCTTGAACTCGCCATGTTTCATGCTCTCATACATGCTATCCCTCGACCTAGAACTCCTTTTCTCTGCCTTGAATACCCAGTTACTTTTTATTCTTTAAGACCCATCTCAAATACGTTCTCCTCTGGGAAGCTTTCCTGATCCGCTCTGCAGGTGGGGCACAACCTCCTTACACCAACCAATACCTAGTGTACTGTCTGCAGCACCTCCCCCATAAGTGCACTTGTCACACTGACCCCAAGCTACGTCTTTACAATCCACCTCCTCTACTAGAGAACATGCACCACCCTTTCTATGCCTGCAACCAGCAGAGCATCGCCACAGGGCTCTTTTTAACCCTTAGCCAGCCCTTTGGAGGAACTTAGGTCGTCTCAGTGTAGTACCGATATGTGTTTCATGTCTACCTCTAACACCTGCCGGTGTCCCTGCAACCAGCAGAGCATCGGGCACACAGCAGGCACTCAAGATGTATTTGCTGAATGAACAAATAAAGGAAGCGGGGAGAGAGGGGGAAACAGACAAACCAGAGCTTGTCACTGCCCCTGGTGATGGCATCTGCTCTCCAGGCCCCACAATGCTCTCAGAGTCCCATTCTGACACTGCTGACCTGGCCTTCAATGTAAAGGAAAAACATCATAGGCAAAATATGGGAAACAGAATCTTCCAGTCTTTAGTCATTTGAAAATCATCTTCAAGATCCTTTGCTATTGCAGCACATTACCTGCTGTATCAGTTATTTTCTTTGATTAAACTCCTCTTTTTCCCTTTCATAAAATGTATTTTGAAAGGAAACTTCGTATTATTAGCACACGTGAAAACCTGTATCACTTGCCATATATATAGAAGGTAACCAGAAAAAAAGAATAAAAATGAAATATTACCAAATTCTACCTAGATAAAAAAGGGACACTGGCAGGTGTTTGAGGTAGACATGAAAGACATACCGGTACTACACTGAGACCTCCTAAGCTCCTCCAAAGGGCTGGCTAAAGGTTAAAAAGAGAAAACCTTTCCATTTGTTAATTCAGTCTTACTTACTGTAATGGGGTACCACCAAAAACCACATCACACAGGAAGACACACTTAGCCAGACTAAATTCAGAGTTCCAGGCCAGGAAAATCCTCATCAGTACCCATGGTGTGTTGGCTGGACCATCTACTCAGGTCAGCCAGAGGCTTCCCTCATCCTGCATTAAGTTTCCAATCATCTCTTCCATACGGATTTGGGGTTTGAACAACATACAAGTGGAGACAGGCCTTTCGGGCCCCAGAGTCTTCTAGAAAGGTGAGGCTCGGAGGACCTGTGTTCCAGGCACAGTCGGGCTCTAACTGGCAGCGGCTGGCAGCTGTCACAGATTAATAATGACTAACAGTGTCTCTCCCCCCAGCTCCTTCCTCAGTGCCCACGAGCCCTTTCTCATCTGTGCCTGGGGCCTGAGCTGCCCGAACACATCTCAGTTCCCAGAGTGGAAGGCTACCATCCATCTAGAGTGAGACTGAAAATAAAAAAGAACTTGTAAGTTGTTACTCTCCATGCCCTGCCCACAGAGGCTCCCCAAGTGCACCCCAGATAATCAGCTGCCACCAGCTAAGGGGCACTTCCTCACCAGCACCAGGCTGATGGCCGGAAGAGGCAGGAGAATATCCAACAGCCCTTTCACGGTTTACCTTCCACGGTCTCCCCACCGCAGCAGCCCCTGGAGCACAGAGCTATGAATGACCTGTCAAACTGAACATCACTGTCTCCATCCCCATTCTCCACGGGCCATGGCAGAGATGCTAATGATAAGGCTCGTGACAGGCAGCAAAAGGGACAATGTAAAGCTGGGGCACCAGCTACAAGACACACCATTTTCCCAAGTAATACAACCAAAGGGTTTGCACCAAATGATAAGCCCTCAAAAAGGGCCAAAGGCTAGTCACAGTCACCTGATAGCATGAGACGAATCAGATCTAGAGCCAAAAAGCATCAAGACCAAGTCAATCCCGATACACACTGTACATTTAGCAGTGCCCAGTAGCACAACCAAGTGTGTGGATGGGACAAGTGTTCACTGTGCAGAACCACTCCTTACATTTATGGCCAGTGAACACCCCCACTCCACACTCCAAGACTCCAGGCAGAAATGCCTGCAGTAGCATCTCCAGTCACTGTGATGACCAAAGGGACCTCCACAGGCTTCTGAAGCCCTGACTGAAAACAAGACCTGGCTCTTGACAAGAATGTTATGAACAATTGGAGAAACAGGATCAATGAGAGAAGGACAGACAGTTAAGTGGCCGAGCCTGGCATCCCCAAGTACCACGGCAATGGCCCAAGGACAGTTCTGCCCACACTGCCCTGAGCAAATCACTAAGGGGAAAATAACACCACTAACCATTAAGGCCAGGCCAAGCCATACAGTTACTTTACCTTTAAAAGTGTAGCTACAACACATAAAAGACAAGTAGTGACTCTGTGGCATCTTACTACGCTGATGGACAGTGACTGCAATGGGGTATGGGGGGGACTTGATAATATGGGTAAATGCAGTAACTACAAAGTTTTTCATGTGAAACCTTCATAAGAGTGTATATAAATGATACCTTAATAAAAAAAAAATTTTTTTAAGCATAGCTACAAGAGTATATACATTGGATGGGTGGGGAGGGGTGGAAACAGGAAACAAGATTAGTGAAATGCTCAGAGGTGTTAAAGCTAGGTGTTGGGAAAAAGATTAGCACGCTATTTTTCTTTACTTTTGGGTGTTTGAAAACTTCACTAATAAAAGAGGGTGTTTATAAACAAGCTAATAATAAATTAAAATGTAAAAGCTCCTATAAACTCTCTCCCCACCCCCCACTCATGGCTGCGGCCTCCTGAAAGAGAGAAAGGGAGCTGAGAAAGGCTGTCAGACAGATGGTGTCTCCAGTGTTGATGCTCTGAATAATCATCAAGACAGCGGTAACCACCTGGGCAGGCTCCAAAACCAGGCCTCTACCAAGTCTGAATAAAATTCTGTTTTCCTTCGTCATCTGTCCTCTCTTCAGAGCAACACTGCAATTTTCAGTCCATCCGCTTTACTGCAGACTCTGCAGCATTACCAGGCACCACGGGCGGATGAAAGCCCCTACTTCCTGACGCGACACTGTACGGCCTGTCACCATTTCTCTGCAGAGGATTTTGGGTTGCTTATCCTGAGCAAGTCCGCAGCACCCCCAAGGCCTGATGGGGAAGCTGGAGACTCGTCACCAGAAAAAGGTCCCAAGCAACAGGAAAGCACTAACAAAGCACCGCGAGGGTTAACACCAACCCAAAATGTGGTTCCCTTCCAGGTACTGGTTGTAAGCCAAGTGTAAGCAGGAAAGGAATTAACACGGCATGGACCCTGGAGAACGGGTTCTGACACATGAAATGGCAGTGAGGAGCACTAGACAAATCTATAATTAAGTGTGTAGTTAATTACATGGTGTGGGACTGAGGGAGTGAGAACAGTGAAAATTAAGTTTAGCAGGTTTCTGGGAGGCGCTGAGGCTTGAAGCAGGGCAAGGTTTTAGATGGGTGCAAGTCAGAAAGGAAGACATCCCCACAAGTTAGGGGACATGATGCAAGGTGGCTAAGAGGCCAGGGCTGGTGGGAGGGTGAAGGAGACTGGCCGCCGAGTCTGGAAGCTGTGCACTAGAAGGGTTGGGCATGAGGTCGGATGAGGAGAGGAAGTTCAAGGACGGAGGGCCTCAAGAAGGAGGCAAAGACTCCTTAACGACTGAGTGAGAAGCAGCACAATGTGGTGGCAGTCTTGGAGTCGAGTCCACCCTGGAGTCCAGCCAACCATTTGCCCATCACATCACTGAAGACAATGTTCTCACTTCTGAGCTTCAGTTTCTTCATCTTCAGAATGAAACACTATGTCTCAGGTAGGAAATGGGGAGCCACTGAAGGTCTCTGAGCAGAACAGAGACAAGAGAAATGCCAAGAGCAGATTAGCATGAAGGCTGAATGGAGGGCCAGATGCAGAGAGCTGAAGTCAAAGGACAGCTTGCATCTCCTGGGGTGATGGGCACCTGCAACCCCTGCATCAGGCAAGACTCCTGTCTCTGCACTTCCACCTGTGAGCCTCGCTGCCTTCATCTCTGAGTCCAGGGATTACTCTCCTACCTCACAAGATATGGGGATGTAATGAGATGACCTTGGTGCCACAGGCTCCACCAAGAAGAAAATAAATACTAGCTTCCCTCCTCCCTTTAAGACCAGAAAGACATCAGGAAAGAAATATCAGCAGGAGTTGGTGAATGACAAGGTATGGAAGAAAGGGGAAGCTGAGCTAAAGGATGCTCTGAGGATTCCAGACTACAGGGCCAAGGAATAAAAGAACAGTATGACTACCAGAGAAGTAAAAGGGGATATTTGGTTTAAAGTGAGAAATAACAGGTCCTGTTATAAATGTTTGAGTTTGAAGAGATATGACAGCCAGAAGAAATGTGGAGGCACATTCAAAAGGCCAAACCAGAGCCCCCATGCAACATCACGGAAGGAGTAATGAGAACAGAATGCACATGTGCTCCCCAGCAAAGAGCAAAGAGCAGATCTCAAGCAAGATGAGCAGAGGGCCCAGATCACATCTTGGAGGACACCAGAATGAGCAGGTCAGGAGAAGAAAAGGCAACAAACGGAGCAGCACAAGGAGGGAAAGAAGGAATACACCCATCGGAGAAACCAGGAAAAGGAAACTGTGGCAATGAGGAGCTGGACAGCTGTCTCACAAACAGCACACAGAAGAGAAAGGCTGGAGAGAAGACCACCTGTATTACAGTGAGAAAGCCACTGGCATCTTCTGAAAGCGTTATTTCGGTATGCTGGGGGAAGTCACATTCACATTCCCAGGTTAAAGAAGGAAGGAGCTGAGAAGAAAGGGAAGCCACAGCGCAGGCCCGCCGGGTGAAGAAGACAGAAGGATGATGGGTGCTGAGAGTACGGCCAGTAGCTTAAAGGCAAACGCAGATGGGAAGCAGAGACGTCCAAGCCCTGGAAGCACCTCTGGTTCTTACAGTCTCTGTAAAGATGTCAAGTGGCTCCAGCAAATTAAACTAACCCTGAAGAGAAAATGTACACCAGAGGGGCAAAGAACAGGAGAGAGAGAAAGACACTGAAAAGCAAAGAACCCAAAGGCAACAAAGGAACTTCTCCAGAACGGAACTTGTCACCTAAACCTCTGACTGCCGCAGTGCCCTGCCACAGGAAGGCAGCAGCTCTTCTGTGAAGCAGCTGGGAGCTCAGGCCAACATGGAAAATCTTGGTTACAGCTCAGGCCTGTCAACCCAGAGCATTTTTAAGCACAGGCCAGAGTCCTGGTTGGGGGCTGCTGTTCAGTGTGGTGTGGCTTAGTCACCAAGGGGGAGATTTCCACTAGAGATCACCAGCGGGAATTTATTCGAGACACAGCTTTGGGGTGCAGTTAAAGTCTTATTTCCATAAAACCTTCTAACCATCTCCAAGTAGAATTTTATAGCTCCACTGAGCAGGATGTAATCACTTTAAAGAAATCAAAATGGACTGTGGGTTTGCAGATAGGCACGAGCTCCCCCTGGAGACACGTTGGTTGGCAGAGCTCTGGAGGAATCCAGGACATTACTGTAGCTGTCAGTGAAATGACTGCAACGCTTATGGATAACTGAAAACAGCCTCAGACAGTGATGGAGGGGAGAAGCTTGTGTAACAATGCAACAGTGCTGGGCTTTGAAAAAAAAAATCAAATTACTATGAAAAACCATATGTAAAAGGGTGGGAAAAAGGCTGTGTGTTGGGGTTTTTTTAAATCAGAAAGTTCAAAACTAAAATTTTCCTGAAACTCATCACTGCCACCCTGAATCAGATCCTCTTGGCCAAGTGTGCAATGGAGTCTCAACTAAAATGTGCATCCACCAAGCCTCACACAGGGGGTCCGAATGGCAACTGTATACAAGTGAAGAAGAATAACTCAAAGCAAAGCCTGGAACATTCCACCACACTTTTAAGCATCAGAAAGCTGTTCCCTATGAATATACGCAAAGGGTCTGAATCCCATACAACTCTCTACTGAAAACAGCTCAGAGTCAACTCTCAACACAAATACCCATTTTGTGCCTACTGTATGCCAGGCTCTCTTCTGCATATTGGGGCTACAGTGAACCAAATGGGATACCTGTCCTTGTGGGGCCCACAGACTGATCTGGGTTATTTTCTTAGATAATGCACAGAGAGCAGACATAAAATTGCAGGACCAAAGTACATCTCTTTATTTGTGCACCATCAGTTTCATTTGAGCAAAACCTTTCTTTACTCCAACAGACCTAGTAATGCTGTTTCTATGGATTCACAGTACAAGACAAATATTAAACCAATAACCACACAAATTTTTCAAGAAGTCCTAGGATGGCAAGTACTACAAGGGAAAGGATTTGCTGCTATGGGCACATATGACAGGAAGAACCAGTCCAGGTCTGGGGACAGGGATCAAGGAAGTATCCCTGAGAAAATGACCCGAGGCTGGGGCTTGAGAATGGCAAGATCAAGGGAGGAAGGAAGAACATTCTAACACACAATCCCACTCCTAACACCATAGAACTAGATGAAGAATCATAGTTCCATGAGACATCTAACAGACAGTTCCAACTTTAACATGTCCAAAATGAAAGTTGGCCACCTGTCCCCAAACCCACTCCTCCCAGTCTCTCCATCTAAGTAACTGGTGACTCCATCCTACCAATTGCTCAAGCTAAACTTTCATCTAATCCTCACCTCAGCTCTGTCTTACCACAAATCTGTCAACTCTACTTTCAAATACTGACAAGTCTACCTTCAAAATATCTCGAGAACCAGACCCCTTCCACTGCTGCTGCTCTGATCCAAGCCACCATATTTCTCTGCTTGGATTATTGGAATTCGTCCCTCGCTAGTCTCCCTGCTTCTATCCTCCCCATAGACTGTACTCCATGAGGCAGCCAGAGTGATCATGTCACTTCTGTACTCGAAACTCTTCACAGACTTTCTATCTTTCTCTGTTTTGCGGGGTGTCTGCCCAACTCCCTACATTACTGCTCTCGGAGAACCATTTTTTCCCCGAAGTAAAAGCTGACGGCCTTACACTGGCTCTGTGATCTGAGCCCTCCACTATTGCTCAGCTCACGTTTCTCTCCTGCCCCCTCCTCTCCAACTCTACTGGCCAGTCTATTGATTGTGCCACATGGTAAGCACATTCCCACATCAGGGCCTTTGCACTTGCTGTTCTCTTTGGAATTTTCTTCCTGAGGTTACCTGCATGGCTCATTCCCTATTTCCATTAGGTCTCCGCTCAAATGCCACACTGCCGGAGAGATGTAAAATAGTAATGCCCCCACGAGCACACCCTTCTGATCTTCTGACCCATTTGGTTGTTTACTATCTGCCTCTCCCAATTGACTATAAGCTCCACAAAGATAAAGACTTTGATTTGTTCCCTACTACATCCCCAGAACCTAGCACAGAGTCTGTGCTTAATAAATTTTGCTGAATGAATGAATGATTCATGCCACCACCAGTGTCTACTGTTTGTGGTAGATCTTTTGGGGGTGTCTGCCCAACTCCCTACAATCCTTCTCTCTGAGAAATGTTTTTCCCCAACCATGGTGGTACATGCAGACATAGCTTTTCTATGTGACCGAGCCCTTGGCACTGTTCCTTGGACCAGAGCTGGAAGGCAGTTGAACCAATGAGAATCTCTGAGACTTTGGTTCCTAGTTTTGTATCTGAAAGGGGCTAGAAGTAAGGTTTGTAAGCCAAGAAGCAGAGAAATCTGCTGAAGGAGAATAAGACTGAAAAAGGTATGTGGAGGGCAGGGATACTAGGTACAGAGCAGGCAGCGAGATTGGGGAGGTGGGCAGGGAAACACTGGGGCTAAAAGACCGTAGGCAGCAAGATTTTCATTCTCAACTTGCATTTGCATCCTGCAGGCAGACGCAGTGTCCAGGCTCAACCCAACCTACAGTGCCCCCTGGCAGGTCAGGCCTAGAGGACTCGAAAGAGAAGAACAGGCACAGAGGGCAAATACCCTGTAAAGACAGCTATGCAGGAGGTGTCTCACTATGATGTGCCAGGGATAAATTCAGGTTAGGTAACTTGCACATCACAAGGACACAAAATCACAGCATCATAACCTGCCTTTTCATTTACTTAGCGTCAGTCTCATCTTAGCAGAACTTTGCTTCATTTCAGCAAATCTAGAAATACTATTCACCTCTTCACATTCATGAGCAAAGATACGCAGTAGACACAAGATGTTTATACAATCAGAAATGGGCAATCTCTGGGAAAAAATCAGAGACTTGGGTTTGCAATGTTTTGATCATACAACATATCCTAGAAAATCACCACCCAGAATTTATTTCAGGAGCAAAGGAAAAAAGAACCAAAGAGCTTCCCAAGAGACTTTTTATTTTAAGATGCATCACATATAAAAAAAATGCCTAAGAGTTGTCTGGGGCAACATCCCTGAAAGGATACATAAAGTTTTATAGATAACCAGGAATCAGGCACACAGATAAAAAAAAAACACAGCTGGCAGAGTTAAATTACCAACAGCACTGCAATTTAGAGCTCTGGTTCAATTTAAAGACCACGAGGGCACAAAGTAAGAAGAAACTGGTCCCAAATTTATTGCCTTCCAGGCAACAACAAAGGTACAATCACTGAAATAATGATGCCTTGCTGCTGTGGATCAAAGTTCAGTTTCAGAGGATTTAGATTATAATGAATCTCTGCTTCCACATATCTGATTTTTTTCTATAATGGTTTGTTCTGTTTTTAGCCTTATTCCCCGAGCCCCAATCTTAATAGGCAGTTTGTCAAAATTGACTTGATTTGAGAAGCAGGTACACAAAAGATCTAGAAAGCAGGCTTTCAGCTGTTTAGATCTAGCTTCAGTTTAAATGAAACGTTAATGCCCTGATTCAGTGCGTGACAATTTATCATGTCAGCCCGGCCTCTTGAGAACTTGTACAGTACAGATGAGATCTTGTTTTTTTCCATTACCCCCAAAAGTCAATTCAATTTTCCCCTTTTTGTTGTTAAATGTATAACATATGGCCTGCATTTGAGATGTCACAGAGTAAAACCATAGGTCAGCACCTAGAATCAACCTTCTGTTTCCTTGAGCTAGGAGTTCCTTCGCATCTTGACCCCACTGGTAGGATCACGAAAAATACCCCTGTTGCCACAAGCTCTTTGGGAAGGTTTGACAATTATTTCCCTAAGCATTGCCTAAGTGAACTTATTGTTCAAGAATCCACTATTGTGCCAGACACCCAGCTCAGGGCTGTAATTTTTGTTAAAAGTTCACAGTCACTTCACAGGAAAGTGGCCTATACAAATGATCACCTCAGCAACCATTTTAAAAAGAAGTGTAACTGGCTTATAAAATAGTTTATTATTTTATGTATTTACTCAAATTGTATTTAATTTTAATTAAAAACAGCACTTGTCAGACTTCAAATATGCTAGCCAAAATCATGTATGATATATAATAAAAATTAAAGATGAGTAACAACCATTATTTTTTTACACGAACATTTTAAAAAATGTTAATATTAATAATAGCAAAAATAAGAAAAGATGCATGCATAAGGCAATTCATTGTATCCTCTTTGTAACACTTTTGGAATGCCCATCAATAGGTTGAATAAACTATGGTAACATCCACACAATGGAGTACTAAGCAGTAAAAATGAATGAAGACCATCTATAGATACTACTACTGAGTGTCTCCAGGATAGTGAAAAAAGCAAGGTTGGAAAAAAGTGTGTAGTTATGCTACTGTTTATCTTCAAAAGAGTGAGAATATGGAAATAAACACATATTTCCTTATACTTTTAAGAATGTAATGCTAACCTACAGCTTTTTAATAAATGGCTGTAAATATAAGGAGGAGGTCTTAGGAATAGAAGGTAAACTTCTTTGAATATACTTTTTAGATTTGACTTTAGAATCAGAGGCAATACCTTATATAATTATAAGTAAAACTTTATAGAGTAAAGGTTATGAAATCTAAACCTAAAACTAAACAAATAACTGTGTATCTAGTTAGTGTATAACCACAGAGAAGACTATTACAAATGAGTTTAAAGCAGAGGAATTGGACTATACATCTCTGAAGGATTTATGCTAAGAATTTTTTAATGGAAAAAACTATTAAGCTGTTCAGCAATCATATTATTGGGGTAGCAGAAGTCCTATTAGTCTAAGACTACTGTGTGTACAATGTGGGATAAAGCAAATAAGTGATCACATTATGGCTTCAAGAGGTGGGATTTTTAGCATAGGAGAGAGGAGATACAGAGTTAAGATCAATGAAGTTAGTAAAAACCCTGAAGTCCTATATTTGAAAATGGAAGTATCATTTGAACTCAAAATGTATTTTATTTCAAGAAAAAAAGTTTTTCTAGATCTACCCATCGGGAAGGAAATAACCAATCTAGTAGCAATGAGCACTTCTGATTCCCAGACTACAGTCTCTAAATACTACTTCTCACAAAAGGAAGGAAGAGATGGAAAAAAGGAGGAAAACGAGAGAGGGAGAAAAGCTAACCCACTCCATGGAGAAATGACTGATTCCAGTTCTGACACAGGAAATGTTTAACAACTGATTACACCAGAAAGTAAGAAATCTATCAAAACTACTACAGTTGTTAAGGAAGAATTAGAAGCAATGTATAAAGGCTCCCACTGGCCAAAAACTAAGATAATTTGGTATTATTGATAATAAATCTCATTAAAATAAACTAATAAAAATGATAATAAATGCCACATATAAAGCACACCACATCTGCTGAAAAATCCATTAATACATATTGATAACAGAAAAACTGCAGATAATGCTATTTTAAAAGCTGGTTAGTGAAAAGGTAAAGAATCAAGCATTTATCCTGTCTTGGTGACAAAAAGCTTATCTTTCTAGAAATATTCCAGCTAAAAAATAAAGAAGGAATGATAAAGTTAGGACACCACCGTCTTATACCTCTTAGGAGTGAATGCATCTAGGCAATATTTAACAGTGGCTGTTAAGAAAATAGAGAAAAACAGGTCATAAGTACCTCCTAACAAACTACCACATATGCAGTCTTGCCAAAGAAAAACTGGATCAACAAAGCCTCTAGATATTTCAACTTAGAAGAAATATAAGGGACAATGAAACATGTTAAACTCCACCATAATGACACACCCAGCAAAATTCTGACTACAAGTAACTCTCAAGACAAAGGATCTGCTTTCTCCAGTAACAAAAACAGCAACAGCAAAAAAAAGAAGGTGCTATAGACTTACTTTTTCATGATGCCCCTACCATATGTTGAAATCCTAGCCCCCAGCAGTGATGATATTAGGAGGTTGGGCCTTTGGGAGGTAATTAGGTCATGAGGTTAGAGGCCTCATGAATGGCATTAGTGCATTTAAAAAAGACACCCCAGAGAGCCCTGTGAGGACACAGAGAGAAGTGTGTAGCGCGGAAGAGATCCCTCACCTAACCGTGCTAGCTCCCTGATCTTGGACTTCCAGAACTGTGAGAAATAGATTTCTGGTGTTTACACACTACCCGGTCTGTATTATTTGTTGTAGCAGCCTGAATGGACTAAGATAGAGGGAGAGGGGTAGGAAGGAAGGGAAGTGAGGATGGAGGTGGAACAAAGCACAACTTAAGATTTTAAAGAACTATATGTGGAGCTCATTTGACTAATGAGCCAACAAACAAAATTTTTTAATCATGATACAACTAGCATAATCTGAACAATGACTAGATATTTGATGAATTTTTATTTTTTTATATGTAGTAGTAGTATCTGGGTTAATTTTTTTAAGAATTCCATAAATGCTGATGATTCCCAGACTACAGTCTCTAAATACTACTTCTCACAAAAGGAAGGAAGAGACGGAAAAAAGGAGGAAAACGAGAGAGGGAGAAAAGCTAACCCACTCCATGGAGAAATGACTGATTCCAGTTCTGACACAGGAAATGTGTAACAACTGATCACACCAGAAAGTAAGAAATCTATCAAAACTACTACAGTTGTTAAGGAAGAATTAGAAGCATTTATGAATAAAAAAATAGAGCTGGGGTAATTGGAGAAGTTGACATATGGAGGTTCTTAATACAAATCTATTTTATTTGTATAAGATAAAAATAAAAGATTTTTTCATAATCAAGTAGGAAAAAGTACTTCCTAACTCAATCAAGTGCGTGTATATGGCAATCAGGAAAACAGTCACAAGGAAGTGACTGATACATATTAATATTACCAAATTATTGTTAATAGCTTTAGGTGTGATATTGATATCCTGGTTATAATCTTCTGAGATGAAATAGCTGCAGATGAAATATGACATTTGGGATTTGTTTCAAGATAAGCTAATGCCAGGGGAATGAGCAGGGTGTTGTTAAAAAAGACCAGCATATATCACTTGTTAATGCTGGATGATAGGTATATTGTGATTAGACTATTCTCTCTGCTTTTGCATATATTTGAAATTTTACATAATAAAAAGCTTTGAAAAATAGGTTTTTCATTCAAATTTTGATGTAAGGTTTCTAAAATTTCTATACTTTTCCGTCTTACTCCGTGAGGCTTTACAAGGACTAAATGAAATGGATGAAATGAAGTGAATGTAATTAAATGAATGTTGAAACACTGCCCTTTATTATCTAGGCCAACAGGATGGAATGAAGAGAACAGTGAACTTCAGACTTAAAAATTCAGACTCATGATGTTTATCATCACTTTTTCATGATGTTTTTTCATTACTGTATTTTCTCTCTCTACTAGAAGCTCCTTAAAGACAGAACCCTGTCCATCTTTCAACACATGTCCTCCATGACTAACCCAACAACCAGTATATAAGAAGAAACCTCCATTCAAGTCCCTGTTCAGCAATGTTGAGGCAAGACTGTGACTATTCTATTCTGTAACTATTCTCAGTGTTACAATTCAATCAACATTTGTGGTGTAGAGGTTAGATAATTTACTTAGCCTGAGCCTCAGGGTCACTTGTAAAATGGAAATAACGTCTAGCTCATCAAGTTGATCTGACATACTGTGGTTAAAAGGATTTCATGTGGCCATTCATTCTTTCCACAAATAGTTGTAAATTCTGAAGTCCTACAAAAAGTATGGAATAATCGATCATTGCCATAAGCAGAGTGGTAACAATAAAATGACATAAGCATTACCTAAATATAAATACTCATTCAACAAGCTAATTTAGGGATTTTCTACTGTATGCTAGGCATTGTGCTACATGCTAGGGATAACTATGAAAGTAAAAATGGTACAATCCTTGTTTCTGAGAAAGTTTCCTGTCAAATCTATGCAAAGAAAAAGAATGAGATTACAATACGAATTGGTAAGTGACATACCAGAGTCCAACAGGAACACAGCACATTCCCGTAGGAGTCATTATCCTACCCAAGTTGGTTTCAGGCAGGAAATCAGTTCATTTAACTTCCCTAAATTATAAATTTCAACTCCCACATTAAAACCACCATGAGGTTATTTCTTTTACTTATTCACTGCAATAAGGGTATAAATTCCTTCTGAAGACCCCAGCCAAAACTGAAAATCTTCCAAAAGCATTATATACTTTTGCTTTTCTGAGTGTTTGCCAGCAGTCTAAACCAAAAGAGCCAAATGGAACTATTGGCTCATCCATTTCATACTAACTGCCAACATCCTTCTCCCAGAACACAATGCCCTTCTATTTCAAACAAGCCCCCTCGACAACTTGTTCCAGATCAGTCAATGGCTGAATTAAGAAAGGACACAGATTCAAGAGTTTCAGATGCAACTCCAAACATAAGACCAATTTCTGTTCCATTAAAATTAGTACTTAGTAAGTAATGTAAAAAAATGTTTTAATAACTTACCTCAAATTCTTCCCAAAAGCCTTGCTTGACTTTATCTGTGGTCTCAGCCAATTTGCTTAGTTCTCGAACCCGGCTTTCTATTTCAGCAGCATTGATACGAGTTGTGTTGAGGGGCTAATCAAATTCAGCAGTTGGTGTGAAATGAAGAAAGTATTACAGAAAAAAAGTGTTAATGAAAAAAAGAAAAGACTTCTATGTTGGTGTTCAGGAGACAAGGGCAGAAAATTCACAGGACACAGTTTAATTCATAGTAAGTTTTCAAAAACAGTTTCACTTTCTATTCTGTTCTGTCAGGAACTATCTTTAATCTCCACACACACTTTCCTCTGCTGATATAAATTCACACCTACTTTTTTTTATAAATAGACCACAATAGTCTTTAGAGATGTGATCTAATTTGCTACAAATAAGAGTGAGTTTTGAAATAGCAGTAATTCCAAAGTAGGTAAATGCAATCACCTAAAGCTAACCAAAGGTAGGTCTACAATGAAAACTCACTTTAAAAACTCTGTAAGGCCTTTTAGAGATACATATGGAGATAATCATTGAAATGAAATAACTGGAATTTGTTCCCAAATACTACAGGAGGGCACTGAGCAGAGTTATAAATGAAACAAGATTCGATGACTGAATTGTAATTGCAGCTGGGTGATGGATACGTGGAGGTTCACAATACTGTTCTCCCTTTGTATATTGGAATATTCTATATTAGGATTTTTAAAACTCTATAATGAGATGGAGTTTTAGCTTTCCAAAAGGCTCACCTGCTTGAGTTGTAGCACTGTGCCCAATGTTTCTACCATAGGATTCTTCTTGTAATGTTCCACGAGATCTGTCAAAGAATCAAACCGTTCTCCTCCACCAACATCATATTTCAGTTCCTTTCAGGACAAAACACTTATGTCACCTTCATATTAAATTACTGATTCTCCCAACTGAAGTACACAGACTAATTCTTCCCCAAATACCAAACAACTGTAGTAGTAAAAAGAGTAAGGATGGTGAAAATGGAGAGGCAGACCCAGTGTGAGAGAGCTCACTATGAGGTGCTCAGTAAGTGACCAGCAACCAGTGGGCCACAAGAAGTGTCTTTGTTCTAAGTTAAAAATAGTTAAATGAGAAACAGACTATTTACTTATACTCAAGGCTAATTGACTATATATAGGCTGCTGATTAAAAGGTAAGTAACTTTCTCTCTGAAACACAATAAACTTCAAGGCTGAGGAGGCAACACTGGATCCCAGTGCTCTTTCTTTCCTTTTATCTACTAGTGCAAATTTTAAAAGGAAATTATGAACAGAAGTCAGAAAAATTTTTGACAAGGAGCTCTGAATAGGGTATTAAGGGAAACAACAGGAAAACAGTTAAACTCAGAAAAAACAAAACCCCAGAAACTATATACAAAGATATTTGGGTACGATCTTTTATTTAAAAATAAAACTAGACGGGAGAAGGAGCACTTTCAGAACGACAAAGTAAGGACCTCTGAAAATCTGTTCTTCCATAAAAGCAACAAGACACTGGCAAACATTGTCTTCAACTCTTTCAGAATTCTAAAAATTGACCAAGAACTTGTAACTGTCCATGGAGCATTTATTCAAGAAAAATGACTGCATCTTGGAAAGAAGAGGAAACTGTGATGTTTGCACTTGCCCTATTCCCACCCACCTCTCCTTAGCTCCTTGGTAGCCTTGAAAATCAACAGCCCATACCACAGCAGCTGTGGAAACAAGCAACGGAGCACAGCTAAAGGGGACAGAATGGATTTGGAGAGCTCTCAGGGGACCTATCCCTAGAGAATTACCACGACTTGGCCTGTTGAGCAGCTCTCTGGAAAAGCCCTGTTTTCAGAGCTTGATTTTATTTGACCTGACTTAAGAGTTCACTCAACCTGTCTTGAGGGGATCTGCCCAAAACAATCAGCAGCAATTGCTTAATATCACGCTGTCTGAGGTGGTAATACCAATTAGAGCAAATAAGAGCCTGACCGAAAACAGCAAAGTAAAATCTAGGCTCTGAAAAACCTCCAACATATTTTTGACTATCAGAAGGCCATGTGCATGTGCAGAGCTGTGTGAAGTCCAGAAACTATCCAAGAAGGCCCCAGTCTTCACTTCTAGCTGCCCCTGAGGTTCTGCAAAAGCAGAAAGTGAAGGCTACGGCAGAGTTGCAAACTGCCAAAGCACTGAAGGCGTGCCCCCACACACTCACAGAAGCCCCTTGGGGAAGGCTGAGAAGCTTAATAGTTCAAGGCATTTTAGGAAATCTCTGTCTAGTCATTAAATGACCGCTAAGCCTATCAAGCAAAGACTTCAGTGGCTGCACATGACAAATACAGGAAAGCCACTAAACACACACAGAGCAACAACTAGAGCAACAACAAATCCTGGGAAGAGAGGGCCTCTGATTTCCAGAGTCACCAGATTATACTGTTTAAAATGTCTTGTTTCCCACAAAAAATTATGAGGCATGAGAAGAAAAGGAAAGCATGTCCATACATAGGGTGGGGAAAAGTCCTCAACAGAAGCTGTCCTTGAGAAAAATCCAAAGACTTTAAATCAGTTAGTATAAATATGTTCAAAGAATGAAAGAAAACTGTATAAATTTAAAGAAAATATTAGCATGTCTTCTCAAATAGAGAATATCACAAAATCATGCAACAAATGTTCACAGCAGCATTATTCATAATAGTCAAAACATCTATCAATGTTTTAACCAATAAACAAAATGTGGTATACCCAAACAATGGAATATTTGATAATAAAACAAGAGTTTACTGACACATGCTACAATAAGGATAAGCCCTGAAAACATGCTAAGCGAAAGAAGCCAGACAGAAAAGGCCACATATTGTATGATCCCACCTATATGAAATGTTCAAAATAGGCAAATCCATTTAAAAGAAGTAGATTAGTGGTTGCTAAGAGGTAGGAGGAAGAGACAGAATGGAGAGTTGACAGGTAATGGACACAGGATTTCTTTTGGGGGTGATAATAAAGTCCTAGAATTAGATAGTGTTGGTAGATGCATAGTTTGTAAATAGTCTAAAAACGACCGCATTGTCCACTTTGAAAAAGTGAATTGTATGGTATATGAATTATATCTTAAATGAAGAAAAATTTAAAAACTGAAGCAGTAATTGACCAGTCTAAGAAACTGTCATAACAAAGTTTGACATAATTGACCAAGAATCAACCTACTTGGTCCCATCACCACACTGAAAACAAGAAATACTGAGTTCAAATCTCCCAGCTCCAATGCACGGACTCTGTAATATGAAGGCAAAGACAGCCACAGACTAGACTTGTAGCAATCCTAAAGAGGCCCCCACTTTACAAACTGACACTGAGACTGACTCCAGCAAGCATAAACAGATTGAAGACTGCAACGTAGGTGAAGTGCTGAGGCATGATTTGCTCTATCAGCAATAGACTGGAAATAAATAACTTAATAAAATTTTTAAATGATGAAAAATTATAATAAACAATGTACCCAAAGTGTAGAAGCCCATAACTAAATGAGCAGAGAAAATCTGACTTTTTAAGTGATGATGTCTGTGTCTACTTCCAGCAGAGAAATCACCCAAAGATAATGTTTTGCCAGACCCATAGTTCAAATGGAGCTTTACCTGACAGCGGATCATGACGTGGGTCACTTTAGACTTGCCATCATTGCTCTCCCCCTTGTCATCACCAGTTCGGACAGAGAGAACAAAATCTCCAGGGTGGCTCTGGCTCTCTCGTACCAGAAAGCTACCATGTTTTCCTTTCTCAGTTAATAATTTTTCTGCTTCTTTCCCAGAGAGATGTCCATGAAACCACCTAAATTTTTAAAAATGAAAATGAATTCAGTTCTGCCATGGGTTCACAGTATTCTGTCGCACAACTACCACAAATAGCCAGCTCTCCTAAAGACAATTAAAAAAGACATTCCTCCAAGAGATTGATCAATCTTGCATACAAGATAGAATTTGCATCCCAAGCAGGCAGGCAAGATGACAAAGACGTTAAGAATGATCATTAAACTTCTTAAATGAGCCCACAGTCATTTCTAGAGAAATGTCCTCAATCTTTCATGTTTTCTTTTAAATCCCCCCCATCTTTTAAAATGCAATGTGTCATTTCTCCATGCCCAACCCTAAAAGGATCAACCATTTAATCACAGCTCTTTAAAGAGATTATAACACAAAGTCATGATAGAGACAGAGAATCATCTGAATGTCTGCCCTTGGGCTGGCAAGAGAACACTACATAAAAAAGGATCTTCATCATCAAGTTAACTCAGGTATTCCAAATATTTTCAACCAATACTTAGCAGCCTCCAAGTTGATGTTGGTATCTTTCTACTGCATTCTGGATTATCATTTTAAACTTTAATACATGTAAGATTTGGAGTATGAGTGAGAGATTTTACTAAAAATATGAATTCCCATGACTCACAACCAGAGAGACCAATACACTAAGTTTTACTGGAGCCCAGCAATCTGCATTTTTGACCAGCACACCAGAGTCCTAACATAGGCCTTCAAGGACAGACTCTGAGAGACATTACTCTAGGTAATCTTAGAAAATATCTTCACACTGTCATATTAATAATGTAATGTGGCTTTTTACAGGATCTTGGTAAGAAAGCAAGCATTATCATGGCAGATAATGTTAATGGCTTATCACTGAAAGAATATACTTCTGAGTTATTTTTCATCCATCCTCAACTGAACAGGGTAAAAGTTAGAAACAAACAGCACAGAGCTGGCTGACAGCCTTTCACTTGAAGCTACAGTGGTAGGTGGACAAATTACCAGCATATAATAGCACTGACATAAAGGTGTCAGATGAAGAAACCTACGTGAAGATACAAAATATACAAACCTAATTAAGAGACCCTGAATTTCTACTAAGTCAGCAAGGAGACCGGGAATGTAGAAAATCAACAAAATCAATAGAAATGAGGTGAGCCCTAGCACTCATCAGCTTAGTTGCAACACAGGGGGTGGGGGAAAGCTCTGGAATAATACAGCTCCTCTAAGGGTCATTCTCACACATTTGTGGATGTAACATTAAAGAACCAAAAATCTGACCTGCTGCAGTCTCTGCTCTTCTACTTCTGAGCTTAAACTGACATCTGTTGGTGGCACAGCTGAATAACTGTCAGGAGCTACTACAGAGAACTGCCATGATTTGGGTGTCTCCTTATGTTTCCCTCTCATAACGCTCAATGTTTATCAGATGAATGAAATTCAATAATCTTAAAATGATGGCAGATACCAAGTATGGCAGGTGCTATTCAGGAATAGTCTAAGACCCCTGGAGAATGGGTGTTAAGTATCTCTGATTGAAGCTTTTGCAAGAAAAGGGCATTCTGAGAATAATCTGATCCTATTATTCTTACTTCATAAACTTTAAAGATTACAGCTTGAGGAAGATTCAAGCCAAACCCCCATAATGCATTCATGTAACACCTGTGCACGGGAGTGCTGCAAAGGCTCTGCATTATTAAAGTGTCACTGACCTTTCAGAGGTAGGGTCTGCACAGTTCAGAGGATATTTCAGCTCAATGACATCTCCATTCTTCTCTTTTAATTGCCCATGATGTTCCATGTAATACTGGACCAACTCAGCCAAAGTGGCAAACTTCTCCCCTCCATACAAGTCATAGTAATCACCAGTGTTCTGAATCTTGATGTGGGTGACTGCTCCATTTCTCCTAGAACAGTCCATTGGAAAGGGGGAATAAACAGATAAGGAGCCATTCTAGTAAAAATGGATCTCATGTTCAATATTAGATTCCACCTAAACCCTGAAACAAACCCAAGTTTACACTTCCAGGTAACAAATGCCATGAGTGACACAACCACACAACCATCTCAACATAACGGGCTCTATTAGTTTCTTTCCTTTGTACAACCTCTACTTTGAAAGCCTGATTTATCAAATTACATATGTTAAGTGACAATTTTTCTCATCATTTATTAATCAAGACACATATAATTAAAGTCAAACATACATTGAAAACTGAAGGAACAAAACAGCAGTAGACTCGCAGACTCCAAGAAGGGACTAGCGGTTACCACAGGGGAGGGAGAAGGGGATGGAGGGGTATTATGTTTAGTACACATGGTATGAGGGGTCACAGGGAAAACACTGTAGCACAGAGAAGGCAAATAGTGAATCTGTGGCATCTTACTACACTGAAGAACAGTGACTGCATTCGGGTATGGGTGGGGACTTGATAATATGGATAAATGTAGTAACCACATTGCTTTTTCATGTAAAACCTTCATAAGAGTGTATATCAATAATACCTGAATAAAAAAATTTTTTTAATAAATAAAATATTATCCCCCTCAAAAATATACATCAAGCTCATAATCCTATAAATCTACTACTAAGTATTTTTCCCAAGAGAAATAAAATTGTACAGCTACCCAGACTCACACAAGAATATTCACTGCAGCCTTATTTGTAATAGAAAATAATTGATAATTCAAATATTTATCACCAAAATGGTAAACAAATAGTTACATACTCATACAATGGAATACCACACAGCAATTAAAAAAAAAAAAAACACTGATACATACAACATGGATGAATCACAAAAACATAAAGTGAAAGAAGCCAGATACAAAAGAATATACATTGTTATGACTTCATATATATGAAATAGTAAAATAAGCAAAACTAGTCTATGGGGATAGAAATGAGAAAAATGGTTGCCTCTTAGGGGGAGATCATTAAGAGACCCAAAGGTAATTTCTAGGGTGATGGAAATTCTCTGTATTTTGACTGAGGTAGTGGTTGCATGAACAAATAGATCTGCCAAAATTCATCTCAGTGTACATTTCCGATACTGTATATAATTGTTATCTTTAAAAATCATTTTAAAGCCACACATAATTGAGTTACTGGCATGAGATGGTTAATATGTTATCCCACTGAATTGACAAGATAGTGGCCAGAAGTTGCTAAAACCTGGTTTTTTAGCTAGCCTCAGCAGTCTGACTATGATTTCCACTGGGTTTTCTGAATGACTTAATACACCTCAAGGGCACCCAATATCACCTTTGTGGACCCAAGGGGTAAGGAACCCCTAAATGCTAACTACTGAGTTACATTTATGTTTAGTCTGACCCTGTAGCATTACTGATGAAGCCTCTGGAGAATATAAACACACTTCAACCAAGAAAAAAAAAAAAAGGAAATTGGGAACTAAGGAAAATTACAAAAGTCACTCTGTAATATTATTGACACTATCTACTTCTATTTTTCAGAGACAACCTTTTTTCAGTGAGTAAGAAAAAGGCACTTCAGATCATTCTCCTCCGGCTACACCTGACTCTATTCTAACACATGAGCTTTCTATTTCTAGCTTTTACTTAATGACATAACACAAAGATATTTCAGGTATGGACTAGACCAGTAGACAGCAACACAAATGGATCTCAAAAACTTGATATTGCAAGAAGCATAGTGCAGAATGACATGCTTAGTATATACCACTTATGAAAATTTAAAAACACACACATGTAATATTATATATTATTCATGACACATACATATTTTATTACTATAAATATTATATTACTATTTACAGATTATATATACATTACAAATATATTTACTTTTTTTAAATGAACAAGAGAGAAATATACCAAACTCAAAATAGTAGCTGCCTCTGGGACAAAGGGAAGAACAGGATCAAGGGTAGAGAGTGAAGAGAAATTTTGCTTTATCTTATATTTCTTTTGAAGAAAAAAACAACTGGTGGTAAGTACAACATAGGTGATTTGTACATATCTTTTGCATTTTTTCTGTATTTTTTTTCTCAAAATTAAAAAGGGGGATTTTCCTTGGCGAACTAAATACAAAAGAGAATCATCAATTTTTCAGAATGGCACATAACAAAAGGTTAAAACACTGGCAGAGAACCAGAACAATAAATATTATAGATGCATGTGCGTGTATACACACACAAGCACATATATAACAGCATCTATAACGTTTTATATATAGATATATATGGAAACAAAAAAAGTGAAACATGGCAGTGTGATGAGTTGTTAAAAGCACTGGTTCTAAGACAGTTTACAAAAAAGATATACAAAAGGCCTCTAAACTTATTAAAAGATATTCAGCTTCATCACAAGAGAAATAAAAATTAACATTCACTGACATACCATTTCTCACCTATCAGGTTAGTAAAAATGAAAAAACTGACAACACTCAACCAGTGAAGCTGTGGGAAAAATCAGTGGTGCCTTCATACCTGGCTGTGGCAGTACAAAATGGTGCAGTCACTACAGAGGGAAATTTGGAAAAAACTATACTATATATATATTTATTCTCCGCCCCCTGTACTAAATAAAACAGAAGTAAAAGCGGACAACAGGGGCTCATCAAGAAATGAATCTACCCCAAAAAGGGACTTCCCAAGTCCCAAAGGGATCCTAAACAAATGCTCAAGATCATGTTTTACTTACTTCTTGATTTAAAAATAATAGTGATAAAAACAAACTTATAAAGCAGTTCAGTTTCAGTTCCTGGAATGAGCGAATGTAAAGAGAGTAAGTATACAAGACCAAGTCAATTGCTAGAAAAACTCTCTCACCCCTGCTCAGAGACATGTAGCAGGATGCTAGCAATACTGTTGAAAAAAATTTAAACAAAGTAAAAACAACCCAATGTCCAACAAATGAGGACTGGACAAACTGTGGTGTTTATACCATTTGAAGAATATATAGCCATTAAAATTCATAATTATGTCTCTATGTATCAGCATAGAACTCATAACATTTTAAAAGAAAGCTATAGGAATAATGTAAACATTACAAGGCTATGGATGTGAATGCTAAGAACACACAGACCGGCTTCATACTGTTCACACAAGTACAAATGCAGGACGAGAATAAAAACACGTTCAGGAAGGATATATGCCAACCTCTCGGTGGCGGTTTCCTCTGGGGAAAGAAGGACGGGGACAGGACCGGGCAGGGGAACAAGGGGACCACAACTTCCTCAGTGATGTTTTATTTCTTGAAAGAGAAAAGTGATCGGAAGAAATTCTTCTTAAAAAGGATTTTTTCCACTAAGGAAACAATAGAAGGGAAAGGAAAAACACAGGGAGCCAGGTTCGGGATGAGTGGAGCCAGGACCAGGCAGTGGGTGACGGAAGAACTCGCTGTGCTCTGCTTCAGCTCAGCTGCAGGGGTCTCTGAGGGAAGAAATGCCCACCATCACTCCCCTTCTGCTGCTGAATCCCAAGCCCCCACCCTCAGGAGGCCAAGCCTTGGATCCCACAGGCAGGCCTGCAAACTCTAAATCGGAGTAACAAGTTGACCAAGTGTGCTTTCAACATTTCCTACCTGAGATACACACTCAGCATTCTCTCTCTCTCTTCCAACTTACCTAACAGAAAGTGTGAAGTCTCCAGGGTTACTTTTACTGGGCCTCGCCAAAAAACTGCCATCAACTCCTCTTGTCAACAGCAGGTTTTCTGCCTCCACA
This sequence comes from Manis javanica, assembly GCF_040802235.1. Lineage (NCBI taxonomy): Eukaryota > Metazoa > Chordata > Mammalia > Pholidota > Manidae > Manis > Manis javanica. The sequence goes on along the minus strand of NC_133170.1, from coordinate 70,114,657 downwards.
CCAGTGATATTTGGGTGAAACCATCTTGAGAGAGAGAGAAATGAGCAATGAAAACAAAGGACTCTGTCAGTACTACTTTTCACACTATCACAGCTAAAAATGCCAATAGGTAGAGTAGCTAACTAAAATACAAATCCAGACCTCCCCTGCCCCTCCCCCTCCTCTCCTTGGTCACCGCCCCCTCCTCACCTTCCCTTTGGTGGGCGCCTGGGATCCTGTTAACACAGTACTTGGGGACTGGGGTATGGGTAATAAGCCAATGCACTTGGTGGGCCAAACCCTAAAAGACAGTCCATGTGGTCAGGAGATTGAATGTGTGGAGTGGGTCGAGCAAATAAGTCAGTAAATAAATAAATGCTTAAGAGATAAGTAAACACTGAAGATAATATGGGAGCCAGGTTTCTCACTACTGGAAAGGGAGAAAGCCAGAATAAAGCCTGTGGTGTTGGATTAGAATTAGAGGTATCAAAGCAAACTTTAGTTTTAATATACATATATTAAGGTAGATACATAAATACAGGTGTGTGTTTCTGTGTATGTGCGTGTGTAAATGTATACACACACACACACACACATACATACATACATATTTTTTCCTAGCTCTCTCACCTGAAAGGGCCTGGAAGCAATGACACCCCAGCAGCTATCAGCATACCCAGCACCCTTATCTTGGTTTCTAAATACCACTCTCCAAAAAAGAAACTGGGCTCCTTGGAGAGACAAAGCTGATTCCATGGCTGGGCGTGAAAGTAAGATGAGCTTGGAATATCTTATTGTGCCACTATATGAAGAGCGCCAGTGAAAACATTTCAAAAGGATACAGGAGCCAGCCTGAGGGGCCTCCAACTGGCCACATTAGAGACAATCTGTACCTCAAAATAAACAGTGATGTTAACATTATAGCCCACTGAATAAAATAGGAAACAGGGAGTCCATAGAGATATTAATTTTTTAAAACTAATTAAGGATCCTCAAAAAATTAAGCATAGAACTACCATATGATCCAGAAATTCCACTTCTGGATATACAACCAAAAGGACTGAAAGCAGGGACTCAAACAGTTATTTGTATACCTGTGTTCATAGCAGCATTAAAAGGTATAAGCAACTCAAGTATCCATTGACGGATGACTGGATAAACAAAAGATGATTATATACATCAATGGAGTATTATTCAGCCTTAAAAAGGAAGGAAACTCTGTCACAAGCTATACCACAGACGAATCTTGAAGACATTATGCTAAGTGAAATACACCAGTCACAGAAGGACAAATACTGTATGATTCTACTTCTCTGAGGTACCTGGAGTTGTCAAATTCAGAGAGACGGGAAGTAGAGTGGTGATGGCCAGGGGCTGTGGGAGGAGGAAATGGAAAGTTACTGTTATTTAATGAGTACACAATTTCGAATGGGTATATGAAAATGTTCTGGAGATGGATGGTGGTAATGGTTGCACAACAAAGTGAATGTACCTAACGCCACAGAACTGTGCACTTCAAAGTGGTTAAAATGATACATCTTATGTATATTTAACCACAATAAAAAAAAATACATGGGTAAAAGGGAAAGTTCTTCGTAGTAGAATAACAAAGAACCACAGAAAAAAAATATAGAAGGAATAATAGAATTAGAAAATCACCATTTGGCAACCGTTATATTAATAATTCTGGCAAGAATCTGCAAGGGAAGCTGAAGCCAGTGGGTGAACAATTCAGGAGGGAGAATATATTTGTAGCAACTAAAAGTTCTTTCCCACAAAATAATTAATTACTTGTTAATTAGCAAGTAAAAATACTAATGGACTTCACAATGGAGAATTTGATGGATACTATCTTAACCAATTGATAAAGCTAACATCACCAGTTACGGGTTAAACTGGCATCAAATGCCTCCAGAAATGCACCAAGAAGAAGGCAGTGTCATTTCTGTGACATTTCTGTGAAAAATGCATTATTCTATTCTGAGGGACATCAGGCAAACCCAAAATGAGTGACATTCTACACAACTGACACATGCTCTTCAAAAATAGCAAAAGCATGGAAGAAGGGTGCAGTGAAAGATGTGGAGGGACTTAGAAAACTATCCAGGTTACAGGTCCGTAACAAGACACAGTAATACAATGCATGATTCTAGACTGTGTCACGGCCCAGAGGGGAAGCAGGCAGAGGGAAAAGAAGGGTTTTTGTTGTTGTGTTTTGTCTTTTGCTATGAAGGGTTACAGAAACAAGCTGACAGAGGGATAGGAATTTGATGAGAGTATTGTAATAAATGCACATTTCCTGATTTTGATGGGTGTGCTGTGATTATATGTGTGAGTGTCCTTGTTTTTAGGAAATAACACTGAGATATTTTGGAGTAACCATATCATGTCTGCAACTTACTCTCAAAATAATGGTTCAGGATAAAATTATATATACTACATATGTAGCAAAAGAGAGAGAGAGGAGACAAACATGACAGTGTTAACTGGTAAATCTGGGTGAAAAGTAAACAGAATTTTTTTGTACTATTCTTGCAACATTTGTGCAAATTTGAAATTATTTCAAAATAAACACTTTTTAAAAATACACAAATAATGATGCACCTGCTTCAAAGGATTCTTCTCTAACTTTCAGTAAGATTTACTTCGTAAATTCCAATGTCACCAAGATTTGTGGTAAGACAGTAATTCTAAAGTCAAAGTGTTCTGGACCTTTATAGATTAATTCAATACTCACAGGAGCTTAAGTCAATATTAAATGTGAAGTCCTGGTACTGGCAATTAAATGAACTTTTAAGAGACTTCTCAACAAATATTAGTCCAATTTGAGTATTTTACAACAGTGATGGAGAAAGAGAACACAAGGGTGAAAAGTTGTCATAAGTCACGCATTAAGGACACAGAGAGCTTTACAGCACTACGGTTAGGGCTCTGATCACACAGACCCAGTCGTACATCTGAGCTTTCCCACTCAGTAGCTGTGACCTGGGCAGGTTCTTTCCAAAGAACTCAGAGTCCTCATCTGCAAAATAGAAATGACAGTTCTTAGGTTCATTTTAAGAAAAAACTGAGAGGGCCAGGGGAAGAAAAAAAAAGAAGAGAAACTGAGAGTCCACAATAGACTATTATTCAGCCATTAAAAGGAAAGAAGTACTGATAAATAATGTAATTTGGATGAATCTCAACAAAATTATGCTAAATGAAAGAAGCCAGACACAAGAGGCGACAAGTTGTATGATTCCACTGATGTGAAATGTCAGAATAAGCAAATGCATAGAGACAGAGAGTAGATCAGAGCAGGGGGGACAGCAAATAGGTACAGGGTTTCTTTTCGAGGTGATGAAAAGTGTCCTAAAATTGTAGTAATTGTTGTGTTGTGTGAATATACTAAAAACCACTGAACTGCATACTATAAATGGATGAATTGTATGGTATGTGAATTATATCTCATGAAAACTGTGGGAAAAAAAGAAGAAACTGGGATAATAAGAGAACGCTTACTAAATCCATTCATTTAACAAACACCTACTGAGCATCTTTCACAGGCAAGGTATCTACGCAATGAGGACAAAGCAGTTAACAAAGTAATATCCCTGTCCTCAGGAAGCTTTATTTATAATGGAGGAGATAGAAAATAAAAGAAAAAATAAAATGTTAGATGCTGATAAACGCTACAAAGAGGAATAAAGCATTTTCGGGGGTGGGGCGCAGAGAGTAGTGAGGTGGTTGGGGAAAGCTTCAGTGATAAGGTGACGTGATCAGACCTGGTAAGAGGGAGGCAGCAACATGCAGATACATAGAAGATGAGCACAGCACAGAAGGGGAGGAGTAAGATCAGGGCGTGGGAAGGACATGTCCAAGTATGCAAGAGGCCAGTGTGGTTGGAGCAGGAGCAAGGGACAGAGGGTAGGAGATGAAGCCCGTGAGGTAATGAAAAGCCAGATGATGTAGAGCCTCAGAGGACATGATAAAAACTTCAGCCCTTATGAAATGGGAAAGGACTGGAGGGTTTTAAGCAGAGGAGTAACATGATCTAGCTTGCAATTTTAAATCATCTTTTAAGCTACCATGTAAGGATAGCACATAGGTCAGTTAAGAAAGCTACTGTGATAATCCAGGCAAGAAATGACGATGCCAAGGACCAACGTGGCTGCAGTAGAAGTAGTGATAAATAGTCCAAATAGGAATCTTAAGGGTAGTCAACAGGATTTCCTACTGGGTTACATATGGGATGGGAAAGAAAGAATGGCTCTTAGGTATGAGGCCTAGCAAACTAGAAAGTTGGAGGTGCCATGTACAGAGATGTGGAAAAAGGATGACCTCTAGAACAAGAATACAAACCTTCCTAAATATCCCTCAAAGACCTGTTGTCAACAAAAGAACCAAAAATATACATATTAAAAAATATATATATATATAGTGAGAAACAGTACAGAAACAAAATTTATATTATAAAATAACATAAGAGTTGATACCAAACCTGTAACAGTCATAACAATAAGTGTTTGTTACCTATTAAAGGAAATCAACAATCCATAATGAAGATATAACAGTATGAATATTTATGTACCAAACAACACAGCAACCATCTTTATGAAGAAAAACCAAAGAGGATGCAAGGAAACATAGACAGAAATACATTAATAGGAGACTTTAATACACTTCATTCAATACAAGACAGATCAAGTGAAGATCAACAGCCAAAAAATAAATGAGAGAAAATCTCAACAACATAGACAATAGGCTAGATCTTATGAGCATATCCTGAACTCCACAGCCTGACAATAGAGAATACACATTTTTCTCAAGTGCCCAGAGCATTTTCATAAAAGCTGATCATATATATTAGGTCATAAAGAAAATAGTAACTACCATAAAGCAGAAATACAACAACACAATGCAATGAAACTGAACTTCACTAACAAAACCAAAAAACAGAAAGGCCATTTCATCTAGAAATTTTAAAACTTTCCACTAAACAACTCTTGGGTAAAAGGGGAAATACAAACTGAAATTACACAATTATTAAGCAATAACGACAATGAAAACAATATATAGCAGTATCTATGGGATACACCTAAAGGAGTGATCAGAGGAAAATTCACTCCACTACTATCAATAAAAATACACTGAAATCTTAGCCCCAAAAAAGACCTGGAAAAAGGACAAAGGATAGCACAAGGGAGGAAATGATAAACATAAAGCAAAGGAAAACAAAAACTGTAGACCTAATTAATGAATAAAAATCCTGTTATTTTTAATTAACAAAATAGACAAACTACTAGTTAACTTGACTGAGGGGGTGGGGGTGGGAAATGGGAGAAATCACAAATACACAAAACAAATGACAAGAGAAATTATCAGTGAAACGGAAGAAATTTTAAAAATAAAAGACTACTTTGTAGATGGCTGTACAAACAGAAAATCGAGATGAAGTGGATAATTTTCAAGGGAATTACAGACTACCAAAATTGGGCCTATTAGAGCAAAAATTTAGAAAAACCCATTTCTGTAGAAAACAGAAAGAAATTAAGAAACTACCCCCACAGAAAGGAATCAGGCCCAGATGGTTCCAAATGGAGTTTACCAAGCTTCGGACCAGACAGATAGTCCCAGGGCTCTATGTATTATTCCAGAGAATCAGAAAGAAAAACTTCCTGCTCCTTTTATGAAGCGAATATAACAGAAAACTATACTAAAGATGATACAAAGAAAATGATAAAATTATTGACCAATAGCACTCATGAATATTGGTATAAAAATCTTAAACAAATATTAGAAACAGAATCCACCACAGGAAAATAATACACCATAACCAAGTGGTTAGCTCCATATCTCATACCAGATATAGGAAGAAACTCAAATGGATTAGTTGTCTAAATGTTAAAAAATGAAACCATACAGACATCAAAAGAAAACATGGGTGAATTTCTTTTTAACCTTGGTATAAGGAAAGGCTTTCTATGACTCAAAATCCAGGGGCAATAAAAGAAAAGATTGATAAATTTAGAATTATGATTTTAACATCACCTTCAGTTCAATTACTTTAAGGAAAAGTCACTGAACGACACTAAATACTCAAGGACTGAAGCCAGTTTTAACCTCCAATCTGAGGGTCTTTCAATAAACCATTCATTCTCTGGGAACTAAAACACTTAAGTTCAACTCCATTCAGAGGCAGACAACTTAAAAGACCACAGTCCTTCCCCGAGTTCTATTCTCGGCAGGAAAAACCATTATTTATAAAAGCAATGAAGTTCCCAGGTACAAAAAAAGGCCATATTATTAAATCTGGTGTAATATTTTGTTCTCGCAGCATTCACTCAAGTTTTTCAATCTGCAAGACTAAAACCCACCGAAGTGAGAAATGACAGGAAAATGCCTCTGAAAAACATATTTTTAAAAACCTGATTTGAAGTTTCTTCCCAGTTATTGAAAGGTGGACAGCACAGTAGTTTAAGCAGACAACAGTACCAAAACACTGCTTCAAATCCCAGCTTTGCCTATCTCGTGGACAAGTTCATTAATATCTCTCTGCCTCAGTTTCTTTATCTGTAAAATGTGGATAATAACAGTGCCTACTTCACAGGATGTGAGAATTAATGAGTTAATACATGTAAAAGAGCTTTAGTACTAGTATATAGCTTGTTTGCTTACTGCTACCTACTCAACACATAAAAAGGTTGACTATTTCTCTATGCGAGATTGTGCCTTTTCATCAATATGAAATCACTCTAGTAACTCTTGAATCCTACTTAGCCTGATATATTTTTGCTACCACCCGTATTTGCCCATGTTTAACTTATCCTGTCAATTCTTCCTGGGTCAATCTTTTCTTTCTAAGCAGAAGACAATTGGGTTTTTTAAAAATTCCATCTGACTCTGCCATCAATGGAGGGACTTAACCCCCCAAAAGGTTTGGTCCTGTACCTGCCAACTGTTTTCAACTTTTCAATGTTTTGTCTTCTGTCTTTTGCTACTTAGCTACTTAACAGACAATGGGAGGTTGACACTGTTTCTAATGCTAATGAGCTTCTAGTTATTTTAACATTAGAATGATGGTTATATTGTAGTGTTTCATAAATACTCTTAAGTCTACAATGATCAGGTTAAGGAAATGAGTAAAAGGAAAATAATTTTTGTCTCTCCTCTGTGGAAGGTGCAGTGCGGTCTCTCCCAACATCTTACTCCACTATTAGTCCTCATTAAATGAAATATCACAGACTCACAGCTGCTTCATTTTTAAAAACCGGTCATCCAACCTGGGTCCCACTGTCTATGTGCTGATCTGTTCCTTTACTGTCCCCAATGTCACCACTTCCCTCTTTTTTAAAAACTAAGTTCTAAAAGAATTTCTTGGGTTTGTCCTTGACCTCACTACTGAGATGGCAGCCTCAAGTGTGCGATTTATTGCTTCTATCACTATCTTTTTATTTGGTTATCCTGATTTTCATTCCCTTTAATCTTCCCCTTGTCTCAGCCAGCTACTTCAGCTTTCTCTAATTTTTTACAGAGTTGTTTCGGACGTTGTTAACAATAAAAAACATAAACTTTCCAAATCCTTTTGCATTCACTTATAATAACACAGATCGGTATGAAATTCAAAGGAAAAGCCCATGCTTCATAGACTCCCAGTTGCACTTGTCAGAAATTAACTACACTTAGCAGTTTCTTAATCTTGACAAAATGTTTCGTGCACATACATATATATACATATATACACACACTCACCTACATGTGCATGTGTACAGACACACTACTGCCTCTGCCTGCCTGTGTGAAACACAACACACAGAATCATTCCTGATTTCTTCACTTACTACAACTTGAAGATGTTTCTGTATGGTGCACTCTTTTTAGTGGCTATACAATATATTCCATCGAATGAATATACCATCTATAAGTTAACCCCTGTTACAGGATATTTATATAATTCCTAGGCTTTTATTATTACAAATAATACAGAACATATCCTTTGCAATCATCTTTACACTCATTAATATATCTATAAATTAAATCTTTAGAAATAAAATTGCTTTGTCAAGAGTCTTTTTTTTTTTACTTCAACAAATTTGCCAAACTGCACTCAAAAGGTACCAGTTTTGACTCCCACAAATCGAGTGTGAAAGTTCCTGTTTTCTCTCACTTTTGCCAATACTACATATATTACCACTTTTTCATCTTTATCTGTTTCACGGAAACTAGCACCGTACTAGTTTGCATTTCTCTATGAGACTAAGCACTTTTTCATGTTTTCCTACCACTTTTTTTTTTTTCTATTTCTATGAGTTGTCAGTTTGTCATTGCTCATTTTCTACTGGATTTTTTTTTTCTTATTGATTTATAGGAGTTCTTGATATAACCAGAAAATGATCCTTTATTATCTATGAGGCAAATTTTTGTCCTTGCTTTTTCCCCTTTTTAGTCTGTGGTATTTTTTTCTCCCAAAGAAATTTGTCTGGACATGGTTAAATTTATCAGAATTTTCCTTTATGGCTTCTGGCTTTCTTGCTATGCTTAGAAAAACTTAACCCATAGCAGTGTTGTGAGATGAAAATAAATTCATACACATTAAATACTAAGCAGAGAGCCAGTCCTTAGAGTTTCACCTTTGCAGCAGGAATTTAGTTTATAGTCAGAATAAAATACTCACAATAAAGGCACAGATTTTAACAGGACCCTGCAAGGTGTGGCCCTTACTTGACTCTCCTGTTCTGGTGACCTCTCTGATTTCCTCAAATGTGACCCACATGGCACTTGCCCCAGCCTTTCTCCACAGTCAGATCCCCCATCCTGCCTTCTTGATGCACCACGTGCTCCCCCTGGGTGACACCCAACATGGACAGTCTAATCACATAATTCTACCACTGCCAGGTTATAGGCATGAGTGGCAGCTTCACAAGGGCACAAAACTGGCCTATTTCTTCACGAGTATGTACCTCCAGCTGCTCACCAAAGGACCCATACATTATCCTTAATAAATATTAGTGGCTACAATGGAATACTATTCAGCCTTAAGAAGTGGAAAAATCCAACCATTTGCAGCAACATGGATGGAGCTGGAGAGTATTATGCTCAGTGAAATAAGGCAAGTGGAGAAAGAGAAATACCAAATGATTTCACTCATCTGAGGAGTATAAGAACAAAGGAAAAACTGAAGGAACAAAACAGCAGCGGAATTACAGAACCCAAAAATGGACTAACAGGTACCAAAGAGAAAGGAACTGGGGAGGATGGGTGGGCAGGGAGGGATAAGGGGGGGTAAGAAGGGGGTATGAAGATTAGCATGCATGGGGCGGGGAGGGAGAAAGGGGAGGGTGGGCTGCACAACACAGAGAGGACAAGTAGGGATTCTACAACATTTTGCTAAGCTGATGGACAGTAACCGTAATGTGGTTTTTAGGTGGGACCTGATATAGGGGAGAGCATAGTTAACATAGTACTCTTTATGTAAGTGTAGATTAAAGATTTAAAAAAAAAAGGGAAGAAAGAAAGAAAAGGGGGATTACTCCTTGATAGGATAAAACTATTGGTAAATCAAAGATCAACGCATGCTTTAAATATCCTTAATGTTGATCACTTAAAGGGTGTCAGATGATCGGCTATGGAGGTACTCTTTTCTGATAATATTCCTTTCTCTTAATAAAAAGAAAAAAAAAAAGGCAGTCCCTGTGTGCTGACCTCCAATGAGTTCTGCACAGTGGTATAGAGGGCATGTCAAAGTGTGGGCAAAGGGTCTGTTTGTTTCTATGCAGAAGATCAAGGCCTAGCTTGGATACCCAGAAAATGAACTAAGATACGATATGAGGAGGAGCTTCCGGCATCAGCACTCTCTGGAGGACTCGTGCCGGGGGATGATCATCAAAAAGCCTCCACAGGGATCCGGGCAATGCTGCGGTTGTGGCTGCGTCCACCCCACCGTTTCCTGGACTTGCCATTGGAATGAGGAGGGAGATGTCTAGGCTGGCATGTGCATACAATGAGACAACGAATTTGACCAGATCTGTACTGTTGGAACTCAACCAGGAGTTGGGAGGGGTGCAAGTTGTAGCACTCCAAAATCTTATGACTATAGACTATCTACGGTTAAAAGAACATATGGGATGTGAACAGATCCCAGAAATGGGCTGCTTTAATTTGTCTGATTTTTCTCAGACTGTTCAAGTACAGTATGACATTATCCATCATATCATAGACAAATTTTCACAAATGCCTAGGGTGCCTAAATAGTTTTCTTGGCTTCACTGGAGATGGATGGTAATTATAGATTTGCTTTGTTTATGTCACCGTATTCCTATTATGTTAATGTGTATGCAAATTAGTTAGTAGTTTAAAACCTATAGATACTTAAGGTACTCTACAAGAAGATATGTCAAAGAAATAATCAATACTCCCATGTTTTCTTCCATATGCTACCTCTATAGCTTTTCTTCTTCCTTCCTAATTACAACCCTTAAATAGAATTCGTGCCTCATATTGAATTTACCAAGTATCATAATTCCTCCAGGTGGTAAAGATACCTCGAGACAAGTGCTGGGCATAGAAGCCACAGGGCATAAATCTGCAAAGAAGTAAAAAGCTAACCTTTTCAAACAATATGGCTTCTCTCACACTTACCAACTTTACATTTCCCTGTATGGCCCCGGAAGATGACTGGTTAGCCAGAGACGGGTAAGATTCCTCAAGGGAGGAACAACCTAAGACAGGCACAGTCGCAGGGGGGCCATCAGGTGAGAAATTGGGGATCAACAGAGGTGAGGCTCAGAACCTCACCCCTCTCATTTTGAGAGAAATCTTCTGCATCCGTGGATGTTTTGCTGCCCTTGTCTAGCTTGGATTAATACTTAGTCCATAGGCACACACCTGATCATCTACATTTGCCCTCTTACAGCACTAAACTATGTTTTCTACCTTTATCTTGCATCTACCTACCACTTCAGCATTTTATTAAAAATAAAAATAATAATAATAATAAAGGGAGAAATGTGGGATCAACATATAAATCAAGTACAAAAATCAAACGAATATTCATATTTGACCTGATTGTTTATAGTTCATAATGCGTGATCAAAACCGAATGTTTCTGTGATGAATGCCCTTGTACTGTTCACCATGCAAGAATTTATTCACTATGTAAGAATTCGTTCACCATGTAAGAACTTGTTCGTTACGCTTCAGAAGATTGGAGACTGACGAGAATTAGGCTTGAGATGGATTAATGATTGTACATTGAGCATTGACCCCCCTATACTGAATTTTATTGTTGTTAACAACCATTTGATCAATAAATATGAGAGATGCCCTCTCAAAAAAAAAAAAAAATTAGTGGCTAGAAGAAAAGGAAGAGGACAGCAGTGGGGTGAGCCCTTCACTGCTCTCTCCCACATCCACAGTTCCGCACCAGCCCTGGGGGTGACACAGGAGGCTGCCAGAAGAGGAACAAATGTCACTTGATAAAGGCACTCTTCAGACTGCCCCCACCCCCAGCCCTTTATCTGGAGGAAAAAAAAAAAGATTATTATTTCTAGTACTCAGTCTATTGTACCCGATTTGTGGTGCCAAGGAGAGTATTTCCCTATCTGCATGCCACTGCAGTAACTTGGTAAGTATTTCCAAAGTGAATGGCTAGGGCACCTGTGTATAAGCCATAAACTTGTCCAAAGCCTCCCCATGCATTTGGAAACACCAAACTTTCATATTTCATCTAAGTTAACACCACGGGGGAGAGGCGCCCTTGGTCTACTTCTCTTTGCCTCTGTCACCACCGGCTCTCTTACAGCACTTCACCCAGTTTTGATCTGTGCCCCTCATTTGTAAAGGTGCGGGTGTTGGTAACCGTGGTAACAAATATAGATTTGAAATGACAACAGCAACTGCTCACAGTTGTTTCTACAAGACAACCAGCTAAAGGAGACTACACTGTGTAGCCCTAGGATTCTGTACTGAAGGGGAAAAATTCTATAAAGGACATTGTTGGGTCAACCAGCACTGCTGGAATACAACTGATTAGACAAAAGCATTGTTATCAATGGTAAAATGACTGAAGTTAAAAATTAAAGTGGATGACTTTGTTCTTAGAAAATATACTCTGACATATTTAGGAGTAAAGAGCATGATACATGTAACTTACTCTCAAGTGTTTATGAGATTAAAATAAAAAATGTAAGTGTCTTATACTGTACACACACACAGAGGCAATGATAAAGCAAATGGGGCATAACGTGAACATTCGGGGATCTGAGTAAACAGTATTCTATTTATTTGGGGGCCCTTTGTGCTCGTTATTCTTACAACTTGTGTAAGGTTGAAACTAATCCCAAATAAAAGATAGAAACTCTTTAAAAATCCATTTGCTTAAGTCACCAGCATGCCTTACATCATGAGTAAGTTCTCCATCTGTATCCCTGAAGCTGGCTGTAGTAGGTGCAAAAAAGGAATGACAGGGAACAAAAAGTATGTAAGGCAGAGATGAGAATTTACAACAAGAGAGAGTAGGGGGACAGAGAGAAGACAGATTTGTATTTTTACTGACAATAGTATCTTATATTTAAATAAAAAATTACAAAACAAGAAAGATTTCTCCATGTTTCTATTATTAGAGACACTTGTTTTTCAGCAATTATGACCTAGCTCTAAGGGCAAGGAAAAAATAATCTATTGGCTATTATACGTTAGGGCTGGTTAAAACTGCTGCTGCCTTTACTGGATGTGTGCCATGTGCCTGTGGGCAAAGTAGTCTCTAGACATCAAACTTTTAACCATTACATTCTGCTGCTATTTATTTCTAAAAATTTCTAAAGCAGAATTCTGAATCCAGATCGTCTCCTATTGTAACCACATTTTCTTACCTTTGCATATTTTATAGGAATAGCACATACATAGAGTGCCCTGTGATGCCAAGGGTGCAAAAGACATTATAAAAGTGACTTCCACTGCTGAGGGGGAAGGCCTGGCAAACATCAGGTGGACTGGCAACAGGAGATGAGGCAGGCGGTGGTCTCTTCACCCCTTTATTAAATAAATTCTTTTACTTCATTTACAACTTATAATTATACCTATCATGTTCTTAGGAGTAAACAGAGAAGAGTGATGTTTACAAGGGAAGCTTCATAACCACCATTTAGCACAAAGGCTGGACAGAGTCAGGGCTTAATAAACATTAGCCCCTTATCACTGTTGTTATCACTATTATTACTGGTGGAACATGCAAGGGAGAGAATCTTCTTACACACAATTAAGTTAGTTTCACACAGGCTATTTTGACATATGTAGGATTTACGTTACACTGCCTTTTCATAAACTCAGCTTCATGGCTCAGAGGCTGTCCCTACATTATTTCAAATAGCGTATAATTAGAAATTGAAAGTTCTAGTCTATAACTCATCTATTTGAGTTTTCATATATTTAAACTCTTCTTTCCCTAGCTTTTTTTCAAAAAGCATTTGTAATTACCAAAAACTTTTTCCCACTTATATGGTTAATACTTGCCTTCCCAATACAGCATGGAGAAGACAATTAATGACTCTGTAACATCTCACTACACTGATAAACAGTGACCGCAATAGAGGGAGTGAGGACTTGATGATGTGGGTGAACGATGAAACCACTGTCTATGTGAAACCATTATAAGACTGTATATCAATGGCACTTTAATAAAAAAAAATTTCCTTCCATCACTGAGAATTTTGTGATTTGCAGCATGCTATTCACTAAGAAGGAGCAGTTAGAGTTCATCCAATCCCTTAGATCTTAGTGAGGGCAAAGAAGAACAGTGGAAGTAATAGAATGAATATTGTATTATAGGGGTGGTCTCAAGAATTATAAACACTTGTAATCTTAGGTAAGAGGCCTCACAACTCTAAGCCCTGCCCCCACCTCCCACATAGTGTGAAGACAAACAGTAGAGGTTATTCTATTAAGAAAAAAAAAAAAGTAAATGCATATGTATTATCTGAAAGGAGGGGGGAAAGGCAGATTAGTATGACAATATTTGAGTTTATCAACAAGGTGATTACTACAGTGGGCCAAGACAGGATGAGAACAAACATAAATTTCCAGTCCTCCGTGTATACAGTAGGCATCTGATAAATGGCTGTTGACTGAATGAATTTTGGGGGGAGGATAAAAAAACTAGATAGCATACAAGACCCTGAGAGGAGAGGTGAGGAGAAAGAGTCACATGGGGAGGGGAGAGGGGCAGGAAGACTGTCCTCCTCCTGCTCATTCTACACCCGCAAACCTGCCACCTAGTGTGAAGACAAACAGTAGAGGTTATTCTATTAAAAAAAAAAAGTAAATGCATATGTATTATCTGAAAGGAGGGGGAAAAGTCAGATTAGTATGACAATCTCTCCTAACTGGTCATCTTCTGACACTGTCTGTTATTTATTACAGAACTCAGATTATAACATGGCCCAGGTAGGAACTGCCCACCTCATAGAAAAAGTTGAAAACACGTACACACAACACCAACATTTGTGAAAAAGAGCCTCAAACCAATGTCTCATACACATGAGCCCTGTGCTGAGTGGTCTCGAAGACACAAAAAGACAGAATTTCAGCCGGCAACAGAGTTTACAAACCCGAACTATTTGCTGGGAAATTGCACTAGAAACCGAAATTACCTCATTAGTGAACACAGATCCTGCAAAGGCTTAGGCTAGGAAGTTATTTATGTCAAGTGAGTCTTAAAAAAAAAAAATGCTGATGAACTGGAAAGAAAATACAATGATGCTGAATATTTTGTTTTGTCTATGCATCCCCTTCCCCCAGTCAAGCAAGCCGATAATTTCAGGAACTTATTTCTCAAGGCTGCTACACTAAGAAGGGAATTTAAAATAGGGATTCAAAGTCTAATTTCAGTTTCTTCACTAAATATAAAGTAATATTGGGTATATCTTTCTTAACAGCTGTACCAGAAATTCATTATCTTTGTCCTTGGAGAGAAAGTTTATAGTTTGGTACTTTCTGCAGATTACAAAAATATTCCTCTTTTCTAATTAAATTTTAATATCCTTTAGGAAAAGGGTAAGTCATGAAAAAGGGCAGTCAATAGGGACAAGCATTCTCTGTAACAGGGGCTAGGAAAAAGTTGTTAAGGCAGTTTTTTAATGATAGTGGATACCTACGTCTTGATAAATCACTTATCTTCTCATGGAGTATCATTGGTCAGCATCTCTGCTCTCTGATGACAAGGCAATAAAAAGAAACTGTCTCCAAGTCTTTCCACAAATGGCTTCTCCCCTAGTTCAAAGCCTCTCTGTCACTTGTCTGCTCTCCCTGAGTCCACTTGTGCCTTCTACAATCCTTCCTTCACAGCAGCCAGAGGAATATTTTTAAATAGATCAGCTCATGCCACTCCCTGATCACATCCTTCTGTGGTTTTGCATTGCTCTTAAAATACAACCCAAACTCCTCTCCATGGCTCACGTGACCCTGAGGCCCTTAAAAATCCCGGTGTGGTCCAGCCTCTACATACCTCCCCAGCCTCATAACTCCTCTGCCTGCTCCCTTCTGTTCTGCAAAGGGAGAACTTCTCCAAAATTCCAAAATTCTCCAACACTCCAAGAACTTCTCCACCCCAGACCTTTCACACTTCCTAAAACCTGGAATACCCAATGCCTAGCACAGTGCCTGGCACATAGTAAGTAACCCCACAATAAAGAGTTATTTAATAAACGAATCAACCTTTCATTAGAGTGGTTCAATGGGGTGATAAGACTGAGATCTGGAGTTCATTATCTTTAAACGTATATGTGTATATATGTATGTGTGTATAGACAAATATATACTGTGTGTGTATTAGTATTAAAGTATATACGTATTCTACACAGAATATTCTCTACTGATAAATTTCTATTTCAGTGTGGTCCTAGCTTTATCAATCTCATTTGATGCTGGCATGCAAGTTTGTTTCGGTCTCTAAATTCAATGCTCCTTGAAAACATGAATAGTAACTTTCATATTTCCATGTCGCCAAGGACCATAGCACATACAACTTTGTGCAATGTACACAACCCTCCAGATCTCAGTAATAAACTGGGCTGAATTTCAGAGCATGTGTGTATCCATTTCAGGGGTCTCAAATGCTCCTCTGCTGCCCCCAACTCCCAAAGAGCATCAGTTGTTGCCTTTTCTTGCCTTAAGAAGGTCAGCATGGGATGGCAAGTGCTGTCAGTGCTATCTGCTACCCAATGGGTAAGAGGAATAAGCATCGTGTCCTCTGCCGTTCTGTAGCTGCCTAGCAAAGTACACCAAGGCCCACTAATGACAATTACAAACATGAGTTGGCTCTGCTTTTCCAGGATCTTCTGTGAATTTATAACAGTCTCCACAATGACCATGTGCAAACAGGGCAAGTAACCTTAGCAGTGGCCCCTGCATTTCAGTAGCTCTGACCAAAAACTTGAGCCTACGTGAGAACGTAACATTACTAAAGACATCCCAGTTTCAACTGGAAAGACATAGAACTGTTATTTTTCAGCAAGGCAAGTTTATTTACTCTCACAGGAGATAAACAAACATGGCCCCCAGGGAGAGCTTGGAACAAAATGTACTTGACCTGCAATAGATGAACCAAAAGCCTAGAGTCTGAGAACAGCTAAATTTTCTGCTCCTCTCAGCTCAAGTCATCAGACATTATCTTTCAGAGGAACAAAAGCAACTGTACAGATGTACCATATGCTGAAGGAAGGCTTGGAAGAATACAGGCAGTTTAATCAGATGAACAATACAGAGAAGGATAGGCAAGCCATCTCAAAATCTAAAGTCAGTACTACTACTGCTAAATTAGCTTGGGGTGAGGCATTTAATTGTTCAATGTTTTCATATCCCTACCTGTGATGTTGAGAAATACCAATATGCTGAATATACTGACATTTTAATTACTGCATGCATACAAAATTTAAACCCTAAACACACATCAAAAAGTATTTTGATAATTAAGTAAAACAAAATTAAGAGTAATATTTGTCATTCAAGAGTCAACTCATATGATCATGTCCTCAAAGAGACCTTCCCTAACTCCTCGTCAAAGCTAACTACATTCTCTCTATTTCTGGTTTTTTCCTCCCAACAGTTACTACTACCTGAAATTATCATTTTTACCCAGTGTTTTTCTATTCTCTCTCTCAGCCATAAGAATAGCAATCTTTGCCAGTTGTACTGCTTTATCTTGCCTGGCTCAATAACTACTTGTTCAGTTCAATTACTACCGAGGTTAAAAATAATTTGAAAAGGAGGAACAAAGTTGGAAGACTACTAACACTGATTTCAAGATGTACAAAGCTGCAACAATCAAGACCATGTGGGACTGGTGTAAGGATAGACAAATAGATCAGTGGAACAGAAGAGGGAGTCCAGAAATAGACCCACATATAAAAATGAACAACTGATTTTCAACAAAGGTGCAGATTCAATAGAGACAGTCTTTTCAACAAATAGCACAAGAACTGGATATCCATATGCAAAAAAGTGAGATCATGTATCCACACCTCATGCACTATAAGAAAATTAACCCAATGTGGATCATAAACCTAAAACAATAAAACTTGTAGAAAACAAGAGAAAACATTGGAGGCTTTGGGTTAAGCAAAGATTGCTTAGAAGTGACATCAAAAGCATGATCCATTAAAAAAAATTGATTTACTTGGACTTTAACAAAGTTAAAAACCTCTGTTTCTCAAAAGAGATTGTTAAAAAAAAATGAAAAGACAAACCACAGACTAAGAGAATATATTTGCAATTCTGGTAAAGAACTTGTATCCAGAAAAGAACTCTCACGTCTCAATAATAAGAAAACAAGCAACTAAATAAAAAAGGGGGAAAATATTTGATCAAATAGACATGCCACCAAAGATGTATGGACAGCAAATAAACACATGAAAAGATGATCATTATTAGTCACCATGGAAAATACAAATTAAAACTATAAGATACTATGACACACCACTAAAGTGGCTGAAATTTTACAAAGCAACCATACCAAGTGCTGGCAGAGATGGAGAGGAACTGCAATTCTCACATGCCACTAGTGGAAATGTAAATAATATTACCTCTTTGGAAAGCAGTTTGGCAATTTCTGGAAAAGTTAAATATACAACTACTATATGATCCAGCCATTCCACTGAGAGGTATTTACCAAAGAAAATGAAAGTATATGTCCATACAAACTCTTCTATACAAACATTTAGAGCAGCTTTACTTGTGCTAGCCAAGCTCTAGAACAACCCAAATGTCTATCAACAGGTGGATAAACAGTGGTATATTCTTAACAACAGAATGTTACTAAGCAATAAAAAGTAACAAACACGACAACATGGATGAATCTCAACATAATTATGCTTAGCATAAAGAGCCACAGATAAAATTCCATTTATATAAAATTCTAGGAAATACAAACTAATGTATAGTGACAAAAAACAACGTGGTTGCCTGACAACAGGGAAGGGATTTTAAAGGACACAAGGAAACATCACAAAGGGTGATGGATATGTTCATTATCTTGATTGCGGTGATGGTTTCATTTCACAGAGTGTAAACATATATCTTAACTTACCAAATTGTACACTTCAATATGTCATTTTTTGCATGTCATTTGTACCTCGATTAAGCTAGTTAAAAATAATAAAATATACCTACAATCTGAAAAACAGTAATAAATAATTCTCAATTGTGTTACGTTCATAATCTGACTTTTCAGGTGGCACACCTTTCTTTTCCGTAACAGGTAAGTACTGGAGAAGAGGAATTACTCCCTATCAAACTGTCATCTTTCCCACTTGCTGCTTTAGCGATACCCACACTTCCCTGCTTCTGCACTAACAAGCTGGACAAAGTAGGGTCTATCACCCAGCTCCTTCCCCACCCCCAAGCCCCAGGCTTTTTGTCTCCTAAAGAAACAGATCCTTAGTCTGCAAGAGCAGACACAAGGAACAAAAGGTCCAATGACTATCTGGCAGATTAACGAATAGACAACTGTTTTATTTAAAAGTTCCCTAAAGAATTAGAACATTTGAAGCTGTATACTGTTCTACTGAAATGCCGTCACCGTTACCCAGATCTGTAAGCACATGCCAACTGGACCTGTCCAAGTCACTCCATTCCTAAGAGTTTTTAGTTGTTTTTTTTCTCCCTCTTTTCGTTCCACAAATGAATAATATGCAGGTGTATTTTTAGAAGACATTCCTAATATTTTGATAAGCCTTTCATTCAAATAACTCCAATAGCTTGAAACAGGTTTTCATATATCTAAGACAGTGACCCTAACAGGACAACAAAAGAAAAGATGAAACAATGTGTCTTATATGTGGATCCCATTTAAAGAGGAGTGATACAAAATAGCAGGATCATTATCTGAAAACAATAGGTCACACTACTGTTTAATAGCAACATTAAGCTTACAAATGATTAGCAACAGCGATAAAATAGTAACAGCAATATGGTGGTTAACAGTGGTCCTGGCTCCACCACTAATTGACTGAGTGACCTTAAGCAAGTTGCCTAACTTCTGAAACTCAGTTTACTCACGTTTAGAATGGGGATAATAGTATCTATTCTCAAAGCGTTCTGGTGAGAATTAAATGTGGTCCGCTTACAGTAATAGTTTTTTTTTTAATTGTGGCTACTAGTAGCATTACCACCCAGAACTTCCAAAGGATCTCAATAATTCACTAATCCTCTTCTGACTTGTAGGTTCAGATCCTGTCATTTACTAGCATGTAACTTCTGAGCCTCAGTTTCCACACCCGTAAAACGGGGATGATAAATGTTAATGACTTTTAAGGCTGTGGTGAAAATAACTAGAGATACAGCTCCCTTCCTTCCCATCTCCCAAAGCGAGGATCACAGAGGAAGGAAATACTTCTAATAGCTGCAGATATAGTCAGTTTTTCCATTTCTGGCACGTGAGGAGGGGGGGAAGGGGATGCAAAGAGGCATGTAAAGGGGTCACGTATCCTGAATGAATCCAAGAAAAGTCTCTCAAAAAGGAAGAGTGACCCACGGTGGCTTTGACCGTCGGGGGTCCGGCCCCGCGCACTCCCTCCCTCCCTCCCGTGTCTCAGGCCCAGGAGCCTCCCCAAGTGAGCGGGGTTATTTCGGAATCACCATGAGGCAACTCTCATGAGGCAATGGGTCAGGAATGCGGCGCCGAGCCGGGACGCTGGCGTCCGCGGCTCCCCCGGCGGCTCTACCTGCCCCCGTCCGGGCGGGCATCCCCAGGGCTGCAGGAGCCGGAACTCGAAGAGGCAGGAAATGAATGGGGATCCGCGGGGTCGGGGCGCGGTGGGGCCCAGCCCCCACCCCGGGGAGTGTCAGGAGGTTGAGAGGGAGTCGTGCCCCGCAACCCCGGGCGGGAGTCCGAAGCCCGGCCGGGCGCCCCCTCCCGGGCGGGGCTGACCAAAACGGCGGGGGCCGGGCCGAGGCCCGAGCCGGGCCAGCGGGACTCCTCACCTCCGCGATGTCATGTTCCTCCCGCCCTCCGGCTCCGCGATGGACCCGCTCCTTGCTCAGGCTCCGCTGGGCCCGGTCACATCGGGCTGACCCGAGGGAGGCCCGCTCGGGACCGGACGGGGGGCAGAGCCAGCCGGCCGCACGCAGACCCCCCCTCCAGGCCTGGGGATCCCGGAGACAGTGCAGCCGCCCCCCAGGTCCGGTTCGCTCCTCCTCCTCCCCCGCCCTCTACCGCCGGCGCCACTGTAACGTCACCCCACGCGACGCCCTCCGCCACTTCCTGCTTCCAGGCCGCCGGGAACTGAGCGGCGGCCAGTAATGGCAGCTCGGGGGCTAGGTGGAGCCAGTTCCCAAAGCACCTTTCCGTCCTCCTTTATAGTCTTTGGTTGCAGGACGTACGCTTTTGCTCAGTGTTGTACGCATTCCCATGACCCGATCACATCCGTTCCCACCGTGTCAATGTCCATCTCTGACTGCCATCTGGAATTTCATTCATTCCACTCCAAAATCGCTGTTCGACTTATTAGCCGTGTAACCTTGGAAAAGTTGCTTAATTTCTCTGAGCCTCAGTTTCCTCTATTCCTTCATTTCTGTAACATGAACATAGTAATTGTATTTTCTTCATAGGATTATTGTGAAGATTAAATATGTAAAATGCTTAGAATTAGGCCTGGCCTATTTTTTGCTTTGTAATTGTTAGCTGTGTTATCATTATAATTAAGCATCTGTTGAGTGTTTTTTCGCTGCTAGGAACTATTTTAAACTAAGGGAATACAAAAGTGAACTGAAAAGATAAAAATCTCTGTTCTTCTAGGAGGAGCTACAGTAGCCAATATAAGTAATATACTCAAGGTAGTAATCCCATCTTCCTTTCTTATCTTTTCTCCATAGCTGTTTATATTATTTAAATGAGGTAGGAGGGAAGGCGTCACCGAGGATGACATTTGAGTAAAGATATGATGCTGGAGCAGTCAGTGGGAGTCATACTGGCGGTGGTGTGGGGAATAGCTTTTCAAGCATAGGGAGAGGCAAGTGCAAAGGCCCTGAGGCAGTACACTGCCTCTGGTGTTTGAAGAACAATGAAGAGATCTCTGGCTTGAGCAAGGTAGGAGGTGGGAAGGGTGAAGGGAGAGTAGTAGGAGGTGAGGTGAGAGGGGTAGAGATTCTATAGTGTCCTATCAGCTATTTAAATGCACATTCAAATAGAGAGCCATTGAAAGATTCTCAGCAGAAGAGGAATATAAGCTGTTTTAAAAGTATTACTTTGGGTACTATGTGAGGAATCGGATCAAGGGGGCAAAGCTGGAAAAAGGCTAGTTCAGTTACCAGAATATTGTAATATTCCAGGCTGGAGATGATGATGGCTCAGACCAGAGGGAGAAGGTAGAGCTTTTACCTGATGAATGCTTTTATGACTCATTAAAGGCCACAGATGTAAGTGACAGAGCTAGAATTCAAACCCACATCTATATATCTCCAAAATCCTCAGTTTTCCTCCCAATGTCCCCCATCTGACTCCTATACAAAGAACTCTTACACAGTGTGCTAACTGCTTCAGCATTGATATCACAAAAAAAATCCTTACAAAAACTGTCTTTAATGTACACCAATTTAATTTAGGCAATAGGCATTCAACAAACAGTTGCCCAGCCTGTTTCTTTCCGTCCTCTTTAAATGCTGGCCACTTAGATTACTCAAGAAACATCCTAGCTATCTTAAACCTGCAAGCTTGCCCTTTTTAATCCATTCTCCACATAAAGTAATAGCCAGAGTAATCTAAAATGCATAACTAGTCACTCTCTACATTGAATACTTCAATAGCTTCTCATTGCTTTTAGGATGAAGTAAAAAAAAAAAAAAAGTACAACCACCTGGTCTGGTCTCTGCTCAATTTGCCAACTCCACTTCTCTCTACCACCCTAGTACCCGGCCACGCTGAATGACTTTCAACTCCCCTGAAAAAGCCATGCTCTCTCCCAACTAGAAGCCTTTAAATAATCTGCTCCCTCTCCCTGGAGGATTCTTTCTGACTCTTCTCCCCATGAACTCTAGTCTATGCCTCAGATCACAAACGAGAAGTTATCTCCTTTGGGCTAGGAGGATTTACCTGATTCTGCCAGTCCAACTTAGATGGTCCCCAAGACACCTGTCCTAGTTTAGAACTGAACACATTTCTTTATAAATCTAAGACATAGGATCACATGGGAGTTAAGTTTTTGATCCCCAAAGCTCAGCCTGCTTGCCTGGGCATCCAGAGGTAAGTCACCTGATGCCACTGTATTTCAGTTCCTTCTTTATAAATGGAATACTACTTACCACAGAGGGTAAGTTTTGAAGAATAAAATATTACTGATTGTGAAGTATTTAGGACAGTTCTTGGCAAACTAAACACTTGATAAATTCTGGTTATCATTTGTCTCTTTCCCAACGTAAACATAAGCTTTTTGAATACAGAAGCCTTGCTTCCCGTCATTCCTATATATTGTACACTCTGCAAATGAGACAGGGACCATAGATGTAGTCAGAGTAGGGTGAGGGCCTCCGGAGAGGGCAGGGCAGGATATTTGCAGTCAGAGCAATGTTACATGCAAGGACCCACCCCCCCCACCCCCGCTAAAACTCTATGTTAAACATTGAGCTCTAGAATCATTCTTCAGTGAAATCAGTTAATGTTCCCCAGATAAAGAAGAGTAACACATGTTTTATTATGCTAACTATTTATAATCATGTGTAAAGTTTCTTTAGCATACTAAAAAGCCCAAGCCTATGTGCTGTCTTTCTCCTTCAGATCTGATGAAGTGATTTTGCAAACAGGGCAACTAATTTAGCAAGTAAGCCCAGGCATAAACAACACAGTAAAAGGCAGGAAGGATTCCACCTTAAAGAAAAGATTCCATTTTAATACCCAAGAAGTTAAGACGTTAGAAATTCTTAACTTACTCTTTAGCAAAACAATACCTCAGCCCACCTTGGGGGCTGAGCAGGTGGCCTTGTTTCATATGCCCCTAGACCAAGATGCTAGTATCTCAGGGAGAAATCATCAGAGGAAGTTACTTGTGTTAAGTTAATTCTAAATATTCAGGGATCACTTAACAAGTTCACACCCCTAAATTTTTTAATGTTCTCGAAAAATCCTCAGCTGCCTATAAAACCCCCTTGACAACGCACCACTACGGACTCTCTTGGCCCCTCCTGGCGTGAGTCAGGAGCTCTGTCCTTTCACTGTATCTCTAAATAAAAGTCTGTACCTTGCTCTCCTAGCTTGACTGTTTGTGAAGCTCATTCTTCAGCTCCGCAAACAAGAACCCCGGCATCACAACCAGAATGAACTTTCTAGAATACAAATCTAATTATGTCGTTCTGTTCTATGAGGGGGTTCAAAGCCTTTAGCAACAAATGAAAAATCCTTCCATTAGAACAGTGAGCCCTTCTAAATATGACTATTCCTACCTGTTCAGCTTCATTTACCCCCATGCCTTCACATCATCCTACATTTTGCAAAAGCTTCTTGCTGTTGTTGGCAACCCAGTCTTCCAAAATTTAATTCCTTCTGTCTGTCTTGAACACCTTTTAAACATGTCTCTGTCTGGAAAATTAAATCACACAAGATCCAACTCCAGCTCAATCATTTTCTCCAGGAAACATTCTCTGCACACACTCTTCAACCACTTCCTGAGAATAAAATAAAGACCCTGCTCCCTATGCTTTAGGGGGTTCATTCCTGTTCATTCCTCTATCAGCCTCCAAAACAGTTGAATATCACTGTTACTTGGCTTTACTGTCTCTGCCTCTCGATTATGAGCTCCTTTTAAAACAAAGTCATTATCTTTTTCATCTTTATATGCCTGCAGCCTAGCACAGTGTCTGTCTGTGAACATGCATAAGAGATACTCGTTTAAAAATATAATTTCCTTCTCAACTACAAAAGCAATACAAATTCCTTGCAACAAGCCAAATAAAAACAGTAATTGTCCCTGCTCCTCAATGTATATATTTCTATTCTACGCCCCACTGGGGTTAATAGTTTGGTGTATTTCCTTCCATACTTTGCTCTATACGTATAGAAACACACACAAACACCCCACAGCTACACTTGGTCACATATGTAACATATAGGGATTCATTTATATTTTATTCTTTAAATGGGTTTTATATATATACACACATGGGTTCATAATATATGTTTGTTATACATATATGTACATGTTCAATATACACATGTATAAAATCACAAAGATGTAAATATGTCTTTGATGTAACATTTTCCTCTTAATATACAATGAACATCTCCCTAGACTAGAAGTGACATCCAATCATCTAGACCAGAACTGATTGTCCGATACAAATATAATCTGAGACACATATGTAATATTAAAGGTTCTAGTATTTATACTTAAAAATGTTAAAAGAAACAGATGAAAATGTGAACAATATGTTTAACCTAATATATCAAAATATTGACACTCAAAATATAATCAATAAATATAAAAAATTATTAAAATATATTTACATTCTTTTTCTTACTAACCCTTTGAAGTCCAGTGTGTATTTTAAAATTATGGTGCATCTCAATGTATTGAGTCAATGAGTATATCACTACTTTGACCTTAGCATTAACACTCAGGGAGGTATTCCTAATATTGTCAACATCATCCCCATTTTATAAGAAAGAAAATTCATGTGCTGAGGTTTGTCATAAGATCATATAGCAAGTGATCCCGGGTTATAAAGTCAGTACCCTTTCTGCAGCACAACTGCCTGCTGGTTTTCTGTCTTTCTGTGGCACAAAGAGGTATGTTTCAATGTAAGTGTATATGTGTATTTAAGAGTGCTTTACCTATGGCAAGACCAGGTGCTTATGAATAATGTGTACTTTATAACTAATATAATGTTGATATTATACCCAGGTAAAGAATGGTAAGTCTTGCAATGCCAGGACAAAACACCAGAGGGGGTTCATTTATGTTTGTACTTCAATGGCAGGTCTTGTAACAAGTATTTAGGGGCATTTTTTAGGTGAAAGTCTCTGAGATTGTCAGAATTTTCAAGGAGTTCAAGTAAACAATTCTACACTTCATTCATCCTGATATATTTTCTGAAGTAGCAGTTTCTAAGAGTTGCTTTGCTCAGGAACCTGAACAAATAAAGCTGCTGACATTTCCATTCTTTAAAAAGAGCAGTGCCCAAGCTTTTTCTTGAGAATATGACATGCCTGGACAGTGAATAATCCTAAAACTGGCACAAAGACCAGCTTTTAGAATCACACCCATCGTTAAGCTGTATGGAAGCCCGACACGTTTAGAAGCCACATGTTTCAGCAGGCATAGCAACTCTGCATTCACTGCAGTCTGACAGGTTCTGAAATCTCTCAGGCCTTCAGAGGCATTGGACCACTAAATTTTTGTCTTTGATCAACTAGAGCCTTGATTCCCAGGGACAGCCACAAAGCACTTGGTTTGGATCTGAAGAAAATCGAGTTTTAAAAGCTCTAGCCAGAAGCAACAAGCAAGGGGCAGAGAATGGAAAACTCAAGCCTAAGGTGTCCCACCATGTGTACATGTTACCGTAAGGGCTTTGATGCAGTAAAAAATTACAAGATACACTGTGCTATTTATTTTGCAAAAGATAATAACTGTTCTTATGTTTAATTCTAACACACACAAAGAATGCTCTTATTCATCATATTAATCATCTCCTTGATCTTTGCAGATTAATGGTTAAGAGGGCAATCTTAGAAATCAGATCCTGTTGTCAACAAGTTACTTAACTAACCTCTTTGAGCCCCAGATTCCTCCTAATAGCATCCTTCATAGGTTGTTGAGAGGATTAAGCGAGATAAAGCAAGGCTCATAACATAATTCTAGATGCAGAGCACACAATATTGTTCTTCTTATCCTTGGTGCATCACCTTAGCAGCATACTTGACACATAATAGGATCTCATCAATAACTGTGATGATGATGACCATGGTGCTGGTGGAGGTAGTGGCAATGGTGATAGTAACAGTGACTCACATTTATGTAGTACTCACCATGCATCAAATATCGTTCTTAATGATTTTGTGTAATTAACTTATTTAATTTTCCTGACAACCCTGAAGTAGGTACTATTAGTTATCCTCATTTTAAAAATGAAGAAACTTGAGTACAAAGTGGCCAGAAATGCATGTACAAGGGATGAACAACCATGCTCTTATATGCCTCCATGCCTCTTGCATTTACTGCTTCAATTGTCACCTTCATCTGCCAAATTTGTATTTATTCTTCCAAATCCAGCACAAAAACCAACTTTTCTGCAAAATGTTCCTAAATCACCCGGAAGAAATAATTCATACTAATCTTTCCATTTGTGTTTCCCTTGAAACACAATGGAAGCAGTAATATATATTTTATGGACTTTAAATTCCACCTTTTCTAATCCTCCACCACTTAGCATAGGCTGGTTAGGGGATTTAGGCATTCAGCCAGCTATGGAGAAAATGTCTGTGGAAGGTTCCCAACTAGCCATTCATAGGACAGATTTCACTTGGGGATTTGGTTTCATCCGTCTGTCCGTTCTTACATTGAAAATGATCCTTTTTTCTAAGCAAAATAGAAAGCTGCAACTTTACGTGGGTTCCCAAAGTACTTTGAGACTTTTAATGGTCTATAAAATGAACATTTTCAGAAAAAATATTTTAGCTTCTTATTAGGAAAAAAATAGTTTTTCATACAGCGCGGTCAAAGGAGGGAGAAACTACATTTTCCATGATGCCCCATATCCGGAAGGAAGTGAGGCTCGACACCTCCTGTGATTGCTTAAAGACCGGAAGCCAGGGTCTTAGTTCTCTTTCCCATCCTGCAAGGTAAGAATGGTGCGGCCTCTGTGCGACACTCGATTTCAGGACCCCAATCTTTCGCCATCCGAACCAGGAAGGTATCAAGTCGACATCTGCAGGGGTCAGACAAGCTCGGGGCCTACTGAAAAGCCTCCTGGACGTTGAATTTCTCTCGCTTGGGTTTGCGGTGGGGCACGAAGAGGTTGAGGTGGAACAACGTAGAGCGTCCCGGGATCCGGCCGCTCGCTACCTTCCTGAACGTGGGGGCACGGGGCCTCCCCGGGGATCCGTAGCGGAGCAGTGGGGCCGCAAAGACCAGGGCGACTGCGGGCGCTCCGGAATCCCGAACTCGGTGTTAAGAAGACGCCGCGGAGCTTGTCGGAGCCACGCTGGGATTTGAAGCCGAGGCCAAATGCTACTGTCTCCATACGTCCGCGACCGGAAGTCGCCTCTTGGGCTTTGCATCCTTTTTCAGTTTGGCCTGAGTTTGGGTTAATTGTGTAAATGTCTTAGCCGTTTAGGCCGAATTTCATGAATACGTTTGAAAAGAGCAAAAGCGCCGAAAGCAAAGGATTGCAGGTTTCAGCTTTGTTGTTGCTTCAGCTTGTGGAAATTTGTTAAGGCTCTGTGCCTAAGATTTCTAATTCGCAAGAAAATGCAATAGGGACTTGACTGTTCATTGTTTAGCCAACACCTAGCAGGTTTAAGAGACCTTCCAAATCCTCAAAAAGTTTATAGTATACTGGGATGACAACCCCAAAGTTAACCATTACAAGGATTGTTGCAGATGTGTGGGGTTTTGGAGGAAGGCCTCTATCTTATTGGAGGAGGAAAGAAAAGGGTGCTGTAGCTGTTTGATGGGGGAAGGGAGCGCGTGTCTGGGAAGCCTATCAACTGGCATAATTGACAGTATGGAATAATTGATGAAATGTCTTTTCTTTTTAATCTGTGTATTGGTAGATGGCGGGTGAAAAAGCTGAGAAGCCTAATGCAAAGGAGAAGAAACCTGAAGCCAAGAAGGCTGATGCTGGTAGCAAGGTTAAGAAGGGTAACCTCAAGGCCAAGACGCCTAAGAAGGGGAAGCCCCACTGTAGCCGAAACCCTGTCCTAGTCAGAGGAATTGGCAGGTATTCGCGATCCGCTATGTACTCGAGAAAAGCTATGTACAAGAGGAAGTATTCAGCAGCTAAATCCAGGGTAAGGGATGAAGGGACCCACTGACCATTGATGTCCTAATCTTAAAATTTTTGTCCAATTCTGACTTCTTGATGCTTTTGTGTCCTGTTAGATTGAAAAGAAAAAGAAGGAGAAGGTTCTTGCTACTGTCACAAAACCAGTTGGTGGTGACAAGAATGGTGGTACCCGAGTGGTTAAACTTCGCAAAATGGTAAGATTTGGAGGAGATGGTAAATAGATGGTTAGAGGAAGTTTGTGTACCAGGAGGATTTTTGGTGTGTGCTCAGGTTTTAGAAATTTAATGTTTACCAGAGAATGGTTAATGGAATATAATGGGGTATGGGTTTGCAGCTTGGCTTTAATTTAATGTACTGGTATGATCTTCAGTAGTTACTTCTCTGTGTTTTCATATAAAACAGGAGTAAAGGTTTGTCTCGGGTTTGTCGTCACGCTACATAGGGTGATATACAGAGCCTAGGGCGCTGCTTGGCATAGAGAACATTTATCCACTAGAGCAGGTTCTCAGCTCCTCATTTCCACGCACAAGGCCCAACGTTTTCTCAAGGTTTTCTCTGTAATTTCCATCACAGAAATATTCCCAGATGTATTACAGTCTCCACAATTGAAAATTTGGAGGGAAACCACAATAGAGGGAAAATAGCACATGGATTCCTCTTGTCACAGGTTTTGTGAGCTGGTTTTTGTATTAGGTGCAGGCATATTGTTTCTTGCATTTTGCAGGTACTGCGTTTTTTTACAAATTGAAGGTTTGTGGCAACTTTGCATCGAGCAAGTCTGTCCGTACTATTTTTCCAATAGCATTTGCTTACTTTGTGGCCCTGTCATGTTGTCATTCTTGGAATATTTCAGTTTTTTTTCAGTATTACGTTGGTTATGGTGATCTGTGATCAGTGATTACCACCCTGAAAGCTCAGGTGGGGGTTAGCATTTTTGAGCAGTAAAGTTTTTATTTTGAACTAAGGTATGTCCATTGTTTTTTAAGATATAATGCTATTGCACACTTAATAGACTGCAGTACAGTGTAAACACAACTTCACATGCACTGGGAAGCCAAAAAATTCATTTGACTCACTTTATTGTGGTGGGAACTGAGTAGCATTATCGAAGGTATGCTTTTATTAATGTTTGATAAAAGCAAGACTGCACTAAAATGGTACGCCGTAGTTAGAAACAGGTTATTGTGAGTTACTTGCCACATCTTTAATAGTCTTGGTGTGGGGTCTTTTATAATAAATGAACTGGCAGTCCTCATCTGAACTAATGGGTGGTTTTGTACAGTTTGTTTTCCTTTGTGGATAAAATGGGAGTGATGCATGTTAATGTGAAGGATATGAGCACGCTTAATTTGAATTGGAAAACAAGCCATGCCTTCTTCATAATATGCAAAGTGTGTGTCACACATAATGTTTTTCTGGAGAAGTTACTTACATTATTAGAGGTCTGGAGCCCCAGAAAAGCTTAAGAACCGCTGCTACACAACAGTGATGATAGCTTGCCTTGTAATCCCTCAAGTTTGGTTTAATCCCAGATTTACAGAGGTAACTTAAGCTTCATGTTTTCCATTTGCTTGAACACAGACCTCCTACAGTTAAATGGGTCCCATACTAAGTTTTGCATGTAAAGGATGAGAAGCAATTTTTTTAAGGTTTCATTGATATACACTGTTATGAAGGTTTCACATGAAAAACCATGTGGTTACTACATTCACCCAAATCATCAAGTCTCCCCCATACCCCATTGAAGTCACTGTCCATCAGTGTAGTAAGATGCTAGTCACTACTTGTCTGGATGAGGAACAGTGTTAACCTTTTCCAGATTTAAAATCTACTTAGAAGAAAGTAAAATGCAATAGTGTAAATAAATAAAGCATTTCAAATAAGACATAATGAGGGTTTTGCTGACATAGAGCCAGCTCTACTAAATCTGATTTGTTTATTTAAATAAGTTGGACCTGTGGACTCTTTCCAGCCTAGATATTATCCTACTGAAGATGTGCCTCGGAAACTGTTGAGCCATGGCAAAAAACCCTTCAGTCAGCATGTGAGAAAACTGCGAGCCAGCATCACTCCTGGGACCATTCTGATCATCCTTACTGGGCGCCACAGAGGCAAGGTGAGCAGAGCACCTCAGCCTGTGGAGCTTCACCTCTTGTACCTGAGGTGCTTGACCATATGTGTTTGCACTGTGGTGGGATTTCTGTATTTACCTATGTTAACTGCATTTGTGGGGAGGAGGCAGATAGGCCTTCCAACAGTACGAACAACAAAGTCACTAGCAGAACATGTTTAGTCCATGACATACCGTAGTAAGTTCCTGCTGTTGGTATATTACGTGTTACAGATGATTCAGATGTCCCCATAACCAAATATGTTTGTAAGTTTGAGTTACTTAGGATAGATTTGCAGGGATGGGATTACTAAAGATACAACTTCCTTTATTAAAAATAATGGCTGTTCAGTAAAACACACACTCGCAAAAGTACTGCTTATATCCTAGGGTCAGCCCTGTTAGTAACTTGGTATAGTTGCTTGCAGATCTGCTGTGCATATACATAGGAACAATTCTCCTTTAGCAAATTTAGAAACCTGTGGTTTGACTAATTTAGATGTCAGTTACTAATAGCAGAACCATCTATCATTTCTGTTTAATTCACAGAGGGTTGTTTTCCTGAAACAGTTGAGCAGTGGCTTGCTACTTGTGACTGGTAAGAAAACCCTTGGATTTTATATTCTCTGAAGCTTGTTTTTTTTAAATGCTTGAAGTATACACTTTTCTCACCTTCATGGATGTTTCAGTGCCATGTGATTCTGTGTCCTGTTTGGTTGCCTTATGTACATGAGCTCTAAGGAAGCAGGTATTTAAGTTTTGTGTGACAATGTATCTCCAAGTAACTGCCATGTAAAATGCGAAACAGTTGGCTCATAGCCCCAAGGAATGCATCCTGCATAAGACTTGCCATTGGTCTGCCACTTAGCACCAGGGCTGAGTTCCTGAGTGGGTAAAGAGTAAACTGTTCACTCTGGAAAGCAGCGCTCAGTTCAGTTTGTCACCAGGGATCTGTCGTGTTGACCAGCCTGTCTGTAAAGTGACTTGTTTTCTCCCAAACTGAGGGACTTACGAGTTGAGGTGGAAAAACCTTGGACAAACTGAAAACTGAAGACTTGAAAAAGTTTTGTTGCTGGCAATAGAAAGAGCAGTCTGGAATTTTTTCAGATCCAGAGAAAAAATTAGAAATTCAATTCAGCAGGTTTCTCCAAAGGTAAAGTCAGTTATTTAAGTCTTTGGTTCCCATTTCCTTCACTATATTGACTTTCTTTTCCTTAGGACCTCTGATCCTCAATCGAGTTCCTCTGCGTAGAACACATCAGAAATTTGTCATCGCCACCTCCACCAAAATTGATATCAGTGGTGTGAAAATCCCCAAACACCTCACTGACACCTACTTCAAGAAGAAGAAGCTGCGTAAGCCCAGGCACCAGGAGGGTGAGATCTTTGACACCGAGAAAGAGGTAAGCTTCCATTTCTGTCTTTGCCACTCTCTGGCTCCCCAAGTCGGGAGTGAAAATATACAAGGTTAAGAATCGTTAAGAAGAAAAGCAAAAGTTGGAAATAATCAGGACTGTCTGGGAAATAATGTTCTAGAATCTGCTAAATTGAGTAGCTCCTAATACTAGCAGGGTGCTCTGCTCAGAATCCTCAGTTTGGTGGAGCTCTGAATTAACTGCTACTGTCTGCTGGGTATTTACCCTTAATTTATCTTTGAAGTGTAGTAAAATAGACCAAAGATAAGAGCTGATACTTGGTTACAGTAAAAACAGATTATATTTCATAGCCCTCCTGAGAAAAGGATTTATCAAAATTGGCTTCTAATAGTAATCGCCTTCTGACTATTCCTGGCATTGATTACTTGTGAGACAGGATTCCTTAGTTGACCGTGGAGTTTGGTACTTGTGCCTTACTTTGAAATGATTTTTTCTTTCTTTAGAAATACGAGCTTACAGAACAGCGCAAGGTCGATCAGAAAGCTGTGGACTCACAAATTCTGCCAAAAATTAAAGCTGTTCCTCAGCTCCAGGGCTACCTCCGCTCTGTGTTTGCTCTCACAAATGGAGTTTATCCTCACAAATTGGTGTTCTAAATTTCTTTCAAAGAACCTAATTAAATAACTGATCCATTTCCTTTCTGTCTTTTTTATTGTTACTTGCCTGGAGGTGTGATTTTCTCAGTTTAATGGTTTTTGCCTCTACTAAGAAGTAGGATTGAGGGGGCTGCTGGTTTCTGCTACAGTGGAGCCTCCTACATCTGCTTTTGGTCAGCAATCTTAGCTTCCTTCCTATCTGGCTCTTTCGCCTACTCAGGTTTTTCACCAGCAACCACCAATAGAAAATAACATTTACCCAGACATCACCAAGCAAGGCAGTACTGTATGTGGATAAGAAACAACTGGGCTCTTGAGGCCAGTCTTTTCTCCCTTGCAGTGACTTGGTGTTCCTTCTCTGCCCAGTTCTCAGCCTCTCCTCCATGATCATTGCTCTAGGTTTCTTGTATATCTAATTTCTTGAAATGCAGCAAATGAGTCTTAACTATCTACCGTCTTTTTTTTTTAACCCAAAACCTAAATACCATACATGCGCAGAAGACAGTTGATTTTGATCATTCATAGAAAGTGTCCATTGTTACTGTTGCATAGTGGAGTATTCCGTTCTATGGATAGTGGGGTTTCCATCGTTTGTAATACAGTGATAGTAAATAACCTCAAGTACAGATGGGCAAGTATCAGGTTCAAAAAAATTTTTGCTGAGCCCAAAGATGTATGTGTTTTAATTTTAGTAGATGGTACTGAACTGCCATCTTTAAAGTAGCTTTTATTGACAAGTAATTTACATTTGGTGAAACTGCTGGTTTTGAGTGTGCAGTTCTGAGACAGTTTGGTAAGCACCCCAACACTGACGTTCCCTCGCAGGTGTTCCTTCAGTCCACTCCTGCTCCATGCAACCATTGGCCAAATTTCTGTTCCTGTAGTTTGCCTTTTCTGCAAGTCATATAACATGGTTAGCGTATCTGGTATGCATTCATGTTCATGGCTTAGTTCTTCTAGTTGTCAATTAGTATTCCACTGTATGAATGTATCACTATTCTAAAATTTCACAATTGGAGATTTTGAATAAAGCCACTATACATGTTTGCATGCGGGTTCTTGTGTGGGTGGGTGTGTTTTCATTTTCTTGGGTTTACTAGCACAATTGCCAGTTTGGATGGTAAGCTCATACTTGACTAAGAAACTGCTCTTCATACCCCACTGGCTATGTGAGACAGTTCAGTTACTCCATTTCCTTCTCAGACCTTGGTATTTGCAGTAGCCTTTTTTTTTTTAAGATACAATTATTAGTCCCAAGTGAACAACGGGATGATTGATATTTGTATGTACTGTGAAATAATCACAATAAGTTAATGTCCATCAACTGAAATATTTTTCCCTTGTGATGAGAATATACCCTTAGCAACTTTTAAATGTACAATAGGTACTATTAACTGTAGTCACCATGCTGTATATTACAATCCCATGATTGTCTTTTCAATTCTAGCTGCTCCAATGGATGTTTAGTAATAGGTATATAGTGATTGGCTCTGATGCACTTAGAAACATCCAAACACATCACTTGATGGCAATAGCCCTTTAGTAGCTCCATACCACTCTTAGATTCAGTTTTGAGGTTGTCAATGCACAAGGCCCTCTGGCCCATTCTCCATCCTACTGTTCTCCACTTTCCCCCTCCCCATATTTTCTTTTAGTTCCTCAAGTTGGCCTGTTTTTTCCTGCTTCAGAGCTTTTGCAGATTTGTTGGACTGCCCTTCCCACCATGTGACAGGCCCTTACTGTGTTAATGAAATAGTAATGATAATTTGACTACCCAGGAGCAAGAGAAGCTACTCAGGCCAGTGCAAGCATCCAGTCCACTTGACAGATGTATTTATCATGACATAGAAAGGTAAGGTTTTGTGGTTTACCAGTGCCTGAACTGAGCTGGAACTATCTTCAATGTGTTGAAAAACATGGTTTGTGTTTCCCTCAGACTCACACCAGTTCTCAGGTGATGTGCAAGGATGTTGCCTTCTGCAACTGGAGGGTCCATCAGTAGGGGATCAGTTTATGTCATGCTTTGGAGTATAATGTGTTATAAAGAACAAAGCTACATAACTGAAGAGACCTGCATGTCCAGTAGAAAGAGCAAGTTGGAGACAACCAAATGGAGTATAAAGTCCTGATTAGATCCTGATTTGGACAAACCACTTAAAGAGTCTTGGGACAAATAGGGAAATTGAATGTGGCCTGGCTACCAAGATAAAAATTCATACAGGGGGTAAATATTAACTGAAAAGTTTAAAAATGCAAAGTATCTCATTTTGATTTTAAAAATTGGTCTCCCAAAATAACCACAAAAAGTCTACCTATTCCTGAACACTAAGGCAGTGGTTCTAAAACATTTTTGGTCTCAGGAGTGTTTTATGGTCTTAAATTATTAAGGATATAAAAAAGCTTTTTGTTTATGTGAGTTATGTCTTGATATTTACTAGATTAAGATTCAGAAGTTATTAAAATATTTTAAAATGACAAGAAACCATTCCATGTTAATACAACATTTTCATGAAAAGTTATTTTCCAAAATGAAAATTTAGGAGAATAACATTGTTTTACATTTTTGCAAATCTCTTAATGTCTGGCTTAGTAGAAGTCAGCTGGCTTTTCATGTTTGCTTCTATGTTCAATCTGTTGCAATATCACATATTATGAACTACAGCCTCTGGAAACTGTTGACTCTTGAGAGAATGAGAGGAAAAAAACACTATTTTAGCAGCCGCACAGGAAAGGGTCTGAGGGTCATACTTAGACCTGCTGCTCTAGCCCCTTTATAATCTCCTACTGTCCGCCTATGAGATGACCTCCTTTCCAGTTCCCCTGGTCCCTACACCTCTGATGCATGTGGGCAATGTGGAAGGTAGGCCTGCTCATGGATGAGGCTGGGAACCCCAAGCCTGAGGTCCCACTTCCTTGGTGTCCCCAAACCACCTATATGGGTTTCCTGTTGCTGGTGCAACAAATGACCACAAATTTTGTGTCTTAAAAGGTAAAATACATTCTCTGACAGCTCTGGAGGTCAGAAGTACCGTCAATTTCAGTGAGCCGAGGTCAGCCTGTTGGCAGTGAGTGGCACCTGTATACCTTGCCTTGCAACCCCTTTCCGCTTAAGTGCACCACTCTGCATGCTTCTGTCATCATCCCCTGCCTGATCCTAGATCTCTCATAAGGACCACTGTGATTATGTCCCACCTGGATGAACCAGGATAATCTCCTTATTAAGATGGGTTTCTACCTACAACACTTCTGGCACCAAAATGTGTGGGTTTCTCATACCAGGCAATTCTCTACATTTCTCCTATACCATCTGGCTCTCCTACAATTTTATTCAATTCCAATACTACCTGGACTTAGTGCAGACCTCCCAGGTTAAGGCCTTGGTCCCACAAGACTGCCCCCCTACTTAAGATGCCTATATCATGAGCAGTGGGTCCCAGGTGACCCACATTCTTGTCTGACCTGGTTGCAAACTGGGAAGTCCTATGACTCCCTCCTTAGGTTGATAATTTGCCATGATGACTCAGGGGAACCTTTACTTAGTTTCCAGTTGATTATAAAGGATACAGCTTAGGAACAGCCAAATAGAAGAGCTATACAGGGCAAGTCACCATGGGTGGGGAGCACGGAGCTCCCATGCCATCTTGAAGTGCATGCACACCCCCTCCCCAACCAGCACCTAAATGTGTTCACCAGGAGAAGTTCATTAAATCTGTTCAAGACTTTTTATAGAGCTTAATCTCCAGCCCGACCCCCTTTCCCTTTAAGTCTGAATGGGGTTGAAAGTTCCAGCCCTCTAATCACTTGGGCTTGCTGGTGACCAGCCCCATCCTGAGGCTAAGGGTCTCATCCTAAATCACCTCATTAGCATAAACTCAGATGTGATGGAAGGGAGCTCCTATGAATAACAAGACCCTCCTATCAGGAAATGCTGTTTGTTTTGGGAGCTCCCTACCAAGAACCAGGGACCAAGACCAAATACATTTTTATGTTATACCAGATTTTCCATCTCAAGATCTTTAACTTAATCACACCTACCAAGTCTCTTTTACCATATATTATTATTATTCCAAAATATTTGAGTGCAGGTTGGTTAAAAGTGGTGTAGTGTTAAGTTACAGTGTTGGGGATTGGATGGACTTGGATTTAAATCCTGGCTTTGCTGCTTATTCATTTACTTTTCAGATGATTGATGTAATAATGGTAAATGCTAAGGTCCTGACTTGTGCCAAGCAATTAAAGTATATACTTTAAAAAAAATATTTTGTTGTGGTAAGATATATCTTAAGCATTTTGAACATTTTCAACTGAACAGTTCAGTGGCATTAAGTACATTCACGTTGTTGTGCAACCATCACCACCATCCGTCTCCATATGTTTAATTTTTTGAGGAACCATGTCTCACCTGAGGGGGATTGCCCTGGGCAAGTTAACTCTGGATTCCATGAGACTGAGTAACAACAACTGAAGGTTAGGGGTAAAGGGTTTATACCAAGCTTTATTCTCTGGTTGGAAGGTTGAGTGCTGGAATCATGTCTGCCTCTGGGGCGTTTGCAATCTATCCAGTCTCTGCCTCCGGGAAGAGCACCGGGCAGAGCTCTTTATGTAGTAACACCAACAATAATGTCTCATTGCCAACAGGAGTGTAAGCATTAGCCTAGCAGTAGGCCAATTACATCAACAAGTAGTTTAGGGTCAGGTGAGGATCCTGGCCATTGGAACTTTCATTTTCCCTACAAGCTACCATACTGTTTTGAATTAGGATATGTACTTTTAACTTCCTTAAGACTTGCTACCCTCATAGGAAGCAGGTACTATTAGTTTCATCAGCATTCCCATTTTACAGATGGGAAAACTAAGGCACAAAGAGGGTAAGTAATTCCTCTAAATGGGATTTGATCCTGGATTTTCTGGGCAGGTCCATGCTCTTACGCATGCCCTCTATCGCCTCTCAAATTAGTAAAACAGAACCTTGGTTCAATTAATCTCCCTATCTGCGGACTTCCCTACTAACAGATTGCTCAAAAAACCTGATCCTGAGGATTTTATGGGGACCCAGAGGAAATCAAGAGCAATCACTGCAGGATTATAAATCCAGGCAGTAATTTGATAATCTGTTTGCATTTTAGAAAGATTAGTCTTTCTAAACACTGGTGTAGAGAGGACACAAGGAAAAACAAATATGCTAGAAAATGGGCAGTTGTAGGAATTTGTCCAATTTATTGTTTTTGTTTTTTTTAACTAGAACCATTAATGCAAGTTTTTATGAGAAAGAAACAAGTACATATAAAAATAAGTAACTTCCAAGGCACAGTCTTAATATCAAAATTATGGCAGGGGAAACCCACAAGTGTGATCCTGGAGTCCTAATGCTGCTTCAGATTGAATTCCTCTGTAATAAGGTTAAAAAGAAAATACCCACCCATATGCTGGGACCCAAACCCAGGCAGTCCAA
Organism: Manis javanica; assembly: GCF_040802235.1. Classification (NCBI taxonomy): domain Eukaryota; kingdom Metazoa; phylum Chordata; class Mammalia; order Pholidota; family Manidae; genus Manis; species Manis javanica. The sequence goes on along the minus strand of NC_133170.1, from coordinate 70,076,623 downwards.
GATTCAAATACCACACACACTGCCTTTCATGTAAATGCTTTTCTTTGATTACTGTTTCCCCCACCATCCTCATGTTCATTTAGATCGCACACACGTCAGTTACCAGCATTAAACTGGACAGCCTCAGGGAAGCTTCCCCATTTCTCAGACTAGGTCTCTGGACTTCTCAGCCCCTTTGGAATTACTTGCTCTATGTCACTTCCTCATCCTAAGCTTTGTGAGGGACCGGCGCTGCTGGTCTAGAGTTGGACCCTCCAACCTAACTCTACACAAAGTAGGCTCTTCGTGAATACTGAATGAATGAAAAATAGTATTTGCTTTTTCTCTTGTGCAAATTCTACGACCGTATCTTTTGCCCACTTTTCCTTTGTGGGGGCTACCCTTTCTTAATCTGTTTGCCGCAGGGGCGTGTGCAAATTTACAGGTCAGAACTGGAAATCCTGGTGCAGCAAGGCCTCTAGTGCCCACAAGGGGGTGCCCGAGGTCATGACATTTTTCGGAGCTCCACGCTGCTGATTTCTCCAATGCAAGCTGCGCTCACTACTGCCTCCCTCATCTTTGGGCGTTTTCATAAACGTGGAGGCTTGCCCCTAGTAAAGCTAAGTGAAGGGAGCTCCGAGGAGAGTTTCTCCCTCTTCCTTTTCAAGTATCTTTCATCCGATTTCCTTTCCTTGGGGCCTCATTGACCCACACATGAGCCGAAATAATCTTCCTTGAAATAAAAAAAAAAAGTAAGAAAAAAGGACAAGGCTACCAGATCACTTGGAGAAAAGATTTTGAGTAGGTGTGTGTGTTTCCTCTTTGAGACTGATTAGTGAGATGGAAATAATCTCCCCCACAGTTCTGTCCGGATGTCTGTTTAGCAGACAAACGTGTTTTTTCCCTTGGTGTTTTGAAAGGGCTTAAAAATTAACATGGCTTTGTTTAAAGCTATTTCAAGCTCTATTAGGGCTTTTCAAGGACCACTTATCTTAATGCCACACTTGCATTTTGTGGGACCAATACATATCACAGACTCATTTTAGACAGTGAGCTGGTGCAGAAAAGCCAGCAGAAGGGAGAACTACTGCAAAATCCCAGAGGGGCCCAGCTTGAGCCACGGCCAGTGAACATCACGTCAGCAGCTTGGGCAGCAGGGAGATGGGCTCTGTCAACAAACTTGCCCTCTCTTGGGGAGATGCCTCCCAGGGAAAACTGAGATCCAGCCTACTGAGAGCTATTCTTCCTGCTTTCTTGTGCTGCCTCTTTGCTTCCAGCTGAGGGTTGCCCAGCCAATACCTTCTCTTGCTCCTTTTCCCGTAATGATCCTCCATTCTGGAATGGAAGAGTGGAAAGGACAATTCCAAAGGAAAGAAGTCATAAACCATAAACCTTTCCTTTCTGTGATTCTATGAATGGGTGTTTCCTGTGTGCATGGTGTGTGTATGTGTGCTATCTTGACTAAATTTGGATTCTCTGCCCCCAGGCTTCCAGCAGAGAGTTGTTTTGACCAGGGACTTTCTTTGTCGTGCTGATCTGTTCAAGAAATTCCCAGTAAATGGTCTTTTTCCAGAAGGGCTTCTATAAATATTAATTCATCAGCTCCCTCATCATGGTATGGTGGCAGCCATGCAGTCCTATGACTAATTAATTACTGTTGCTAAAATATTAAATAAGTACTCATTACGTAGTCTAAAGACTTTCAGCCCTAGATATACGCTGTTTTCATTAATTAGGGTGAAGGACAATAGTTCCCAGGTTTTTTTCTCTTCTGATCCTGAAAGATAAACACTAAGAGCAGGAGAATGTTTCTCTGAGCTACATAGACGGTTATTTAAATTTCAAAATCTGAGCATTTAGAAATTGGGATGGTTGCCATTGGTTTGGCAGTTGTGTACAGGAATGAAGGAGTTTCTTTACAGCCAAAATAAGGAAGGTGGGGTTGTAGAATGAGACAGACCTGGGTTCACATGAGAGCTTTGAAGATTTTTTCAAAATGTATGCATGTGTTTTTTACCTTGGTGTTTTGAAAGGGCTTACAAATTAACATGTCCCAGCTGAAAGTGAGGATAATAACATTCTCTTTCCCAGAGAGCTGTTATGAGGATTTGCAAATTGGCCATTCTAGCACATTTGTCTGTTTTATTCTCTGCCTAGCTGTGATCTGCTCTGAACTGCTGGACTTAACTGTTACTTTGCTTTTTGTCTGTTTTCTCTATTAGCTACTCAGTTCTTTGACAGAAGCCTTTTCTGCCTCACTCATTTTGGTAAGCCCACAACAGGAATGATGTCTGTCATAAAGCAGGGATCAAGAAATAGTTGTTGAATGAATAAAAGAAGAGCCATCTCCCTGTGGAGTATTTTCTATGTATTTTAAACAAACTGTCTAGGTCTTTGAGAGGAGGGAGTCAAATTTTCATGTATTATTTCAGGTATTCAGATATATTATATGATCATTCTATATTCCTCCCAGGATTTGACTCCTCCTAGGGGCTTAACAAATGCTTGTGGAATAAATATCATGAAAATGAAATTAACAATCATTGTAAGCAGCATAGATTGTTGTAATAGAGCAATGCACAAATTATTTGGTTGGGAGGCAGTGAAGGATGGAGCCACCTATGAGTTCAAATCTTGATTCTTCCAACTCCTAAGCAGATGCAAGTCACTTAATTCAGAGCCTCAGTTCCTTGTAAAATGGGGCTATTCATGAATACTCTAAAGGGTGTTATGATGGCTAAATGAGTGGGTGTACGCTGACTCCTAGGTGATCAGTAGCTTAGTAGTAGTAGTAGTAGTAGTCGTTTTTTTTCAAGTAATTCATGCTCTAAGAAGAAAAGTTGGAAAACATCACAAAGTACAAATCATGAATCCCCTAGTCACTAGTAAATGCACTGCTGAGATTCACCTAAATGTGTTACCAGGCACAATACCCTCCTTGTCTTTTATTCTATAACCTAGAGTCATACATGCATGTAATTAAAAAAATGCTATCATAATGCAAACAATTAAATTTCAGATTTCCTTATTATTTTAGCTTGTTTTTTTTCCATTTAGTAATATATCATGAACATTCACTTGTATTGATATCCTTCATAAACAATGGCTCTGTAATATTCCATCTTATGTCATTATTTTAGTTAACCAATCCCATATTGTTGGACATTTAGACTGATTATAATTATTCCTTTTATAAACAATACTAACATACTGCATATCTCTGCATATACATCCTTGAATATGGCTCTGGTTGTTTCCTTCATACAACTTCCTCAAAGTCGAGTTGCTGTATCAAAGGGCATGCACATCAATGTTCTTCTGATTCATTTACTTATTCAGTCTTCATTAAAACTAATTTTTAGGGCAGTTTTATGATCACAGCAAAATAAAAGGGAAGGGACAGAGATTTTCCCATATACTCCCTGCCCTATACATGTGTAGCCCCCCCCCCATTTTCAACATCCCCCACCAGAGTGGGACATCTGTTATGATTGACGAACCTGCAATGACGACACCCCATGGGTCACTCTTGGCATACATTCTATGGGTTTGGACAAATATATAATGAATGACATGTATCCATCAGTGTGGTATCACACAGAGTATTTTCACTGCCCTAAAGATCCTCTGTGCTTTGCATATTTATCCCTCCCTCCCACAGCCCCTGGCAACCACTGATCTTTTAATTGCTTCCATAGTTTTGCCTTTACCAGAATGTCATATCATTGGAATCATACTGTCAACAAGAAATCAACAGGGCTCTTCAGATTGGCATCTTTCACTTAGTAATATGCACTTAAATTTCTTCTCATTTCTTTTCCTGGCTTGATAGTCATTTCTTTTTATTGCTGAATAATATTCCATTGTGTGGATGTACCACCGTCTATCCATTCACCTACTGAAGGACATCTTGATTACTTCCAAGTTTTGGCAATTATGAATAAAGCTGCTATGAACATCCCTGTGAAGGTTTTTGTGTGAACCAACGTTTTCAAGTCCTTTGATGCGAATGAGTGCTTCATAGTTTTCTTTAAGTATAAAAGAAATACAAAGATGACTCACCTCAACCATGCCAGACTAGTCCCACTCTCCATGGCAACTCGCATTAACAGCTGGATATGTGTTTTCCTAGTTTTCTCTATACATGTAGTTCTTCCCTTTCTTGTTTTAATAAAAATGGATGGCGTGCATATTTTTAAGGTGTATATCAATCAGTATTAAAATACTGATGGAATGTAACAATACTCTCATTTTCACTCCCACTCAGTACCAGGCACCAGCATCAAGCGCTGTGACCAGTGCTTTCTTTTCATCAGGTTTTGAGTGCTAATCGGGTACTAGACTTTTTAGTAAATATGAACCGCCTTCTGCGCTGTTTCAGCAAGGGCTTACGAACAGGTGTGCAGCACCTATTCTGTGCTAGAGTTTTGCATATTTTAAACAGGAAAGCAGGTACTGAATCTTCAAGCTCCGCCCAGGGCCGGGGCTCTGGCCCGGGCGAGGAGCGCATCCATGAGTGGGCGAGGAGGGCGCCCTCATCTCCTGATGGGCCCCAGACGCCCCCGAATGGCTAGGGGCAGAAAAGGGTCAGGTAGGTCGGTCTGAGCGCTAGACCAAGCGGCGAGGAGGAATTCCGCAGAACCGAGAGCCCGGCGGCGGGGCGGGGCCAGGGGGCGGAGCCTGTATTGTCCGCTCCGCGGGGCATGCCGGGAGCCCCGCCCCCAACATGGCGTCTCACTGACAGTTGGCTGCTAGCGGCAGAGGCGGATTCTCTTCTTCAGGGCGGCGGCGGTGACGGCGGCGGCGGCGGGGCAGGGGTCTCCGGGGCCGGAGGGTGGGGGATGGCGACTCGGACCGCCTAGGGCGGAGCTGCAACGGGCGAGGAGGCGAACGGGGCGCTGCAGGCGGGAGCGTCGGCTGCTGCCATGGACTGGTGATCGCGGCGGCTGCTGTTGGCGTTTCCCCCGGCCGGGTGGCTGCTCCTCACCGCCAGCCTCTCAGCCGGGGCAATGGGCTCGTCGGCGGCCGCGGCGGCTGCTGCTGCTGCTGCGGCGGACTCGGCGCAGTGGCTCTCGGTGAAGGAGGAGACCATCTTCCTGCATGACGGGCTGATCCGGGTCACCGACCTGGCCGAGCTGCCCAGCGAGATCCTTGGGGCCCCGGAGGCCGCCGACACCGACTTGGAGGTGAGCGACGCAGCTCCTCGGCCTCCGCCATCGGATTGGCTCACCCGCCAACACCCCGGGGTCGGGCCCTCACATCTCCGCCTCACCCCAACCTGGAGTCCGAGGCCCCCAAAGGCTATCCCGGCAGGTGTTGTGGGCGCAAGGCGGGCAGTGGGGGGCCGCGCCGCGGGTCTGCAGATCGCCCGCCTCCCTGCCTCCTCCGGGCCTCACACCCCCAGGGATTTCGTTTTGAACGTTCCGACACACGGCATTTTATTAGACTATGGCCGGGCACGGCCTCCACGCCCTGTGCAGGAGCCGCCGTCACCTCCCCGGCTGTCTCCCCTCCCCCGCGGACCCTCTCGGACTCCCTTCCAGGGCACGCCCAGGATGCTTAGCTTTGGGGACATTTTAATTTTATGCTGTACACCTCCCCCCTTTCTTTCCCCGGCTCTGTGTTGATTTTTTCTATTTTTTCGGGGGAGGGTAGTGGCAACAGCGTATCCGTGATGGGCATTCCAGCAACTTGCCTGGATTGACACGGGGCCTTTGTCAGCCAAACAGGCGGTGTGGACAGCGAGAGGGATGCTACAGCGGCCCTCCGTGCGCTCTCCGCGGAGGGTAACGGGCGCTTTAGGCCACAAGGTCTTTTTGTGAGCTCCAGGGTCGTGCAGAAGCCGAGGCTTAAGAGCCGTGGCAGGTGCAAAAGCAGATCTCAGCAACTGTGCTGCGGGCTTTGGGGGCAGAAGGAAACCAAATATGCTCAGTTGATGGGAACTTTGCACCGACTTCACGTGGTTTCGGGTTTGCCCAGATGTGGGAATACTGACTGGTAGCATCGTTTCTTCGAGGCCAGCCGAGGCTGACACTCCTTCCCCTCCACTTTGTGGGATGACATTTTGATGAGTAGGTAGCATGGGGTATCATGAAATTCTTATTGTAGCAAGGAGAACTCTCCGGGGTAGGGCGCAGAGAGGATGGCCTGTCTTCTGGCTATAAACGGAATGTGAGGAATCTTTTGTGTTTTGCGGTTTTGCATGCACTATAGAAATAGATTAAAACCCATTACTGTGTGTGTGTGGAAACGGCAGCGATCGGATCGCGCTGGTCGAGATTTCTGGACGTGCCTGAGATGTAAATATGTTCCCCTGTATTTTTGTGTCCGGATTTGAGGTTGAGGTTGCAGCATTCCCACTGTGAACTCTTAATTGACTTATTTTACAGTCCAGCCACCAAAAAAAGGGAAGGTACAAGTTAGTAGGGAATTCCTATCATGGAATCATAGTTTTATTATGTCTCATTTAGACCTATTCTATAAAAAGCAAGGTGTGTCTGAGTGTCTTACCTGCTTGAAAACTCAACGTATATTATACTATAATGGTGGAAATCTTTTGACTTAATTGGCTCTGTTGTATGCGAAATGTGGAAAGTGAATTCTCTTTGTTCCTTAGAGACTAAGTTCACAGATCCAAAATTTATTTGTTTTTAGGATTAAAAAGTGTAGTGGTTTAAAATACTTGTGCTATATGAAGTTGGCTTCCTAAGATATTTACTGTATAAATATATTAAGTATTTGTCAGCTACTTGCACAGAAGAATGATGTTAAAAAGAACGACTTCTCTGGTCTGGTAGATTTTAAAAAGCTTTAAAAAAAATCATGGTCTGACCTCTCAGAAGCCAATATGTATGTAGGTGATAAACATTTATGGCTGACAGTAGTGAAGAACTTTTTTCATTTCTTTCTATATGTTATACAAGCTACATAGTATTAGGAGAAATGGATAGCTAAGAATTTTTTTGTGGCTATTAGGTTTGTGTGGGTGTGTTCACATTTAGTTATTTAATACTAATGATATTGATTAAGTGTATTATGTGTGTCAGGCATTATTATGTTCCAAGAAGATTCTAGTAAGTAAATATTGTTACTCATTGTAACAATTGTAAATATTGGACCCATTATACAGGTGAGGCAAGTAAATCACAGAGCAGGTGTGCAACTTGCTTAAGATCACACATAGAGAAAAGAGCCTGGAGATTAACCCTGGTCTGTTGGTTTCAACACGTGTTCTCCTAATCATAATATTCTTCTATCTCCACGCATGTATGATACTCATAGTTGCAATTATTTAAAACTTCATAACTGGCTGAAGATAGGGAATATTTATCTAAAAATAGATACCTTTATTTCCAGTTATTTTTTTTCATATTTGGGAAAGATTAGAGGTTCATCAATTTTTTAAAAACTAACTTTTGAATGCCACCACCCCTATGAAGTACACTCTGACAAACCTCTCTTTACAGTGGACATCTGGTAGAACAATGGACATTTTTCACAGGGTTTTTTTATACTTAGGTAGAATCCTTCAGTTAACAATTTTGGATTATGATAGATGAGACTCAAACTAAGCCATCTGACCTGTTTTGGCAACCTTAATACATAAGATTGCACTACAGTCTCAGAATTTTAGAGCTAGGAGGGACCTTAAAGATCAGTTTTCTTCATTTTAGAGAGAGGTTATCTGACCAGGTCTTGAAGTTATGACTTGGTAGCATAGCGAGCGATGCAGGGCAAATCACTAGGTCCACTTTCCTGCCTTGGAATTGCAGTGTTCTTTTCATTCTGTAAGTGCTGCTCAAAGTTAAATGTCAATCTGAAAAAAGAACTCATCCTAAGAACTAGATCAACATTGACTTAGCATTTTAATTTAAGCAAGAGCAGAGACTTTGAATTAAAATTTTTCTTCCCACTGAATTCTAAACAGAAGGTTTATTTTTTAAAATTCAATAAATTGTGTTTAAACAACAAATTCATTCAACAAGTATTTGTGGAATTCAGAAATGAGCCTGGTTCACTGTCCAGGGACACAGCAAGAGATAAAATAAAATCCTGCTCTTAAAAAGCTTTTATTTTAGTGGGAGAATATATATAATAGTTATCAAATATATGACATATGTAAAATATGTCAAATGATAACGACTATGGAGAAAGTAATAGCTGGGTCAGAGGGGCAGAGTGTAATGGTGGAAGGTCTCTGTTGTACAGAGGGCGAGTAGGACAGGAAAGCCCAGGATGGCATTTGAGCAGAGACCTGAAGGGAGTGAGAGTACCCTATGGCTAATGGGGAAAGCACACCCTAGACAGGACTGCAAGAGCCAGGTCCCTGCAGGGGAAGTATTGGTATTCTCAGTTTGGATCTCTGAGCTCAGTAAGCAAAGGGGGAGTGGTTAGAGTAGGAGATGAGGGTAAGGGTACAGATCAAGTAGGGCCTTGTACATAAGGACTTTGTTCTCTGAATGAATTAAAAGTACAGACTGAAGTTTTTCCTTGGTCTTAAGGTAGCTACCTGAATTTAGTTTAATTTTATGTTGGCAGAAAGCAAAAGCATGTAGGAAATTATTTTTTAAGTAATAAAATATAAATTTAAGAGAAATAAATAATAGCTCAGAAATGACATCTCAGACATTACTGAATTCTGTATTACATTTCATAGAACATTAGTCTTTTTTAAAAAAGGGAATTTACAAGACAGAAAACAATAGCTTATTTGTGGAAGTTCCAAAAAATTTCAGCTTTCTATCTGATTTTTCCTTACAAGCTCCAGGTGGGAACAGGAGTTTTGTATATACGGAAGTTGGCAGAAAAATGAATTGACTTGCCTGAGGTGGCCAAGATATTTTCTCACCCCATAGTTTAGATTAACTTTGAATTCAAATATGTTGGTTAGTATTTCTCATTTTTCACTGAGTTTGTTTATAAGGACTCTCCTATCCTCACCTCCCCACACACTCATACCATTCAAAGATGAACATGAATGTTCATAGCAACTTTATTTGTGCTCGTTGAAAACTGGAAACAATTCACATGTCCATCAGCAGGTGAATGGATCAACAGTGTGATGCATCCATACAGTGGAAAACTACTCAGCAATTAAAAGAGATGAACTGTTGACATTCACAACATGGATTTATGCTGAGTGGAAGAAGCTAGACAAATGGGTACATATGTACATATGTCTTATGTAAGATTCCATTTATATGAAGTTCTAGAAAATGCAAACTAATCTGTCCTACAGGAAGCAGATCAGTGGTTGCCTGGGGATGGAGTGAGGTGGGAACAGGGGCAAAAAGGGATTACAAAAGAGTATGAGGAAACTTTGGGGTGATGGCTATGTTCCCTATTTTGATTATGGTGATGATTTCATGGTTGTATATATACATAGGTCAAAACTCATCGAACTGTGCACTTCAAGTATGTTCTGTATGCCAGACCTCCATAAGACAAATGAACAAAACCCGCCCATGCCCAGAATGCTTTACTGATATTATTTAGGAAATGAAAAAGTCTCAGCAGGGTTTTTTGTTTTTTGTTTTTTTGCCATGTAAGGGGAGGAGCATTTGAATTTGAATCGATCAACTGAAATGTCAAGGCTTTGAATGCTTATGATACACTCAAGTGAAATCTGAATAAATGTTGATCTATTCTCTCAGGAGAATACCACCAGCCCATTTATCCTTTGGTCAAAATCCTTTGGGAAGTGTTCATCAGTATGTACTTTTATAGAGTCCCAGATTCCGAATTTAGAAAAGTTAATGAGTAAGTGCACTACCTTTGCTCACCAGTAGAATTAGCTGCCGTATAATTCATGAGCACTGGGTAAGGGTCACCGAGTCTTAGTACAGTGTTCTGTGAGCTCGGACACGTGGCTCAGCCTGCTCCCAGACTTGGCTGCCTAGCTGTAAAGTTAGAAGGAATTAGCCCGGACTGTGAGAGAGAGTATTGCCTAGAGGTTAAAGTCAAGTTTAAAGAGTCACACTGGGATTGAAACTCTAGCTCTCCCCCTTCCTAGCTGTGAGATTTTGCGCTAGTTCCGTATCTTTAATAATCCCTGACTTCTTCCACGGCAGCTGCTTTGTCATCACAGTCCCCACCTCTGCTGCCACCAAGACAACAGGGTCAGCATGTTGTGTGCCAGGCTCTGTGCTATGCACTTCACACCCTTATCTCACTTAATTCTCAGAAAAACCCTACAAGGTTGGTACTGTCATCATCCTTATTTTATAAATGAGGAAACCGTGGCACAGAAGTAGGGTGACTTGACAAAGGCCATGCAGTTATTAACAAAGCTGAGTCTGAAATAGATCAGATTCCAGCTCAGGGTCCAGGCTTTAAAGCCATCATGTTATACTGCCTCATCCCCTGTAAGGGGGAATCATAATAGGGTCAGCGTAAGGATTAGATAAGGATGGATGTGATTATATACACACAGCGTATGGACTCTCTTTGTAGTCCACCTGTGTTGCTGGAAAGTTACTTATTCATATATTCACTCAGCTGCCCAAGGGATATGAAAGCAAAACTATCCATCAACAGTATTGTTTTCCTCTAGTAGTGGGTAGTGGGGAAGGGTTTTTTTTAGTTGTGTGTGTGATCCCTCTGGAATTTTCTTCCTTCTCAATTTGTTTGCAGTATGGCTAGGCAGATGAGATGATAGCCTTCATTTCGTTTTCCTCCAGTTGTATGTCTACAGTCTTGCTAAATAAATCAGTTTTGATTATTATCTCTCTTCTTGGCTTCCATATTGACTGTCACAAAATACCACCTGTTGGCCAGGGCTCCTGGGTAGATTGTCATACATCTGTTCTTTCCTAAGTCATAAGGTACCTGTGGTGATCATTATGAAAGGACTGTCAATTCCTGGAAATGCCCTATGGGTCCCCTCCCTCTGTCTTCCCATCTTGTTTACACTGGTGCTTGAGGGGCAAACACAGGGAGTGTATCTGCTTCTCAAGATGCTGAGTCAGTAGTTGCAGACACATGTTAGTAACAGCAAATCATCAACTATGTGACAAATGCACAGTTACTTCAAAAGGAGAGAAGACCACAGAAATTGTCAAACTATTACTTTGATCCTACTCTGAACACACCTTATGTATCCATTACATTTTTAAAACTAATATACATGAATACATTCTTATTAAAAAATGGAAATAACAGATAAAACTGAAATTCCTTTTGGCCACCATCCCCAATCCTGGTCTCCATCTACTTTCCTCCCTGGTTAAATCAGTGATAAAATTTTTTGTAAATTTTTCAAGACCACCTTTGGATGTGTATGTTTGTGTGTTTGTGTATGTGTGTATACATACCACTCTATTTTTTCTTTTTATGTAAGGAATGAAATGTTAGACAGCTTTTTATAACTTGCTTTGATATGTTTTGTTCTGTGTCTCCATATAGAGATCTGCCACATTTTTAAAAAAATGCTGCACAAGACTCAGAATGCCATGGTTTATTTAGTCATTCCCCTACTGATGGGTGTCTTAGTGTCTTGTCACTGTGCTTACAAATTATCACAAATTTAGTGGCTTGAAATGACACTAATTTATTTTTACTCTGACATTTCTGGAGATCAGATGTCCGAAATGAGTCTCAGTGGGTTAAAGTCAAGTGTTAGCAGATCCAGTTCCTTCTGCAGGCTCTAGAGGAGAATCCGCCCCCCTTGCCTGTACGGTTTCTAGTGGCTGCCTGTAGTCCTTGACATCTTCAACGTGCCTCACCCTCCTCTCTGATCTGTCATCACCATGGTTTCTCCTTTGACTCCTCCCACATCCCTTTTATATGGACCTCCATGATTACATTTAGAACGCACGCACATTATCCAGGGCAGTCTCCTCATCTAAAAACCCTTAAATTAATCACATCTGCAAAGTCTTCTTTTGCCACCTAAGGTCACATTCACAAGTTCCAGAGATTCGGATGTAAATATTTTGGGGGTCATAATTCAGTCTACCACAGTGGGCATTTTGATTGTTTCCGTTCTTCACTGTTAGAGCCCTTAGTGCATATCTTTGCGTGCCTGTTTGTGCACACTTGGGAGTATTTCTCTAGAGTAGTTGCTGAGAAATAGAATTGCTGGGTCATCGGTGACTATTTTACATTTTATTAGGTACTGACAAATTGCTCTCCAAAGTGACCATACCAATTCATACTCCCAAGTAACTGTTTTGTTAGGCCCTCTTTGCCTTCCTCCATCATGAGATTATTTTAGAACTTGTGGATTTGCTTAAATTTATCGTTTGCTTCAGCCAATGGCTTTTGCTTCAAAAGATGAGTCCAGTAGATGTAATTGGGCTCTTGGAAATGCAAGCCAAACTGTGACTAGCTCAAAGAAGCCAGTTTTCTTAGTGCTGCTAAGCTGTTATCACGTCACTTCAGAGGACCTCTCTTGTGGCTTGATCTCCTTTGCCTCCTGATATATAGTCATTTTGGTCAGTAATCCAGTTAATACAGACTATGTCCATATATAGGCAGGAGAGAGCAACAACTTCTCATTCTGATGGTCTGGGGATGCTGCCAGAGGCCCGCAGAGCCAGGGAGCTGCCCACTCTGGGAAGAGACGCACTGGCCCCTGCAGTGTGTTCAGAGTGCACAGCAATTGGTAGGCAGGCTATTGGAACTCAAGATTGTCTTAACAGTTTCTCTCTTACGTAACAATGTACGGAGTCATTCTACTTTTTTTGACCTGAAAAATAACTGATATTAAGTTGATTGTGTTTTATGCTATGCAAAGCTTTTTTCCTTATGAAGAATAATACATGGGTGTAGTAGAAAATAGAGAAAAACATCTTAAAGTGTAAGAAAAGAATTACCCTTTAATTGCACCATCCCAAAATAACCATATTAATTAATTAATTTTTTATTATTTCCTTCTTCAATTCATATTTTTATATATTGGCAAAATTGAGATTATATGCTATGTGAGGTTTTGTATTCTTTAATCACTTATTGGGAGCTTTTTGTTAAATTCAGACTTAAAAACATAAATTTTAATGGCTGCATAATAATGCATAAAGACATACTATAATTGTCTTATTGTACATTACTGCTTTTTCTTCACATCTGCTATTTTAAAGAGTCCAGCTTATAGGAGGCCAAAAGATTTTTAGTTTTTGGAGTGTTGTTTGATAGTTTGGTAAATATAAATTTGTAGTGATTACTAAAGCGACATAATCCGTTACTGTTGCCAGTTTGTAAGGGAATTTTTTTTATAGTGCTGTATGATTCCTCTCCTAGTAAAGTGCTATTAAGCACAATTGTAGGATAATTAATGTTCCATGATGGGACATTTTAGAGTGGACATGCTTAAATCCCTAGGGTTTCTACTGAAACCTGCAGTTGGCTGAATTGCTAGGTTATAGCAGTTTGCAGCAATTTTAGATTAACAATAAGGAGATGCATAATTTGCAAACTATTTTATGCAAATTGTAGGTTTAGTAATGCTAGTAACTACAGATGTGTCATTCAAACAGTGGTTTTGTACCAACAAAATATTAGCATTCAGCTTGTATTTGTAATGGATCTCTTCTGGGTTTATTATATTTGCTTTATGCTCTGTAGTTTGCATTATTGATTCCAAAGAAACAAATCTAATATAGATGTAGCTATTTATGGGACAGACGAGAAAATCTGGATCTCCTATCTCTACTGATTTGTTTGCTTTTCTTACTGTTGAAATCACATAAAGAATATTAAAGGAAAACTGTGTCAACATATTTTCATCAAAACAGTGGTACATAATGGAAGAATTGCCTTCTTTATTTCTTGATACTGACTCCTTTCTTATCATCCTGTTGTGGTTTAGCCAAAAAGCAGCTACTGGTTTATTTAATCCAGAAAGGAGCAAAATGGGTGGAAAGGTAAAAATACATTTGGGGAACTCTGGAGGAAGCATTTTTTGGATGAGCTTATAACAGAGAAAAGTTTTCTTTCTGTCAGAGGTTCTGAACCTGAATAGAATTCAGGGATCCATGAATAGAATTTGGGGCTCTGTGAACTTGGATGGTAAAAATTATATCTTTATTTACTAATACTGTTAGCTGAAATTCAGCATTTCCTTAAGTTATGAATGTAGTCCACAGACCCTGGTAAGATTGGCAGTGCCTATGAAGGAAACATAGATATTTTCATATCTTACAGTTGAACATACCTCAAAACATTGTTTATGTTTACAATCACTTAGAAAGTATGGTAAATATTAGATCTTGTTATCCAGTGTACTAATAAAGAGCTCCTTTACTGATATCACAAATTTGATTTTTTAAAAGCATTTTGGTAACTATATTTCAATATGCTGTAATTGGTTTCCTTTAATCCCATGTATTTTATTTTATGCATTAAAAATCTGAGAAAGGTTGATAGGGTTCATCAAACTGCAGAAAGTTAGAGGTCCCTGAGTTAGCCTCTCTTTTCCCCACGTTCTCCCCGTTTTTAGTCCAAGTTTGCTGAAGACCAGCATTGTTTGCAATAATCTGAAATAAAAATGACCTCATTTTCAAAACTCTTTAATATTTTCTGTGGTAGAAAATGTCATCCTGCTACAAGTTTTTTCATTACTTATTGACTGCTGTTGGCTAGTAATCATTTCCTTGCATGCTGATTTTTGCCCATTTGCCAAACATGGTATTATTAACAATGAAGGTAGTTTTCAATAAAATGAAATATCTGTTAGAAAGTGACAAATTCTTTCAAAATAGAACAATTTTTTGTTCAAGAAGTATTTTGGGTTCTCCCCCACCTTGTCTGGGGACACTGTTCATCAACTGAAGCTATGTGAATAGAAATTCATTAATATACTTTGTATCAGTATCTTATACTGTTAGTTAAGAAACACTTTGGACAGGTGGCCTCAACCAGTAAAGATTGGTATCCCAGGGGAAACATTATTTTAAAAATCTGAATTTAATTTTGCTTTCATCTTTTCTGTAGAGTATAGTTACATACTTGTAGTTTCTTTTATGGTTCAAATTGTTATTTTGGTTTGTACTGTCAGTGTTTAGGAGTTTTACTTAAATAGCCTCCAGAACTTACTGTTGAATTGGTAGTTACTACCCACT
Source organism: Manis javanica (assembly GCF_040802235.1). Lineage (NCBI taxonomy): Eukaryota > Metazoa > Chordata > Mammalia > Pholidota > Manidae > Manis > Manis javanica. The sequence continues at coordinate 70,061,585 of NC_133170.1, read as the reverse complement.
TGTAGCTTTTGAGCACTTGAAATGTGGGTAATCAGAATTGAAATGTGCTTGACAGTATAAAATACACATCATATATTGAATGCTGTGCAAAAAAAATGTAAAAGGTGTCATAAATATTTTATGTTGATTGCTAAAATGCTAGTACTTTGGAAAAAATGGGTTAAGTAAAATATATTAAAATTAATTTAATCTATTTCTGTTTACCTTTTTAATGTGACTTCTGATTTAATATTAAATTCCACATATATCTAACATTTCTGTTGGACAGTGCTTCTTTATACGGAGATCAGCAAGCTATGGCCTTAAGGGTCATACGCAGCTGTTTTTGTAAATAAAGTTTATATGAACATAACCAACTCATTCATTTACATATTGTCTGCCTTCATGCTACAGTGCAACGTTAAATAGTTGTGACTGAGATTTTATGGCCAGCAAGCCTTCCCAGGAGCTTTCATTGCTCTGTGTGTGTGTGTGTGTGTGTGTGTGTGTGTGTGCGCGTGCCATTTTCATTTCATCCTTTCAATGACTTGTGAGGCAGTAGAGGAGATACTATTTTAGGAAAAAAGGTTTCAAGAAGCTAAGTGATTTGTCCAAAGTCATATAATTAGTGAGTGCCAAGATTAGGACTCTAGGTCACTTCTTCTGAGTGATTTTCCACTATACCTCTGCTTTAGGTAGCACTTGATCTTGATAACCTGTTATTTCTGAGATAGTAGTTAATGGCAGTTATTTTAAATAAGAGCTGCACAGCCCAGCCTACACATGGCTACCAGAGTAATCTTCCTAAAGCACAGTTATGCTACCTCCTTGCCCAAACCTTCAGTGGCTTCCCATTTCCTGCAAAGTAAAATCATAATTCCAAGTAGCTATCTGTGATCTGGTTCTCTTCTTTCCAGCCTTATATCATTATTCACTATCCCCCCAGGGACCCTATATTTTGCAAACTCACTTTCTACATTCTCTCTTAGTGTCTTGGCTCATGGGGTTCTATTTACTGGGGAACCCCACCTTCACTTTTGGAACCCTACCTTTATCCTTTTAGTTGCAGATCACCATTCCTCCATGAAATTTTCATGGTGCCTACAGTTAGAAGCAGTCACCCTCTCTTCTGTATTTCCATAACACTGACTTATATATATTAAATATATTTATTTGCACACTTGATCTCCCTCACTACATTATAATCTCTTTGAGGGTAGCCACTTTATATTATGCATGACTCAGTACCTACTAATATAATAGGGGCTCAAATATTAGTTGCAAATTGAACTGAATGTTAAGAAAAGCATTTAGAACAAGTGAAAGGATGTGATTTAATAATGCCATGAGTTGAGGACATAGGTTGGGAAGAATTGGTTAATGGGGAATAAGATAGGGATAGGTAGTTACTTCGATGAACTAAAGTAGTGTAGATGGGATTTTAGAATTTTTAATTACAGTTATGCTTTGCATTTTACATAAGAAGAGAGAACCACATCACAAGAGTAGTAATAAATGTTGTTAATCCTGGAGTGTGGATAAGCAATATAGAGTTAGGACTTTTGATTTTTCTGTAGAGCCTAATAAATTTTACATAGAGAATAATGAATTCCTGAGGTATTTCTGAAAACAGCTTCATTTGATGGAGTTAATTGAAAGTACCCTGCTTTGATCATCATTCCAAAAATCTTAATGAATTTGAATGAATTTTTGTCTAACCTAATTGTTCTTTAGTCAATTAGTGAGCTTAAGCACTATTCTATTTATTTTGAACATTGCAATGTAGAGATTCTTTTTTTCAGGACTTTCAGTGAACTGTGCCCATTTACCAGCTTTTATTGAGTGTCAGTACCTGAAGGACTAGAACTGTCACAGAAAGTACGTTATAGAATTTAACATAGTCTAGTTACTAACATAATGTTAATCACAATTTATTAAAAACATTATAAAATGCTTTAAGATTAAAATGTTATTTTAGAAATTTGCAAGGTGTAAAAGAAGTAGAGGAAGAAAAGAAAATCACTCATACTACCACCACCTAGAGATAAGCATAGTTTATATAATATCATGTATTTCCTTCCATTTTTTTATGCATGTGCATTGGCACACAGACTTACTTTAGGAAATTAGGATCATTTTATATATATACAGTGTCTTGATATTTTCACTTAACATTGACATTATTGCTCCACATGTTTACTATGGTGGAGACTATAGTTAATCCTGTGTGGATAGTAAAGCCTGCATGGTATTTCATCATGTGGACTCCCAGTGATTTGTTTGCCCAGTCCTGTTGTTGGAGATCTAGTCAATCCTGTGGATAAGTTTTAAAAACTAGAGAAATAGTTCTTATAGTGAGATTATTCTCTTAAAGTATGCTACAAAACACATTTGTAAATACCCATCAATTTTTTTTTACCATAAGTCAAAATGAGAGGTTTCAGATCTATGCTCTAGCTGTATGAATTGATAGGATTGTTCCACTGTTCATTTTTATATGCATAATGAAATTCATATTTCTGGTCATGTAATATAGTACATAAATTATTTGTGTATTCTGAGGCTTCATGAGGTGGATTCTTTAAAATTTTTTAGAAAGCAACATCTGGTTCAAGATTCCAAATGTTCAAAAGAAAATTCAAGGAAAAGTCTCCTCTGTTGCCTTGCCCCCTCCAGCAGCTGCTGGCCATGGCCCACCAGAGTAATTGTATGTACATACTGCATATATTGCATATACTGTATCTGTATACTGCATATACAAGCCTATGCACAGCAGACCTCTCTGAGCTGACTCCTACTATGTCTCCGTCGCCTTCCCCTTACTTTCACTGCAACCACCTTGGCCTCACTGTCTGGTCCCAAAGGCTTCTTTCTTCAGTGCCTTTGCTCTCCCCTGTGGACAGATCAGCTCCCCTAAGGCAGCAGCCCATGCAGGTGATAGAGGCAGTATTATGGAAGTATGAAGTACTTAGAAACTTAACATATTAGCAAACAAAAAGAGTCAGATTACCAAGGCAGCTTTAGCTGTGTTAGCAGATCAGTGGGAAAGCTTTGATATGACTAAAATAATCAGTCTTTTCAGATACATAGTTATATGCAGGACATAGTCCCAGAAAGTACAGGTGGGTACTTCAAGTTCTATGGCAAAGGGGCAGAGGACTTTTAGTTCAAAGGTTTTCTGGTTGCAAGATTGTGTGGTCATTCCTATGTAATTGAGAACATAAAGTGTAAACTAGAACAGCTCTCTCAAATTCTGATCCTACAGATTCATCTCCTCTTTCTCCAAGTAGTTCTTTTTGGTGCTAAGCTGCCATTATTCTTGCTTCTGGAGTTAAACAGATACTTCTATGAAAGACAAATACATACATATATATATATATCTTGTGCAGGACTGGTTTTTTAAGTGTGTATAAAATGCTATATTGTTTGGCTCTTAATTTGCCTGTTATTTTTGGAATGCATGTTAACATGTGGGGCCCTACAGAGTACCATGTCCTCTGGGATTTAAAGAAGTATGGTATACTGAGTCAGTGACAGATAAATAACATGGAGCTTCAAAGTTTGGTGGTCTTCAGGGAATTTGTAGACACAGTGAATGAGCCTAGTGGTTAAGCCTGTTGGCTTTGATCTTGGCACCTTTTAGCTCGGCTCTGCCACCTGTGAAAGCTTGCATACCTTGGTTATGAAATGCCCTCCTTTGAATGTAAATCAAGACTAAATAAGACAAATTTGGCAAAAGACCCAGACTAGCAAATGGCATATAATAATGAAATATGTGTGGGTAAAAAAGCTTTGCTGTTGAAACGTATTTCATTCAAGCATTGGAAACCTCAAGGTTTTATTGGCATGTTGCATTCTAAAATCGTGTGTTGTTATGGATGAATAGACATTATCACTCAAGTTTTTTAAAACCTGAAAATAAGATCCTTTTTTCATGTAGTTGAATAATAGGACTGTGTCAAGAATCATATTGTTGGTTATTTTTGCTAGAGACATATGGGACCAAGTACAATTTATTTACCCCAACTGAATTAAAATATTTTTTTACAAAAGGGAAAGATTATATATTTTATATATTTTCACATATTTCTAATAGTTGCTCTTCTCCATAGGCTTATTGGATTTCACTTTGACAAATTAAAAAACACTACTTGAGTGTTAAGAAACCTGAAAGGATTGCTTTTTGCTTGGCGATACCATCCACCTCTATGTGATACCATAAACATAACATAATAGGATAAATCTTTATCCATAAAATGAAATGGAATGACACACTTAATTTTTTTTAATGCCATTAAAGTTGTTAATTTTAGACTTATGGAGATATAGAATAAGTATTTGGTCTGTAGAGCAGCGTTCCTCTTTGTTTTGCACTTTGTTTTTATTTGTACAAGGCTCAAGTATCTGCAGTGTTTGGAACTGAACTAGGATTTGACATAACCAGCACATACCATGATTGAAAGTAGTTTTGTAGTGATGACTCAATATAAATTTGAAATTTGAACTGGTGCTTCTCATTTTCAATAGGAGCATTTGAGTAACACACCCAGGTTTCCTCTTCTTTCTGTCTCTTTTAGGAGCCAGTCTGAAGAACCAGTATTACTAATCCTGTCGAGTACATATTACATTTTGGCAAATGCTGGTTGATGAGATTAAAATTACCCTTCACATTTTAAGAGTTATATTTTTGTAATATCATTAGCAAGCAGGTGGATCCTAGGGGGACAGGAAGTGAAGATTGTGTTAGCCTAACTTTTCAGAGTCAAAGTTTAGAATTTATTTTGGGATTTTGCTTTGACACGTGAAGGATCTGGTTGTAGTTTCTTAAAATAATTCAGTTTATCTCTGTTCAGCAGTCATTGTTGAAACCCAATGAAGAGCCACATTTTGGAAAATATGAAAGACAAATAAGAAACAGGCACTTTTTAGTGGCATAATATTGTTCTTCTTTGAGACAGATGATAAAAATGAAAGAGTCTGTAGATGAGGTAATAATTTCAGAGCCTTTTCTCTTAGGTGGAATGTTTTAGAATTTAGAAATAGAATAGGTTTGATGAAACATCCATTAACTTAGTAAGGTGCCCAGGAAGAATCCCTCACCTGTTCTTATGTTGCCCCTGGACTGTAATGAAGCCATTGCTTGTCCTTGGAACTGCAGAGCTGTCAAGATAACGTTTCTAGAGAGGTCAGCATAGTTTCAACTTGGTAATGGTGGCCACTAGTCAGAGGGCTGTCCAGTCAGGTTCTTAGTTTTTATGAAATCTTTCTGCAAGTCATTCTATTTGGGTCTGGGCTAAGGCAAGGACTTCATCTTTGTCACAGATTTTTGCTAACAGGAAGACAATGATACTTTTAGCCTTTTGGCAACTGACTGTCTTGCAGGAATTCTGAGATTTTCTTCACTGCAATCAAAGTCTCATCATAAGCCACGAACCAGTTTCTGCTGTTTGAGTTTTGAGGGTCAATTAAAGTTACGCTCTGTGTGTTAAAAATTTTTTAATTCAGATTAAAAAATTTTTTTAAGTTCTCCTTTGCTTCCTGTATTTTGAAGTGCCTGAAAAGAGTAGAGAAAATTTTCGTTACACGGCTGTGTTATTTTATGGCCAGTTCCCTGTGGGGCTTTGTGTATTTGAGTACAGAGGACCTGAATGAAGTCCAGCTCTGCACTGGGTTGGGTTGTCCCTTCCCTGCTTGCTATCTTCCTTCATCCCTTAGAATGTTTTTAATAGCCATGAGGGAGGCTAGGTGGGCTAATATTTTAATGATTTGTAAAGCCATCTTCTTCAACTTGTCTTTATATCTGAGTGATTACAGCTAGTTTTTGTCTGTCTAGGATTTGAAATGTTGGTAAAACAGACATACACCTTTTATGAGAAACCTCTGGCTTCCTGTTATACTGGTCACTTCCTTCTCAGTTTCTAAAATAAAATCACATATACGCTCACTGATTTCAAACTGTACTGCAAAGCTATAGTAATCAAAACAGTATGATACTGGCACAAGAACAGATACATAGACCACTGGAACACAATAGCGAACCCAGAAATAAACCCACCCTTATATGGTCAATTAATGTATTACAAAGGAGGCAAGAATATACAATTCAGTATATTTGTCTCTTCAATAAATGGTTTTGGAAAAGACGGTCTCTTCAATAAATGGTTTTGTGCAAAAGAAAGAAACTGGATCACTATGTTACACTATACACAAAAATAAAGTGGATAAAATACCTAAATATAAGATTGCTAGAAGAAACCATAATAAACTCTTGAACATCAACATTAGTAACTTTTTTCTGGGTATATCTCCCCAGGCAAAGGGAACAAAAGCAAAAATAAACAAGTAGACAACAAACTGAAAAGCTTCTGCACAACAGAGGTGACCATTAACAAAACAAAAAGGCAGCCTACTGTATGGGAGACTATATTTGAAAATGATGTATTGATAAGGGGCTAATATCCAAAATAAATAAAGAACTCATAAAACTCAACAACAAAAAAGCAATCTGGTAAAAAATTGGGCAGAGGACCTGAGTAGAGATTTTTCCAAAGACATGCTGATGGCCAACAGGCACATGAAAAGATGTTCACTAATCATCAGGGAAATGTGAATCAAAACTGCAGTGAGACAGCACCTCACCCCAGTCAGAATGGCCACTACCCAAAATACAAGAAATAACAAGTGTTGGTGAGGATATAAAGGAAAGGGAACCTTCCTGTACTGCTCGGTGGGACTGAGAATTGGTGTGGCTACTATGGAAAGCAACATGGAAGTTTCTCAAAAAATTAAAAATAGAAATACCATATGACCTAGCAATTCCACTTCTGGGAATCTCCCCAAAGAAGTGAAATCATTAATTTGAGAAGATATATGCACCCCTATGTCTATTGCAGCATTATTTACAGTAGTGAAGATATGGAAGTAACTGAAGTGTCCAAGAATAGATGAATGGGTAAAGAAGAGGTGGTACATATACACAATAGAATATTATTCGGCCATAGAAAAGAAATCATGCCATTTGCAATGACATGAGTGGACCTAGAGGGTCCATGATCCTAAGTGAGATAAGTCAGAGAAAGATGAATACATACAGTTTCACTTATATGTGGAACCTGACAAAGCAAATGAAGATAAAAAACAGAAATAAACTCATAAACATATAGAACAAATGGTTGGTTACTATGGGGTGTGTGTGAAGGTGAAATAGGTGAAGGGGATGAAGTGATATAAATTTCAAATTATAAATAAGTCACAGCACCAGAAGTATAGTACAGGGAATACAGCTCATAATATTGTAACATCTTTGTATGGTGACAGATGGTAACTGCATTTATGGTGAGCATTTAATGTATATAATTGATGAATCACTGTTAATATGAAATCATTGTAATATTGTATATAAATTATATTAGAAAAATTTTTTAAAGTCACCCTCATAAAATCTAATTAAATTACCACTGTTTATCTAAAAATAAACCTTCAAACGGGACATTAATATTAGTTACATTTTTGAACATATGAAAGATGTGGTTCTAGCCAGAAAGTGCTGTTTGTGTTTTTTCATATTACGACCAGTTTCTTTACCTGCAAAAGGGAAATGGAAGTTTAGTCTTCTGAGAAGGCAAGGAAAAATCTACGCTTTTATGATAAAAGCAATTTTGTATCATAAACTAGAGAAATAGAGCTTTTTTCCTTCAAACAAATCTATTTTTGAAGAATTTGCTATGAGATTGAGCAAAGCTTTTAGACCATAAGGAGAAACAGAACTTTTAGATAAAAAGAAACCTTGTTTCATGAAGAAATAAAAGCATAGAAAAAGATGATCTGGATTAAATAGAATACAGGGGGCTGCAAGTCATGGGCAGAAGGGACAGGGCAGCTCCCTGGCTTCTCCTTGTCATTGATCATTTTAGATTCTTACTTATCCAATTGTGCTGTTGATAATAAGGAAAGACTTTGGTCAGTTAAGTTTCTCTAGCAAGGAACTGTTAAAGATTTTTAGTCCTTAGTATTTGATGTTAAATGTTCTCAAAGTGTGTTTTTTCCCCCCTTTCTTAAATGAAAACCCATCCTGTTTAAATTTCACAGCAGTTCAAAAAGTGCAACTTTGTATTTTTTATAATTAAAGTGAATCTAAATGAATTTCACCTTGAGAATTTTATAAACCTACCCTGAGGTAATGGGGAAGAGATAGGTGTTCGTGCTCCAAATCCGTTTGGCAGCTCAGAGATTTTTGATGGTCCCTACCATTGTCTCCCAAACTTTCCTCAGTTTCTTATTGCTATTCTGTCTTACATATTTGAATAGGTGCAAGGAAATAGAAAGTCAAAAAGTCAAAGACCAGCTTAAATGTAGCCTTACAATAAAGTGTAGTTTCTGTGCAAATACAAACTATATATTTCTATACCATCAAAAACCAAAAATACCATCCTCAGCAACTTCACAGAGTAAAACCTACCCAAAAAAGCATTTTTATAAGCTTTTCCTTTTCTACATAATCTAATATTCAGTGAGATTAATTCAATCATCTAACAGAGCAAGTTTTTATTTTTTTGGATGTTTCTAGTCTAGGCCTCCTATTCTTAGACTGTTTTCCTCATTACTTAGGAGGGTGATGGTGAATAATACATTTAAGTAGTTGATTTAAAGTCCAAGGTGAGCCAGGGTTGTACCTAGAGATCTTATTTTATATTTTTCTTTGTCTTTTTCTATGTTTTTATTTTTAAGGGGCCTACTGTCACCAAAACAAAATAGATGCTTAATGTTGATTGATGATTTTCCTTTCTTCAAGTCATATTGAAACTAGGACGTAAACCCCCTGATGTATTTTAAGAGCAAGGGATTCTGTAAACCAAAAAGCGTCTTAAGGGAAAAGTTCTCAATTTCACCATAATTACTTGTGCATTTGTGTATGAGAACTCCTTAGCCACCTTACTGCCCACAGTGTGGTATGTTTGCTGAATATTTGTTATACTGAAATAAAGCACCAGTGCTTGAGAGAGAATGGACACACTAGGATGTTACTTTATTCACATTTCTGAGAGGTAGCTAGGTATGGGTCAGTCTTGTCTTTGTTTTTGGAGAGGTAGTTAGGTATCCATTGTCTATCTTTGTTTTAAAGACCAGGAAACTGAGGAACAGAAAGATTAGTGACAGACACACCGTGGATTAGAATTTTGCCTCTTAGACACTCTGAGCTGTATTTTATCTGTTAAGCTACATTACTAAGTAGGTACAGATGCCATCTTTGGTAATGAAGTCTTTCTTGCATGTTGCCACAATTTAAGTCAGGCAATGTAGCGTAAAAAATATGTAAAAATATTCTGTTATCTTCTTTGATGTATCTGTAATTTTTACTGGGGAAAGCCAACACATTAAAGTAAAACCTTACCCTTTCACCCCCATGCCTAGAAAGTTCTGTTTATTAGAATGTGAGATTGATTTGTATCTCTCCAGCTACTACAAATAGTTTATAGAAGATCTATAAATGCCCAGAGCTGTATTTGTTTTGGGTACCTTCTTAAATAGGCCTCTTGTCCAAACCACTCACCTGCTTTTTTACTATTAAGAGATTTTTTAAATTGGTTACTTAGAGTAGAAGTCATGATGTTGTGAGCCATATTCTGAGATAGCAGAAGGAGGGCCAGCTGTACTCCCTTATCTGTGCCCTGGCAGACACTAAACAAACCCCACCCTGGCATATTTGGTGGGAAGTGATAGTGTCAGAGCGATGATGAGCCCCTGGGGACCTTCGTTCTAACAGTAAACTTGCGTTCCTTTGGGAGCAAGCAATTGGAATTCTTGGTAAATCCTAACACAGTGAGTCAGGAGGGGTGTGCATGGGCTGACTACTTGATGCATCTTCACAAAACCTAGATCCTTTAGGTCTGTGAGATACAGGAAATAAACTCTTACCACACTGCACTAATAACTAGGATATGAAATTGGGTGGCTGATGAATGAAGGTGATGCTGTATGCCACCATTCACACTCAATTGGATTTCTGACACAGAATCAAGCTCACTCTGAGGAAGACTAAAGGCCATTAATATAAATTAAACCACAACTTAGTATTTGGTTCTAATTGATTGAGCTAGCCGTGTTAGCCAAAAGAGTTGGCCCAGCCCACGCACTGGAAAGGTCTAGTAACCAGGACAACAATGGCAGTATGATGTGTGGCCAAAAGTATTTGTATCCTAAATCAGAGCATTTGATGTGTAGAATAAAAATTGAGAGTGTGTCTTGCTGGCAGCCATAATCTTTTTAAATTGAATTATTTTTTCTTATGGTGAAATAAAGTCTTATTCATTTGAGGGACACTGTAAACATGTTTGAGTCTTCGGAAGCCTAGAAAAATTAATTCATCCAAGAACACTAAAAACATAAAGTTTATTAGATAAAAATATACTGAGAGATTGGGGAGTGTTTCTTTTATTTGATTGACTTCACATCCTTAATAAAGAAAACAAAATAGGTACTTTAAACTGCTGAGAGGCAAATTCTGGAATTTGCATTAGGCTGCTTAGAAGCTTATGAGAATATGACAGTACTGCCCCTAAAAATCAGTGAAACCAAAGCAAAATGTTACGTAAAATAATATTTTTTCCAATAACATATGCTGTTTCCTCAGAAATGGTTATAACTTTTATCCTTGTAGCATGTTGTGAGAATGTCATGTTTATTTTGGGTTTTGAGTCTAAGAAGACATTTGATACCATGATAAAAAGTGCGGTATTTTTATTACCAATAGTCTTTCCAAAAAAGATAAACTTTTCCAGAAATACAAAATTGTTTGAGGTATTCCCAACATACTTGGTTGCTTTTCTAGAATTAAGTAGGCTTCCTTAGCCAAATTCATTTTCCTCTTTTGCCTTCAGCCTTGCTAAAAATAAAATCCTCCTACACTTGCTCACCCATTTTTACTCTGTAACACGCCAAAGCACTGCTTCCAGGAAAAGGTTAATATTAAGAATAACGTATTTCCTGCTGACCACCACGTTTGTGCTGCCGCAGCTGAATTCTGAGCCAATTTATTTGGCCATCTGTTCTCAGCATGGATAAGTTGAGGTTCATATAACAAGAGGAAGCAAAACTAGATGTTTCATCTGACCTCTACCTCCAGAAGCATGGCCTATCTTTGCCAATTAGATTCTTCACTGGAGAATAATGTCACAGAAATATCAAGCAGCAAATCTTAAAAATGTTGATTTTGGAATATTTCCTTATAGGCCTCTCTATGTATAATTTTAATAAGAGTAGTAAAAATACTTTACTTTTTGTTTTGTAGCCTGCTTGAGTCACTTAAGTATTTTATATATTAAATTTAAATCTTAAATAAAAGTATTTATTCTAAACATTCACCTTAAATATTCTAAGTATTTTTCCCATGATATTGTATCTGCCCTCCCACCCCCATTCAAAGGCAATGTGTGCTTATTATCTGCAACTTGGAAAGTAAAGACGAGTAAAAAAGAAGATAAAAACCCACCGTAATTCTCCACTGTTACGATTTTGCACCTGTTCCTTCTCCTCTTTCTCTTTTTACATAGATATGTAGTATGTACACACACACACATATTTATATGTAAAGTGTATGTGTGCACATGTAAAAAATATGGTTATGCTATTCCTGGCATTTTAGTTCATGTAAGTTTTATGTTTTGATCCATAGTTCTGTTTGATAGAACATTCAGGAGCATCATTAGACCTATTTCAAGAGCATGCTGGAATCTGCTTGATGGCTTATTTTTCTTAACCATTAAAATTCATTGGTTCCTTAACTCTTGCTTTAGAGATTGCTTGCAAAAATAGAAAGATGCTAGGGTCACTGAGATAAGTATATGGTCCTCCTAATGCATCTCCCTGTAGAACACTTGTGTTAATCTAGTTAATTTCTTAATATCCAAGCAATCAGAACTTTTCTCTGAGCTGCAGCAATCTGAATAAAAAAATGTAGAAAAAAGTTTTTCCACCTGCTTGGTTTTTAAAACTTTCAACCTTTATGTCCCCTGTTCCCCACCATTTTTATCGTTATGGTCTGTCCAGCCTAAGAAGTGAACTGTTTCTGTTCAAGCCCGGGGCAAGGACTTGGCAGAGCCAATGAAGTGACAGCTTGAGAAAGCTCAAGCAGGGAATTCTGTGTTGTCCTACTACACGTCATCCATACAAATGGAATGTGTTTTAGTTCATATGGCAAGCCGTTGGCATGAGAGCAAACAAGGCTTGGGCCGACATACTCTCCTTATGTTCTAAATCAGCAGTTCTTAACGCCCGCTGCAGGGCCTCCTCTCCTGCCTTGAGCGTCACTGTGGTAGGAAGCCACGCCGACTGGCAAGAGTGTGATGTGTCTCTTGGCTATGTTGGAATAGAAGGAAGGTTGTGAATCACAGCTCCAAGTTCTGTCCACGAGGGGTCTGGTACTATTGCTGATATCTGTAGGCTATATTGATGGTTAGGGTAGGTAACTGAACTGTAACTAATTCCTCAAGTTTACCTGGCTCTGTAATTCAATCACTAGGTTATTCCAAACTCTGGGGTTTTATTTTTCAAAGTGCCTGCTGACAGATGCCAACTCATTTATCATCAGAGATTTTTTTCAGCTTCATTGAAGTATAGTTAACAAATGAGAGATATTAAAATTCAACCCCCCCATGAAATATATAAATATATAGTTTATATAATTAATGTATATATTTATGGAAAAAGAAACTGAGGTATGAAGAATTTAGACCCACAAGGATTGCAAACTATAGGCAGAAGTCCAAATTCAACCCACAGATAGGTTTTGTTTGGCATGTTGAGTTTTCAAAAATTCTTAATTTGAATACCTTTGGGAGGGACATGGCTTCTCTGGTTTGTCATGGACCTCACATTGCTTGTAGGTATGAATATTAATCTAGATAATTGATAACCTGTTTCTACTAGGAAAACTGTTACTTACATATGAAATTCCATGTCTCCTTTTCTCCAATTTTCAGAAATGGGGGTGACTGACTAGGGCTGTCAGTCAACCTCTTCCAGGCCCCCTTTTCCTTTCCCCAGCCACTGAGTTTATGGGTGGGGAAACCAAGCCACCAGTGACTGCCTGAGCAATATGTGGAGGCTCTAGAAATCCAGAAACTATGGCAGCCTCAACACAAAAGCTATTATTTCCTGCTTCCTGTTATAAAGTGGTCCCAAGAGTGGCTTCAGCCAGTAGCTTGTCTTGGTTTTGTTTTGTTTTTTGGGGCATATGGTATTTAAACAGTTCATCTGAGCAGTGAGGGCACATTTGTATGCAGTAATAGGCTACATCCTAAACAAAGAGTTTGGGTGGCAGTAGACAGAGGGTGGGGAGGGTTTGCCAAGTCATAACTAGTAAGAATGATTGAGATGCCTGTTAAATAGACAGATTCCCAGGATCTCTGATGGAAGGTGTGGGGGTGGGGGTGGGGTGACAGTATGATTTTCTAACTGGTGCTCACTAGTTAGGGGAAATGCTGGTGGTGTGGTTCAGAATGTGGCCTGAGTTTAGGGACTACTTTTTAATCCCAGGTCACCAGTGACTAATGAAATGACCTTGGCCATTGGCTTAACCTTCAAAACCAGCAGCTTTCTTATATGTAAATGGGGACAGTATTGCTCTTTACCTATCTCATGCTATGATTTTCCAGATTAAGGACCATAGTGAATGGAAGCTTCTTAGCAGTTTCTGGCACATAAACCCTTGGAAAATGTAGCTCCCTTGCCAAGCTACTTGAGAGCTCTTGAACTACAGCTTTCTAGAGCCTTCAGGAAAGACTATTTGCTTTTTATTCTTTCTAAGGTAACTTATTACAAAAGTAATACATGTTTTCTGGAGAGAGTTAGAAAAAGCAAAAAGAAGAGAAATATGAATCACTCATACTCCATTATTTTATGAATTTACTCCCAGTCTCTGTAGACAAATGTTAGAATGTGTTTAATATATAGTTAGGAGTTTTCTTTTGTAAAATACTTAATTGTCCTTGAATTGCCTATTTTGCTATTTACTGTTGTGTCTTTTTTTTGTTTGTTTATTTATTTGTTTTAGTTTCGTATCATTAATATAAAATCACATGAGCAACATTGTGGTTACTAGATTCCCCCCATTATCAAGTCCCTACCATATACCCATTACAGTCACTATCCATTAAGGTAAGATATTATAAAGTCACTACTTGTCTGTTCTGTGTTATACTGCCTTCCCCGTGTGCCCTCCCCCCCACCACATGTGTGCTAGTGGTAATGCCTCTTATTCCCCTTATCCCTCCCTTCCCACCCATCCTCCCCAGTCCCTTTCCCTTTGGCAACTGTTAGTCCATTCTTGGGTTCTGTGAGTCTGCTGCTGTTTTGTTCCTTCAGTTTTTGCTTTGTTCTTATGCTCCACAGATGAGTGAAATCATTTGGTACTTGTCTTTCTCCGCCTGGCTTATTTCACTGAGCATAATACCCTCTAGCTCCATCCATGTTGTTGCAAATGGTAGGATTTGTTTTCTTTTTATGGCTGAATAATATTCCATTGTGTATATGTACCACATCTTCTTTATCCATTCATCTACTGATGGATACTTAGGTTGCTTTCATTTCTTGGCTATTGTAAATAGTGCTGCAATAAACATAGGGGTGCATATGTCTTTTTCAAACTGGGCTCCTGCATTCTTAGAGTAAATTTCTAGGAGTGGCATTCCTGGCTCAAATGGTATGTCTATTTTGAGCTTTTTGAGGAACCTCCATACTGCTTTCCACAATGATTGAACTAATTTACATTCCCACCAGCAGTGTAGAAGGGTTCCCCTTACTCCACATCCTTGGCAGCGTTTGTTGTTCTTAGTCTTTTTTGTGTTGGCCATCCTGACTGGTGTGAGGTGATATCTCACTGTGGTTTTAATATTCATTTCCCTGATAATTAGCGATGTGGAGCATCTTTTCATTATGCCTGTTGGCCATCTGAATTTCTTCTTTGGGGAAGAAAAAATCTGTTCATATCTTCCGCCCATTTTTTAAAAGGGTTATTTGCTTTTTGGGTGTTGAGGCATATGAGTTCTTTATATATTTTGGATGTTAACCCCTTGTCAGAAATGTCATTTACAAATATATTCTCCCACACTGTAGGGTGCCTTTTTTGTTCTGCTGATGGTGTCCTTTGCTGTACAGAAGCTTTTTGGCATGATGTAGTCCCATTTGTTCATTTTTTATTTTGTTTCCCTTGCCCAAGGAGATGTGTTCAGGAAAAAGTTGCTCATGTTTATATTCAAGAGATTTTTGCCTATGTTTTCTTCTAAGAGTTTTATGGTTTTATAACTTACATTCAGGTGTTTGATCCATTTTGAGTTTACTTTTGTGTATGGAGTTAGACAATAATATAGTTTCATTCTCTTGTACCGTTGTGTTTCTTATTTTGAAATAGGTTAATAGGTTTTGTTTTTTGATTGATTAGGTTTGTTCTTAAAGATAAGAGTTTAGTGAGGGTCTTATTATTGTTTTTGTATGGTTTCAATATTCTTGTTTTTTTTCTTAATCTAAACATTTCATATGCAATAGGGAAAAACTCAAGACAGTCCAGAGAAATACTGCCACTTTTGTTTCCAGTCTCCTCTCCTAGTACCTTCATGCCTCTTCTGTGTTGAGCTTTTTATGAACTCTTGAGTTAAGCTAGTTTTGGAATTTGTATTTTGAACGGAGAATTTGCTGGCTTGTTTAGTTTCTAACAGTTGGCTATTTAATAGGCCATGTTCGTTGTGCTTAACACTCATCCAAATTGTTTCAGAGATCCCATGACCAGTTATAACACCCCTGCAGTTTTTGGTTTCCAGTTTTAGTTGTTTCACTAAAACAGGACATTGTAGAATATTTCTTTGGTTGTTGATTTTTCTTGTTAAGGCCATTAAAAGTTGGAAATGCTTTAGAGTTAAAAATTTGCTTTCCCAGGAGTGATAATCCTAAGAAAGTGGAAATCAAAATTTACTACAAAAATTTATTAAGTGATCTACAGATCTGCGTGAGGGGTCTTTGTGGAGAGATTTGTGAGTCATGTGCAGCACTATTCAGTCCCACCCCATTGTCCCTCTGCCATAGTTGGCCTCCTCCTGGAATGTTCATTTCAGTTCTTTTTAACTTACAACACTATATTACCCAGAGGTTATTGAAAAAATGGAAAATGAGGTTCCTTTTTTTTTCAAAATCACCTAACTGCAATTTTAGAATTTTATGAAAATTCTTAACTACCAGCAAAATCTACTTCAAAGATATGTCAATTATTTTTATTGCCCTGGAAATGTGCTGTATCAAATATAACAGAAAACAAATTTCCACCAACTAAGGCTTAAAAATATTTTTGTTACATAAATTTGTTGCAAACTGATTCAACTTGTATCCTTGATGTCCCAGAATAAGCACACAGGTAGCGAGTGATGCTGACTTGCTCTCAAAATTATACTTTAAATGTTTTGACAAATACTTTTGAATTCTATTTAGAAATAAATTAAATAAAACAGCAGTCTTTAAATTTAATTCAACATGCTTTATTTGTGGTGTGGTTTCTAAGGTACAAAGTATTGATAAGCACTGAAGGGATTCAGAAATATTTGGAAGCACGAAGGTTTGAACATAGAGAAAAACTGGAATCAACCTGAAACGTCTATCCACAGGAGAAGAGCTAAGTAATCTGTGAGGAAGTTTAAAAGAATGAGGCTGAACAATTCATATGTATTGTATTTAACTCATATATATAATACACATAAATACATATACACACACAAATATGAATCAAGCTCGCAGATATTGAATAGGAAAAAGCAGTTGCAAAACATGCATATAACACATTGATGTTAAAAAGACAATATTATATGTCTTCTACAGGTAGCGTCTTCAGGCTTTGCGACTAACCAAGCTGGGGAAAAGCTGTGGCAGGGGGACAATGGGGTGGGACTGAATAGGGCTGCACATGACTCCCAAATCTCTCTCCACAAAGACTCCTCATGCAAATCTGTAGATCACTTAATATATTTTTGTAGTAAATTTTGATTTCCACTTACTTAGAATTATCACTCCTGGGAAAGCAAATTTTTAACTCTAAAGCATTTCCAACTTTTAATGGCCTTAACAAGAAAAATAGAATTCAAAAGTATTTGTCAAAAAATTTGAAGTGTAATTTTGAGAGCAAGTCAGCATCACTAGCTACCTGTGTGCTTACTCTGGGACATCAAGGATACAAGTTGAATCAGTTTGCAACAAATCTATGTAACAAAAATATTTTTAAGCCTTAGTTGGTGGAAATTTATTTTCTGTTATATTTGATACAGCACATTTCCAGGGCAATAAAAATAATTGACATGTCTTTGAAGTGGATTTTGCTGGTAGTTTTAAGAATTTTAATAAAATTCTAAAATTGCAGTTAGGTTATTTTGAAAAAGAAGGAACCTCATTTTCCATTTTTTCAATAACCTCTGGGTAATACATGATACGTGATAAATTATAATGTTTTGAAATAACTTTACAAGATGTAACTACAGAATTTTTGGTTGTGCGTTATTCTTCATTTTATTGTCTGTTGGCACTGCTTACTAGAGAACAGATTCCTAAAAAATCATGTTTGGAAAAGAAGCTGGACTTTAGATTTATCTTGTGACATTTCAGAACATAGGTATAACATGGCATTATTTGATCTATGTGGCTTTCACAGCAAAAATTAATTTAAAAAATCTCACGGAAGCAACTCTGGCTGTTGGAATCCATAATACACTAGATCTTTTCAGTGTTGTAGAATATTTTCATGTGTTCATCCTGTATCATTTCTAGGCAAGGATTTTAAACTCAGAAGTGAGAGTAAAAGCAGCATTAAAATGGGGAATTTTATGTATTTTGCCTTAATAACTGACAGTGCTCTAAAATTTGAAATCATAGGTTCCAGATAAGGGCCATAAACAGTGGGGTTTTCTTCCTTAGGTTTTTCTGATGATGGGACAGGACCAATAATAGCTCAGCAATGACTCTTACATACCTCAGATATAGAAAGTGAAGCTATAGGTTATGAGTCACTTTAAGCTTTCTAATGTCTGAATGAGAGGAAAATGGATGAGCTAATCTTTGGGGTTGATAGTCATATGTAATTATTTTGGATGAACAGTGTTGGACATATGTTAATTTCACCAGTAAGTTTTGCCTTTAGATGTAAATCCATTTTAGCCTAGTTTCTGGATGTGTCCCTGATGTGCTAACAGAGTTGAACATCTAACTATCTAATAGTTAAGCTTTGTGTTAAATTCTTTTTAGTGTTTATCTTTACACTCCTTGCTCCCTTCCCCCAACAACATATTAAGGCTGAACTAGGAAAGGTACATTTAATTTTAGCTAGTTGGTTGGTTCTTCTGAACATTTGTTCTTTGCAGACCGAGGGAGACAGATGGATTTGAATTCTAAAGTGGAGTCTTTTGATTTAGTAGAAGAAATAACCAGTAAAGTGATAGACGAGGTTTCCAGGCAGTTTTAATTAGCCAGGCACAGCTGTGAGCAGGAATGACGAGATGGGTAAGACTTAGTGGCATAAAGGATGCAGCATTCCTCTTGCTTCTTAGAGGTCAGCCATGGGCATTGGTAATTTTTTATTGAGTAGTCTCTGCATGCATATTCACGGTCTTGCCTAACACAGCCAGTCATGTGCTGTCTTAGATTAACGGCTCTGATCTTATAATCAAAGTATGGATGACACTGATTTCCGATTTCTTGTATGTGTTGACTAGAGGAAGATGAGGCCGGGAGTCTTAAATAGAAGTGGTCACCTGGGGGTGTGTTTGAAAGTAGTTGTCATTTGTGCCTGTTGTTTTCTCTTGTTTGTTTTGGGGTTGTTTGGTTTGGTTTGGGGGACATGTATGTGCACTGTTAAGTATCATTTTGGTCGTTTGCTCAGCCTGTAAGTATTTATTGAGCACCTAGTATGCACCAGATTCTCTGGTGTTTGGGATACATTAGAGGACAAAAAGTTGTGAGCTATACTGACAGAGTTTAGAATAAATTTGAAAAAGTGTTGTTTTCAAATAATATTAACTAATGTTATTAAGTGCTTAGTACAAGACAGGTACTGTGCTCTCTGCCTTATTTCAGGAGAAACAATTCAAAACTAAAATACTGAGATTTTAGTGCAGAAGATATAAAGATGAATTAATCAAAGTCTGCACCCTTGAGGAGTTTACAGCCTATCAGAATCTGTCTGGCACATAATAATTATCTGTAAAACTTCTATTTTAATTGAGTATATGATTAGAATCCCTCCAGTGCAAACTGGGACTTTCTCTGTCCCTTATGGGAAGTTGTGTTGCCACCGTTAATGTCAGATGGCAGTAGATAAGCTTATTGCATGACTCAGTCAAATGGCTACTGTAAAGCACGTTTTCTCAACCTTGGCCAGATGTCTCTCTGTCGTGCAGGCTTGCCTGGGCATTGTAGGCTGTGTAGCATCATCCCTGGCCTCTACCCACTAGATGCCAGTAGCACTTCTATACCTGTGAGAACCAAATGTTTCTAGGCATTGCCAAATATCTCCCAAGAGGCAATCTCTGCCACTACCTCCCCCTGTCCCAACTCCCCCACCGACATTAAGATTCTCTGCTTTAGGTGTTAATCTCCCTAGACAACCGGCAGCTCCTTCCAGAGGCAGAGCCAACTACAGCATCACCCAGGGTTTAGCAGGTGCATCAGCTCACATTCTGCCAAAAAATTTGAAGCACTGGGGCTATTCACACCTTATACTGGGAGTGCTTTCTTTATACAATGACGGCATTCTCTAGAGAAACCACTAAGTGCTTCTCAGCAGTGGGGATAATGATCTTGGTCTGCTTTTCAGGGCTGGAATAATAATAGCAATTACAATACCTTTTATTACTATCATATATTCAAAAAGTATATATATATATATGTAAGGCATATATATTTTGGGTAGAACTTTTGAATATATAAATATAAAAATTTTTAAATATGTATTCTGTGATCCTACTACTTAGGTAAGAAATAGACCCTTGACCAGAACCTTCAAAGCCTTGTGCATGCTTTTATGATCCAGTTCTCCCTCTCGCACACAGGAAACAACTACTCTGAATTTTGTTTAATTTTCTTTTGCTTTTCTTTGTTTTATAGTATGCATACAGCCCTAAACATTATAAAGCTCAGTTTTGTGTGTTTTAAGACATTGTTTGTAAATGCAATGTGCCATATGTATTTTTGTGACTTGCTTCTTTCTCAGCTCACATGTGTTCTGTGATTCTCCCACGTTGACATGTGTAGTGATACTTTTATTTTCACTGTTGCATAATTATGGCTACATCACAGTGGATCCATTCTCCTTTTTATGGATATTTGAGTTGTTTCCAGTTTTTTTTTTCTTGTTATTATGTTGTTGTGAATATTCTTGTACTTGACACCTGGTGGCATTCATGTGCAAGAGATTTTAAAAGGGATTCCCCAGGAGCAGATTGCTGAATTATAGGCTATATGCATGTACTAGGCTGAAAAATGGCCCCCAAAGATACCATGTTCTAATCCCAGAACCTGTAAATGTTACTTTATATGGAAAGAGGATCTTTGCAGGTATGATTAAGTTAAGGATCTTGAGCTGGGGAGATTAACCTAGGTGATCACGTCAGCCCTAAATGCAATCACAGGTGGCCTTAGTAGAGAAGAGGCTGAAGGAGAGCACAGAGAGCATAAAGGGAGGAGGCCCTGTACTCTCAGAGGCAGAGATTGGAGTGAGGCGG
Organism: Manis javanica; assembly: GCF_040802235.1. Classification (NCBI taxonomy): domain Eukaryota; kingdom Metazoa; phylum Chordata; class Mammalia; order Pholidota; family Manidae; genus Manis; species Manis javanica. Next base: position 70,040,862 of record NC_133170.1, on the reverse strand, counting down.
CCACAGCAGCCACCCAAAGGTGAGAGAGCCCAGATAGAGATTCTCATGCAGGGAGTTCGGTCCTGCTGACTCCTTGAATTTGGACCTGTGGACATCTGGCTTCCAGAACTGTGAGAGAATAAATATGTTGTTTTAAACCACTGTTTGTAACTTGTTACAATAGCCATGGGAAACTAAGACAATGCATTTTCAATTTAACTGGACAATGCCAATTGTTTTCTGAGGCTTTTGTACTGCTTAATATTTCCCCCAGAAGTGTTTAAGATTCCTGTTGCTTCACATTCTTGTCAGCAGTGGATCGATGCCTTTACATTTTATCAGCAGGAGATTTTACTAAGCAGTTGTATAAAACCTAGTACAAGTTTTGAAAAATTTGTTTGGAATGCAAAAACCACAAAATTAGTATAGTAGCAATATAAAAATGTTGATATTGAATACTATCATAATGAAGTATTATAATATATAATAATATATAGTATAATAATATAATTTAAATGCTGCAGGTAATGTGTTATACCTATTATTTCTCTTGCCTCATCTTTTAACCACTAAACTTAACATGTTTTGCACACACTCATCCTTCTCTAGAAAATAGTGATTCTTTGGTACTTATGTCATGAATTAGCATGCTCTTTAATTTCTGTTTGGTTTATTTCTGTTTTTGCTCTGTCCCATCTTACAAAATCTTTGGGGGGATGGACAGTAACTAATCTATCTACTCAGTAAGATGGTGTATTTGTGCATGTATTTTGAGGGAACAGATGTTACTTATCAATCCCAGAAAATATATCATCCCCTTGTTTTATGAAGTATATTATTTGATAAGCATATTGCTTATTAATAATAATTGTACCTAGAGGTGAATTGAATCGGTGCTTTAAAAAATAATTTTTAAATGTATTCTCTCATTTGCTTGACTTGTTCATTCTCTTGTGTCCCTTAAGGGTAAGCATTTACACAAATACATTTACTTACTGAGGACACTGGATTAATAACTGTTATAAACAGTTCTGAGAGTCTCAAGAAAAAGTTTCCCAATTAAAAGGTGTTGAATTGAGGTGATCAGCTAAGTCTCTTAAAAGACTGCTAGTTTCGTAGAGTCCTAGCACTGGAAGAGGAAATTCTTGTGGGGCATTTACATTGTAAGAACTATAATAAAGGGCCGTCTATTTCCTTCTTGATTATGGCCTGTGATGGGGCTCTCACAGCCTCTTACTATACCCTGTTTTGGTTTTTTACAAGCTTCTTAAAAAAAACCTTTAAACAAAACTTAGAAAATTGCAAAAAATAATGAAAGTAGAAAGGTTGCATAACAAACTCTCTTGTATACCCATCACCAACTTCAACTTTCAACTCATGGCCACTCTTGTTTCAGCTATACCATTACCCACTTCTCACTTTCCCATGTTATTTTTAAGTAAATTCATGATATTATATCACTTTATCCATAAATATTTCAATATGTATCTAAAAGATGAGGACTCCTTTAAAAAACAAGCACAATAATATTTATCTTTAAAAATTAACAAATACTTTAAATATGCAGGCAGTGTTTAACTCTCCAATTGCCTTATGATTGTGCTAATTCTTTTTATCTTAATTTTTTTTATTTTGTTATCATTAATATACAATTATATGAGCAACATTGTGGTTACTAGATTCCCCCCATTATCAAGCTCCCACCACATACCCCAGTATAGTCACTGTCCATCAGCATAGTAAGATGTTGTAGAATCACTCACTACTTATCTTCTCTGTGCTATACTGCCTTCCTCATGCCCCCCCCCACATTATGTGTGCTAATCATAATGCACCTTATTCCCCTTATCCCTCCCTTCCCACCCATCCTCCCCAGTCCCTTTCCCTTTGGCAACTGTTAGTCCATTCTTGGGTTCTGTGAGTCTGCTGCTGTTTTGTTCCTTCAGTTTTTCTTTGTTCTTATACTCCACATATGAGTGAAATCATTTGGTACTTGTCTTTCTCTGCCTGGCTTATTTCACTGAGCATAATACCCTCTAGCTCCATCCATGTTGTTGCAAATGGTAGGATTTGTTTTCTTCTTATGGTTGAATAGTATTCCATTGTGTATATGTACCACATCTTCTTTAACCATTCATCTACTGATGGACACTTAGGTTGCTTCCATTTCTTGGCTGTTGTAAATAGTGCTGCAGTAAACATAGGGGTGCATCTGTCTTTTTCAAACTGGGCTCCTGCATTCTTAGGGTAAATTTCTAGGAGTGGCATTCCTGGGTTAAATGGTATTTCTATTTTTTGAGGAACCTCCATACTGCTTTCCACAATGGTTGAACTAATTTACATTCCCAACAGCAGTGTAGGAGGGTTCCCCTTACTCCACATCCTTGGCAGCATTTGTTGTTCTTAGTCTTTTTTGTGTTGGCCATCCTGACTGGTGTGAGGTGATATCTCATTGTCATTTTAATTTGCATTTCTCTGATGATTAGCGATGTGGAGCATCTTTACATATGCCTGTTGGACATCTGAATTTCTTCTTTGGAGAAGTGTCTGTTCAGGTCTTCTGCCCATTTTTTAATTGGACTGTTTGCTTTTTGTTTGTTGAGGTGCATGAGCTCTTTGTATATTTTGGATGTCAATCCCTTATCAGATACATCATTTATGAATATATTGTTCCATACTGTAGGATGCCTTTTTGTTCTACTGATGGTGTCCTTTGCTGTACAGAAGCTTTTTAGTTTAATATTGTCCCACTTGTTCATTTTTCCTTTTGTTTCCCTTGCCCATGGAGATATGTTCATGAAGAAGTTATTCATATTTATGTTCAAGAGAGTTTTGCCTATGTTTTGCGCTAATATTTTTAAAAGATTGTTTGAATGAGGATGTATGAATGTTTGAAATGAGGATGTTTGAATGAGAAGAAACATAAAATGAGATTGGCTGATGTCTTTTAAGCCATAAATTTCCTTTCCATCTTTTTTTTTTCCTGCTTTGCAATTTATTTGTTGAAGAAACTTGGTTCTTTGTCCTGTCAAGTTTCCCACCATCTGGATTATGCTTATTGCATATCCTTGGTATAATTTAACATGTTTTTTCTTTCCTGTCTATTTCCTGGAAATTCATATTTGGAACTCTAGACCACAGTTTGAACAGATTTAACTTTGATTTTTTTTTTCTTTTTTGGCAAGACTGCTTCATGGGTGGTGGTGTATATTTTCATCAGACACCTAATGTCTGCTGCTTTTTTTTGTGGTATTTGCAGGTGCTAAAGCTCGATGCCTAGGTATATTAAATAGAGATTGCAAAATAGTGATAGTTTGTCATTCCTTCAAATATTGGCTGGAGTGCTTCTACTAAGAAGTCTTCTTTTGTCAACTCTTTGCTTACTTAGATGTACAATTTGTCTGAGAGAGGCAGGGTAAATATTTGAATCTTTCCATGTATTAACCACTTTTCAAAATGAGTTGGCTTGCTAGCATCCTTCCATGATGATTTATTTCTGTTATATATTATCATTATAAGCTTGTGCATTTAAATATATATGATGTAAAACCGAAAAGAAATGAACAACTTTCTAGAAAAATACAACCTTCCAAGGCTGACCAAGGAAGAAATAGACAATCTGAACAGACCAATTACCAGCAAAGGAATTGAACTAGTAATCAAAAAACTACCTAAGAACAAAACTCCTGGACCAGACGGCTTCACCGCTGAATTTTATCAAACATTTAGTGAAAATCTAATACCCATCCTCCTTAAAGTTTTCCAAGGAGTAGAAGAAGAGGGAATACTTACGAACTCATTCTATGAGGCCTGCATCACTCTAATACCAAAACCAGGTAAAGACACCAAAAAAAAAAAGAAAATTACAGACCAATATCCCCAATGAACATAGATGCAAAAATACTCAACAAAATATTAGCAAACCGAATTCAAAAATACATCAAGAGGATCATACACCACGATCAAGTGGGATTCATCTCAAGGATGCAAGGATGGTACAAGATTTGAAAATCCATCAACATCATCTACCACATTAACAAAAAGAACGACAAAAACCATATGATCATTTCCATAGATGCTGAAAAAGCATTTGACACAATTCACCATCCATTCATGATAAAAACTCTCAACAAAATGGGTATAGAGGGCAATAACCTCAACATAATAAAGGCCATATATGACAAGTGCCCACAGCCAACATCATACTTAACAGCGAGAAGCTGAAAGCTTTTCCTTTAAGATCGGGAACAAGACAAGGATGCCCACTTTCCTCACTTCTATTCAGCATAGTACTGGAGGTCCTAGCCAGGGCAATCAGACAGCACAAAGAAATAAAAGGCATCCAGATTGGCAAGGAAGAAGTTAAACTGTCCCTGTTTGCAGATGACATGATATTGTACATAAAAAAACCCTAAAGAATCCACTCCAAAACTACTAGATCTAATATATGAATTCAGCAAAGTTGCAGGATACAAAATTAATACACAGAAATCTGTTGCATTCCTATACACTAATGATGAACTAGCAGAAAGAGAAATCAGGAAAACAATTCCATGCACAATTGCATCAAAAAGAATAAAATACCTAGGAATAAACCTAATGAAGTAAGTGAAAGACCTATACTCTGAAAACTACAAGACACTTATGAGAGAAATTAAAGAAGATACCAATAAATGGAATCACATCCCATGTTCATGGATAGGAAGAATTAATATTGTCAAAATGGTCATCCTCCCTAAAGCAATCTATATATTCAATGCAATTCCTATCAAAATACCAACAACATTCTTCAACGAACTAGGGAAAATCATCCTAAAATTCATCTGGAACCACAAAAGACCTCGAATAGCCAAAGCAATTCTGAGAAGGAAGGATAAAGCTGGGGGAATTACGCTCCCCAACTTCAAGCTCTACTACAAAGCCACAGTAATCAAGACAATTTGGTACTGGCACAAGAACAGACCCATAGACCAGTGGAACAGACTAGAGAGCCCTGATATAAACCCAACCATATATGGTCAATTAATATATGATAAAGGAGTCATGGATAAACAATGGGGAAATGACAGCCTCTTCAACAGCTGTGTTGGCAAAACTGGACAGCTACATGCAAGAGAATGAAACTGGATTATTGTCTAACACCATTCACAAAAGTAAACTCGAAATGGTTTAAAGACTTGAATGTAAGTCATGAAACCATAAAACTCTTAGAAGACAACATAGGCAAACATCTCCTGAATATAAGCATGAGCAACTTCTTCCTGAACACATCTCCCCGAGCAAGGGAAACAAAAGCAAAAATGAACTCATGGGACTACATCAAACTAAAAACTTTCTGTACGGCAAAGGACACCATCAACAGAACAAAAAGGCATCCTACAGTATGGGAGAATATATTTGTAAATGACCTATCCAACAAGGGGTTAAAATCCAAAATATATAAAGAACTTAGATGCCTCAACACCCAAAAAACAAATAACACTATTAAAAAATGGGCGGAGGATATGAACAGACACTTATCAAAGGAGAAATTCAGATGGCCAACAGGCACATGAAAAGATGCTCCACATCACTAATTATCAGGGAAATGCAAATTAAGACCACAATGAGATACCACCTCACACCAGTTAGGGTGTCCAACATTGAAAAGGCTAGGAACAACAACAAATGTTGGCGAGGATGCAGAGAAAGGGGAACCCTCCTACACTGCTGGTGGGAATGTAAACTAGTTCAACCATTGTGGAAAGCAGTATGGAGGTTCCTCAAAAAACTCAAAATAGAAATACCATTTGACCCAGGAATTCCACTCCTAGGAATTTACCGTAAGAATGCAAGAGCCCAGTTTGAAAGACATATGCACCCCTATATTTATTGCAGCACTATTTACAATAGCCAAGAAATGGAAGCAACCTAAGTGTCCATCAGTAGGTGAATGGATAAAGAAGATGTGGCACATATACACAATGGAATACTATTCAGTCATGAGAAAGAAAGAAATCCTACCATTTGCAACAACATGGATGGAGCTAGAGGGTATTATGCTCAGTGAAATAAGCCAGGTGGAGAAAGACAAGTACCAAATGATTTCACTCATCTGTGGAGTGTAAGAACAAAGCAAAAACTTAAGGAACAAAACAGCAGCAGACTCACAAAACCCTAGAATGGACTAACAGTTACCAAAGGGAAAGGGACTGTGGAATGTGGGTTGGAAGGGAGGGATAAGGGGAATAAGAGGCATTACAATTAACACACATAATATAGTGGGGGCATGGGGAAGGCAGTATAACACAGAAAAGAGAAGTAGTGACTTTGTAGCATCCTACTACACTGATGGACAGTGATTGTAATGGGTGATGTGGTGGGGACTGGATAATGGGGGGAGTCTAGTAACCACAGTGTTGCTCATATGATTGTATATTAGTGATACCAAAAAAAAAACCAACAGTGGAAACAACTCAAATGTCCATGAACTGGTGAATGGATAAATAAGATGTGTTATATCCATAAAATGGAAGATTATTCAACAATAAAAAGTAGGAAAGTAGTGACACATGCTACAACATGGACAAATCTTAAAAACACTGTGCTGAGTGAAAGGGCAGTCACAAAATCCACATATGATTCCATTTATAGTAAATACAAGGAACAGGTAAATCTAGAGAGTTTAGGTTAGTGATTGCCTACAGCTTAGAGATTGGGGAAAATGGTGAGTGACTGCTAATAAGTATAGTTTCTTTTGGCAATGATGAAAGCTTCAAAAATTGTAATGATTGTACAACTCTGAATATACTAAAAGCCATTGAATTGTATACTTTAAGCAGCTGAATTTATGGTGGGTAAATCCTATTACCATAGACCTTTTATAAAGATTATATTATTTGAAAAGAAAAAAAGGAGTCCCCAGAATCACCCAGAGAGCCTACTTCAGATGCAGATTCCCAGGCACATCAAAGCCCTCTCAAAGCAGTCTTTACAAATGGATCCCAAGAATCCTTTTTAAAGTAGATACATCCAGGAATTCTCATGCATGCTGTTTAAATTATCAAACATTGTTTTAATGCTATGCATCCCAGTAGCTTCCTATTTCTGCTGCTTCTGGAGCAACTGTAAGTCTTCCTCGTCCACATGAAATCCTTTCAGTTTTATAAAAGTAGCTTCCTCCCCCTTCCACCTCTTCTGTTTTGTAGGTCATACATTCCTAATTCATTAACTATTTCTCATGTGACATGATTGCTGGATTAGTTAAATCACCCTGTTGTGGACACACACTAGTCTGTTAATGACTTCTTAAAATGAGGTAGTCTGAACTGAACAGGATATTCTGGTTATAGTTTGACCATTGCAGAATATGAATATAAATTAGAATATAAATTCTCATGTGCTTTAAGATTGCATTAGCCTTCTTGAAATGGTGTTGGCTCAACTGAAGCATGTGTTTAATTCAAAGCTTTACCCAACCAGCACTCCCAGCTTTTATCTAGCCAGGTCTTCTGGTAGGGTTATCTGGAAAAAATCCCCTTTCGTCGTGGTGATCACTTCTAAAATAAAGAAGTATATTTAATGTCCTAACAGTGGTTAAGCAGTTTCAATTTGAGCACTCCGTGCACATTATTGCCTTTGATCATAACAATTATGTGAATGGAGGAAGGTGTCACCCTCACTGTAACAGATGTCAAAACATGACTGAAAGAGCTGAAGGAAAGTGACTACAGGGAAATGGTTACTTGCAGAGGCTGGGCAAACCCTTATTCTGTTAGCTGGGTGGTTTCCAATCTTGACTTTCACTTGCAGAGTTAAAAAAACCAAACCAAAAACTCACAGCTCCCATCCCCAGATATTCTGAGTTCATCGGACTGGGGTGGGGCCCATTCATCAGTGTTTAAAAGCCCACAGATCAATTCTAGTGTTCAGGCAGGGTTAAGAACAGCTGCCCTAACTCCTATTCTGCTGTCCCCACCTCCATCATATGTATTTTCTTAATCTAATTAAAAGACTTGTAGGTGGAAGAGGAAGGATTTTCCATTGCTCCAGAAGGCAGAATTATGAGTCCAAGTGAGAAAGGGTTCCTCAGATGTGCAGAGGGAACCAGATATATGTTCTGAGAGAATTATGTAACTTTCCATCCTTTAATTTAATCAAACATTTATGTGCCAGTCACTGTGCTAAATTCTGGTGATACAAATATGAGTAAAATACGGTTTCCTTCTTTCAGCACTACAGAGGGGAGAGGGGACAGACTGTAAATAGCATTAGATCTGTGATTTCCTTCCTTAATTTGACGTATTTTTGTATTTAAAAACTGGTGACAGTGATTTTCTTACCAAACCATATTTATGCCAAGCATTTGATGAATGTCTCACATTACGGTAGTCCTTACATTAAGTAAGTAATTCAAGCAATTAACAGATAAAGTTAGTCTTTTTGGAGATATCTTACTTTCTTTAAGTACTCCTTGTAGTATTTATAATAGTGTTCAGACCATTTTGAAGAGTTCATTCATTCCTTCATCTTCAAATTTTTTTCTATTGAATACAAAGCATAGGAAGATGATCTGTATTGGTTCTGTCATGTTGGTGAAAAGAAAATTTTATTAAATGAAGAAATTTTTGGATGTGGATTTGATGCCTTGGATCAACTTTTAGGAGCCACTCTAGATCACTCACTATGCCTCTTTTATGGACATGATTTATTAAAAATGAGTCATTTATAGATTCCTACTGAAACAGCTGACACATTTTTCCTTATAGCTCTTGAATGACCCTCTGCTAGGTATGTGCTGGATCCCATGGAATCATGGAGAAGCTAATTCTGAGAAGGGGAAGAGAGAGAAAGAGAAGAAATCTGAGTTTTCAAAGTAGGTGGCAAAGATGAATTTTGGAAGATAAATAAGATTTACTCTAGGTGAGGTGAACATACAGGCAACAATAGCAAGGAGATGGAAAAAATAGGACCTTGGTCATGGGGACATGACAAAAGATGAAAACTGGGCAGGAGCCAGGAAACGATGGAACTTAAATGCAAAAGGAATTTGCTAGTGATTTTTAATATGTTGAGTCCTCACAGTTCTGACAATCCTGCTATCACTGGCAGTTGTATAAAAATTGGGGAACATTGCCATGTGCTGGAGAAAATTTTTCTGGGTTGAGGCAAAGCCAAATAATCTGATAACAAGTCAGGGTCCATTCCTAGTTTGGGCACTGAGCTAAGGGCTAAACCTCATTAATAAAAGTGTGAAACAACCGTCATTATCAGTTAGGTTGAAGACTCTTTTTAAAAATAGATGTTGAAAGAGAATTTGAATGAACATGTATTTCTGAGATTGAATAAGGTTATGTAGCTTCACGGCCTATCTAATTTAACAGATAAGTGATCCACTTGATTTGGGATTTCATATTAAAGATAGAATTCTTCCCTTCCATTTACAATTCATTTACTTGGTTCACATGAGATCTTTCTGATCTTCTTTAAATTGCCACATGCAATTCAATTTCATCATGATTGTCATCTCCATAATGTGAACAACTGTAAGAAAATCTGTAGAAGGGTTTAAAAATCCACTCTAATATTTGAGCAGGGTTCAGTATTACTGAAAAGGTTTGTATTGGGAGTATAAAGCTGGCCAATTAATCTGCTTTGAAATAACACAGATGCAAGTTTCCTTTATGCTGACAGGTTCATTTAATGAATTGAATTGGTTAATGTACCCTAATAGGGAGTATAGTAATGTAATTCATCTATTTGGAGCTTGAGTGATTCTGAGTTTTAGTATGTATGCTGCCAAAGCAGATACAATCCTGAGTTTTAAATATCATTTTTTTCTTGAGAATGAAAGGTTTTATTACTCATTGACAGTTTCCAACATCTGCAGTTGTCTTCCCCATCCCACCACCCAGTGTTCCTCCTAGCCATGAATATGAGCAGCCTTACATTATTTGAGATAAACTGCCATAAAGTACAGTAGATGAAACTAGTGAACTGATTTAAGGACAGCATATCCTATGGTACTTGTAATTATTATTTTTGTCAGATATGCCCCCCAAATTTTAAATATACCCACTGTATCACCATTTGTTTGGCTACCAGTTATTTAAAGATAGCATTTGCTTGTGAAAAATATCAGCTCTAGTTATGACTGCTCTTCTTAAATATAAACTATTTAACTGTCATCACTTTTTTTAAATAGAAGGAAAAAAATCCCCTTGTTTCTATTACCATAAATACCAATGATATTTCAAAATTGAACCAGCATGTTTTAAATAGTCCTAATTAGAGGACATTTATAACTTTATACTGGTTTTTGTTGCTGTATGGTTTTAATGTTTTTTTTTTTTTAGTTATTGCATAATATTCCATTGTGGTACAATTGAATACTTCCCTTTTAGACATAGAGATTGCTCCCACTTTTTCAACTGTAATAAACAAAACTGCATTTATTTTGGACATCTCTGCATTTATTTTGGAATATTTCTTTGGGATAAATTCTTAGAAATAGTGTTACAGTTGACCCTTGAACAATGTGGGGGCTAAGGTGTCAATCCCTTACACAGTTGCAAATCCACATGTAAGTTTTGATGCTTCAACAACTTTACTAATAGCTTACTGTTGGCCAGAAGCCTTACTGATAACATAAATAGTTAATTAACACGTATTTTATGTTATATGTATTATATATTCTTCTTGTTGTCATCACAGTTTTTTTTCTTTTTTTTGGAATCATTAATATACAATTACATGAGCAACATTATGGTTACTAGAATCCCCCCATTACCAAGTCCCCACCACATTCCCCATTACAGTCACTATCCATCAGCATAGTAAGATGCTATAGAAACACTACTTGTCTTCTCTGTGTTATACTGCCTTCCCCATGCCACACCCTCCTACATTATGTGTGCAAATCATAATACCTCCTTTTTCCCTTATCCTTCCCTTCCCACTCCCACCCATCCTCCCCAGTCCCTTTCCCTTTGGTAACTGTTAGTCCATTCTTGGGTTCTGTGAGTCTGCTGCTGTTTTGTTCCTTCAGTTTTTCTTTGTTCTTATACTCCACATATGAGTGAAATCATTTGGTACTTGTCTTTCTCTGCCTGGCTTATTTCACTGAGCATAGTACCCTCTACTCCATCCATGTTGTTGCAAATGGTAGGATTTGTATTCTTCTTATGGCTGAATAATATTGCGTTGTGTACATATACCACATCTTCTTTATCCATTCATCTACTGATGGACATTTAGGTTGCTTTCATTTCTTGGCTATTGTAAATAGTGCTGCAATAAATATAGGGGTGCATCTGTCTTTTTCAAACTGGGCTGCTGCATTTTTAGGGTAAATTCCTAGAAGTGGCATTCCTGGCTCAAATGGTATGTCTATTTTGAGTTTTTTGAGGAACCTCCATACTGCTTTCCACAATGGTTGAACTAATTTACATTCCCACCAGCAGTGTAGGAGGGTTCCCCTTTCTCCACAACCTCGCCAACATGTGTTGTTGTTTGTCTTTTGGATGGTGGTGATCCTTACTGGTGTGAGGTGATATCTCATTGTGGTTTTAATTTGCATCTCTCTGATAACTAGCGATGTGGAGCATCTTTTCATGTGTCTGTTGGCCATATGAATTTCTTCTTTGGATAACTGTTCAGATCCTCTGCCCATTTTTTAATTGGATTATTTGATTTTTGTTTGTTGAGGTGCATGAGCTCTTTATATATTTTGGATGTCAACCCTTTATCAGATCTGTCATTTATTAATATATTCTCCCATACTCTAGGGTACCTTTTTGTTCTATTGATGGTGTCCTTTGCTGTACAGAAGCTTTTCAGGGGATGGCCATTTTGACAATATTAATTCTTCCTATCCATGAGCTTGGGATGTATTTTCATTTATTGGTATCTTCTTTAATTTCTCTCATGTGTGTCTTATAGTTTTCAGAATATAGGTCTTTCACTTCCTTCATTAGGTTTATTCCTAGGTATTTTATTCTTTTTGATACAACTTTGAATGGAATTGTTTTCCTGATTTCTCTTTCTGCTAGTTCATCGTTAGTGTATAGGAATGCAACAGATTTCTGTGTATTAATTTTGTATCCCGCAACTTTGCTGAATTCAGATATTAAATCTAGTAGTTTTGGAGTGGATTCTTTAGGGTTTTTTATGTACAATATCATGTCATCTGCAAACAGGCACAGTTTAACTTCTTCCTTATCTATCTGGATGCCCTTTATTTCTTTGTATTGTCTAATTACTGTGGCCATGACCTCCAGAATTATGTTGAATGAAAGTGGAGAAAGTGGGCATCCTTGTCTTGTTCCCGATCTTAAAGGAAAGGCTTTCAGCTTCTTGCTGTTAAGTATAATGCTGGCTGTGGGTTTGTCATATATGGCCTTTATTATGTTGAGGTACTTGCCCTCTATACCCATTTTGTTGAGAGTTTTTATCATGAATGGATGTTGAATTTTGTCCAATGCTTTTTCAGCATCTATGGAAATGATCATGTGGTTTTTGTCCTTCTTTTTGTTGATGTGGTGGATGATGTTGATGGATTTTCGAATCTTGTACCATCCTTGCATCCTTGAGATGAATCCCACTTGATCATGGTGTATGATCCTCTTGATGTATTTTTGAATTCGGTTTGCTAATATTTTGTTGAGTATTTTTGCATCTATGTTTATCAGGAATATTGGTCTGTAGTTTTATTTTTTTGTGATGTCTTTGCCTGGTTTTGGTATTAGAATGATGCCGGCTTCATAGAATGAGTTTGGAAGTATTTCCTCCTCTCCTATTTTTTGGAAAACTTTAAGGAGAATGGGTATTATGTCTTCTCTAAATGTTTGATAAAATTCAGTGGTGAGTCCTTCTCGTCCAGGGATTCTGTTCTTGGGTAGTTTTTTGAATACTGATTCAATTTCGTTGCTGGTAATTGGTCTGTTCAGATTTTCTGTTTCTTCCTTGGTCAGTCTTGGAAGGTTAAATTTTTCTAGAAAGTTGTCCATTTCTTCTAGGTTATCCAGCTTGTTAGCATATAGGTTTTCATAGTATTCTCTAATAATTCTTTGTATTTTTGTGGTGTCTATCATAATATTCCCTTTCTCATTTCTGATTTTGTTTTTGTGTGTAAATTCTCTTTTTCTCTTACAAAGTCTGTCTAGGGGTTTATCTATTTTGTTTATTTTCTCAAAGAACCAGTTCTTGGTTTCATTAATTTTTTCTATTGTTTTATTCTTCTCAATTTTACTTATATTTCCTCTGATCTTTATTATGTCCCTCCTTCTGCTGACTTTGGGCCTCATTTGTTCTTATTTTTCATGTATTATATATTCTTAAAGTAAGCTAGGAAAATAAAATGTTTCAAATGGTGACAGATCTCCAAAAAAATTTCCCATATATTTATTGAAAAAAAATATCTGTATATGTAAGTGGACCTGAACAACATGGGTTTGAACTGTGCAAGAGTCAACTGTATTTTCTATTTCTTTCAGGAGTAGCTTTAACATATCTTTTAGCTTCTTACTTGACCTTTTTAGAGAAGTCTATCTCCACTATTCTGAACTGTCAAGTAGATGAAAATTAATATTTACGTTAGAGGACTACAGTAGTTGATGCCCTAATCCTGACTTTTCTGCTGATTAGTCTAGTTAAGTTCCTTAAATATATATTTAATATTCATTGCTACTTCAAAGCTTCTCTATGTTTATTCATTACCACATTTATTGAAATGCATGTTGACATTTTACATCATGACTGGCAGGTATATGTTTTTGTATTTTCCCAGATGAAAAATGGAAATAAGTTGGCTAAAATTATCTGGTCCTGTATAACTGTTCTTACATAAAATGTTGGAGTCTTGTTCAAAGCCAGATTTGGCTGGCAAAGAATAGTTTGCCTACCTTCTATTAGACTTTCCAGAATGTTGTCTTAGCTCAGAAACATATGTCATATACGATAAAAGTGCATTAAGGCTACAAGTTACTTTGAAAGTCATTCCCTCAGTTGGGCGACTTCAGCATTATCACTGAAGTACAGTTAGTGACCCTTCCTTCTGATTAAGGATGGTGGGGATCTTCCCTGTTCCTTAAATAGCTTTCATTTTTTAAAGAGAAAAATATAAATTTTCTAGACATCTTGATCTTTTAACTTCTTGGTCAAGAGCAGTTATTGAGGGCAGGGGTTTTATAAGGATCTGAGACAAATCATTTAATATTCATAAGTACCAGAATAGACCCTTCATAGCTGGCTTCTGAAAACCCAAAGGTATGATGTCTTTATAAAAGGGTTTTAGTCATGACCTTCAAACTGTAGAATTCTGAAAACGGCAGCATAGCAGACAGTTCTTCATCTTCATAAGGGGCCATTGAAATGGGTAATGCTGAGTTGTCTAATGGATTTCTGAAAGGATAGTGTGCTTTAGAACAGCTAAATCGATAAACATAACAATCACTTAAGTGTGTATATGATACAGTATTTGATTAATTATAACTCAGATCCTTTCAGAATGTTTGTCTTTCAAGTGGAATGCCCAAAATGTAAGTGAAGTACTTACAAAAATAGAATCATTGGAAAAATGCAGAGGTATTATATAGGTCTTTTTCAGCTTATCTTAATATTTGGAGTTAGGTACAGATTCTGTCATGCAAATCATTTTATGAACCATGAAATACCATATTTCAGAAGCACTTATCTTTGAGATTGATAATAAAAACAAATAGCTGGGTTTAATGTCACTGAGTTGTTCGATTATTGAGTCCAATGAAAGCCTGTATGAAATTTTTTAGTAGTTTAATATAACGTAAGTGGATGATCAGTGTACCTTAAGTAAAAATGTGTATGGGGCACATATATTTTATCAAAGAGTTATATTGGGTAGACATCACAAAATCAACATCGGAAAGCTTTTTAAAAAATGCAATAAAGTTCTTGTTTACATGTTCATAATTGGGAAGATCAAATTTAAAGTTTTGTATTTTTCACAACACTGAAAATATCTCTGCCTTTGATTGCTGATGGTAATGGTGGAGGCTGGTTACTGATTTTTTTGTGTGTGTGTGGTCAGGGTGGGTGAGTGGGGGAGAGCCTAAAAAAAAAAAGGGCAGCCTAGCCTCTCTGGATATGACTGCAGCTTCATGGTAGATGATTGTCTTTGAAGTATTATCATTTTTTAAGGAAATTGAATCATTTTATCTGCTGCCATATGAGAAATGGTAATTTCTGTTTGTGAATTCAGACAAAAGGTTAGGAAAATGCAGTTTTGTATAAATAGATGGTGAAGGGCATCTAATCAAAATCTCTATCTCTATATTCTCCCAACCTGCCTGTTCCCCTAACCTCTGGCAATAACTCATTTCTTCTCTTCTCCATCACTGTAGTTTTGTTTTTTTTCCAGAAAGTCTTGTAAATGGGGTCATACATATATAACATTTGAAATTGGTTTCTTTCATTCAACAAAATGCCATTGAGATTCATTGAAGTTGTGTGTGTCAGTAGTTAATTAGTTTTTATTGCTAAGTCAGCTGAAATTTTATGACATTTGGATGTTATTTCTGATCTGATAGGCTGGCACTGAAGTTTGGATTGTTTACCTTTTATTTTTTAACTATGAACATTTTTTTCAAATCAGTTAAATGAGATTATATACATAGTTAATTTTTGAATTGAAATTATTTTTAAATTGAATATTTTTTCAGTTCAATTTCATAACTTGCATGTTTAACGAAGCAAGGCAATTTCACCTTATTTTCTTATTTTCCTGGGCTAACAGTTTCTAAGGGCAAAATTTGAGGTAGGAAACGTATTTTGCAGGTTTGTAAGAGAAATAAAGTGAACTATGACCTTTTAAAATGTCAGTGCCAGTGACTTGACAGAATTTTCTCTGCTTTTATTCCAAGCCTTTTCCTACTCTGACTTCCTAGTCTACTGAGAACCAGACATCTCTGGCACCTGATAATTTGTTTTAACATGCTTGTTCCTAGAGTGCTATCTTTATTTGTTGGTTACAGTAATCTGTTCATTTTAACCTAGTCAAATGTAAATGCATAAAATCTTTGTATCATAAATTTACTTTGATTCTTTATCTTGATAGTGGTTCCTTTCTTAGTTGACTAAGGATTTAGTGCTGAAAACCTAGGAGAGGCCTCCTGGAAATTGTGTGTTTTGGCAAGAAAATAGTAGTGATTCCCCTACCAATATGAACTGGATAAGTCCATTCCATGTCACCAATTGAAATAATGCATTAGCAGTAATAAGAATGGAGTGTTCTTCAAAATGAAAGAACAACAAATAATCATTTATTAGGCATAGTAGATTTTAGGAAGAGTTGTCTTTGTTGTAGTTTCAAAAATATATGTGGTTTGGGCATATTAGATTTTGATGTTAAAATTTTGTTCTGTTTTTACTGATGGACCCACCTGGTAATGGGAGTTAGAGACTTGTTTTTATAACTCAAACATGTAATAAAGATTTATACCTCAGTTTTCTAAAATACTCAGATTAATTTCTGACTTTCCCACTTAATTATTTTCATGATTTGGGTTCTTTTAGTTAGGTCTGATCTCACTTTTAATAGGAGCATTGGCAGAAACATGAGGGGAAGAAAATCTGTTTGCAGATACCTGGCTTTACAGCCCATATTTTTGTATTTGGTTGCAATTAAAATAATTTTTGATGTGGACCATTTTTAGATACTATTGGTTCTGTTCGCTTCCATAGATGAAAGCAAAGGTGAAGCAATACAGACCAATTTCTTTATTGTTTCTTTCCTTAGATTTTAACATTTGAGACCAAGAACCCGGCAGAATTAGCAGAACGTTTGCGCTCTGTTTGTGGGAATCAGAGCAATGCCTATGCCCGCCTGCTGGAATACCGCCTCAATGCCTTGCGAGGACTGTGGAATGCCCAGCGCCAGTTGGCCTTGGAAGAACAGCATGAACGAGAAAGCTCTGGTGATGAAGAAACCCTGGCCCTGCTCAAACGCCAGGGCTTATTGCAGCAACCTGAGCAAGCTCCCTTCACGTCGCGGATGGGGCTCCTGCTCGTCTTCCCCCTCATTCAGTCCCAGAGTAGAACAGACCCCTCTCTCTGTAACATAACTGCTGAGGTGCTATTGAACTGCCTTCGCGACTGCCAGCCTTTGAGCTTGACCAAGGAGCCTGCTGACTGTCTCAATGGAATTGAAACTTTGCTGTGCTCTTGGCTAGAGGAGACTTCCGACACAGGCCGACACATCCCACACAAGCAAAAAGAAAATGCTGCTGCTGCCCTGGTGGCTTTGGCATGTGCCAGGTAAGGAAAATCAAATGTGCCGCCTGGATTGGGTGGGTGAATAAGGGGACGAGCATATCTGATGGAAGTCTTAACACTCAAAAGGCCTTCTTTGTTTTCAGTATTGAATTTCATAGCCTTGACATTGTATAAGATGCGTTCACCAAAGCTTGGCACTGGAAGCCTGAGCTGGAACCCAAGTTCAAGGTTTTGCTTTCAGCTCTACCATGATAACAGTTTACACAGCTTAAAAAGGAGAGTCAACCCTTACCATTATCTGCTCACCCTTAGATGGCTAGTGTTTTACATTAGGTAATTAGTGGAAGATGTTATATCTGAGTTTCTCCTGGAAGGACAGTCAAAAAATTGGAGGGCTTTTAGTTTTTTTTCATGGGTTGCTGTAAGGAGTGCAATTAAGTGAGTGGGTTATTACTCACCTGGACTCAGTCACACAGACTTGATCACAAATTATATTTCTGGACCCTTATGCGTGCCTTCCATCAGTTTGATTGAAAGATCTGTGTATATCAAAATTTAATAGTGTGCTGTCCTTCATGTATAAGATGACATTATTGATTCACTATCAATAGGAAATGTTTTTGGAGTTACTTTTCCAGGAGAGGATTTCTACATTTTCTTGCCCAGTAACCTGTGTGATTTCTGGCACGTATTTGTAAAAGGAAAGTTGTTCTACTCTAGGCCAGTTAGGATTATGATCTGACAGATTAGTTACTAACCCATCCCATTCCTTTCAGAAATTTTTCTTTGATTACGTTCTTTTTCTTTTTTTTTTTTAAGCAAAACATATGTGGGAAAATTCTCCTTGGAGGATAATGAAGTTCGTAGCTATAAGACTTCTGTTTTTATGGCTTCAAAGTTGACCTTCAAATGATTGAATTTCAAGCTATGTTTAAGACAAAGTGGCACTAGTATTTACTGTCAGTTTCTTTGCCCTGAGCAAACTGTCATAGCCTAATTTTAGATCCCTGAAGACTGTAGTTGATTGTAGAAATCCTGACATGAGCTTAATTCTAGAGACATTATTGGGTGGTACTGAGGTAAGTTTCCCTAAAGGCTTTCTGTTGGCTTTATTTATTTTTTGCGTATGCAGAAGACCATTTCCAGCTCCAAATAGATTTGCTATTAATGCAAAAATCCCATTTTGAGAAAATTTGCTTTTAGATAGAACTATCTTTAAATAAATTTAGGATATTAGGAATAATAATCAACTCATCAATTTCAAACATTTTAAGTCATTGAAAGTGATATAATAAACCTCACTTTTTATTATGTGCCCAGATTTCATCTGAACCACAGATAGTTATTTAAATTACTTCGTGTACTTGAAATTCCAAATTCCACTCAGCAGGAAGATTGAAATGGATGTTTTTTTTTCTTCTTGGGTGTTGTGTTGTTTTGTTTAAGATGGTTCCTATGTTCTGCTAATATTATCACCTTATCTCCTTTAATGAAGTTATTAGGGACGTTTTATTGAACTTTTGCTAATGATATTCTCAAAGACAAAACAACTTTTCCAGAAAATAGTTTTGAAAGTGTTTGTTCATTCAACCAACCAACATTTATCTAACATCTCTGATGTGAGGAACTCTGCTAGGATATAGGGACTCATGGCCTCTAGTCTTGAGTTGAGTGGACTCAGGGTGATTCATTTTGTAAATAATTACTGCTCACTTAGTCTTCTAGGCAGTGGGGATACAGCAGTAAGCAAGGGAGATGGTCCCTCAAACTGCAGAGTTTATATGAGAGTGAGAGGTAGAAACTGTCAGCCAGTGCATGTGTATGATAATTTCAGAGAGGGCTATTCAGTATAAGAAGACAAACCAGAATATTTTGACAGAGTGACCATATGGTTGGGGGAGGGGACAAAGTTAGCCAGAGATACAAGGGAAGGCCTTAGTGAGGAGGTGATGTTTGAACTGAGGCCTGAGAGATGAGGAAGAGCCAGTCATGCAAAAAAGCCAGTTGACAGAGCGTTCCAGGGAGGAGCAGCAAGTGGCACAACTCTGATGCTTTCTGTGCTTGGGGTAGCTGACAGCAGAGTGCGCAGAGGAGCTGAAATGCCTTGGTGGAAGGAGAGGGGCAGGAAATGAAGTTGGTAGGGCCCAGATCATATAGGTACTTAGGAGCAGTGGGAAGACTTTCAATTTTACTCCTTAAAATCTGATTGAGCTCTGCAAACACTAATACCGTATGTCGGTTGAATGGTTTTAAATGTTTCTGCGTGCTTTTGCCCCTTTATCTTAAACTCACTGTACCCCCAGGGGGGTGTCCCTGTTGGACGGATGAAGAAGCAAGACTCTATAGGCATTTGGTGACAGGGCTGGGATGCGTGGCCAGTGAGTGGCAGAGCCAGGTTTCAGGGCCCACGTGTCCTGACTCCCCACTCGTGCTTTTATACTCTGCTGCCTCCTGGCTTTCTCCTGTTCCCTGGTTTTGATTCTTTGAGCACCAGAGACAGTGAAAAGGGTGATTGAGAGGAAGACTCTAGGCCTACTCAGTCCAGCGCTAATTCCATTTCTTTTGGGGTTTAAGCACCTGATACTTAGCAATTAAAGTCTTGGCTAAGAGAAAAAGCCAGTGATTTGAATTCAGCCCCTCTGATACAGGTGATCATTTAGTTTAGGAAATGTTCTTGTGGTGATTTATTTATACTTGGGATCTGGCCAGGTAAGTAAGTCCTGTGCATCTTAAAAGCATCTTCTTTTAGATCATGCTGCCCTGTGATAGACTTCCCAGAGCCTCGAGCCTGGGAACCAAAGGAAATCGTTAGTGGTGAGCTCAGTCAGTATTAGAATCAGACTTCACAACAGGGGGAGGCACACCTCTCACCACTAAGTATTATCTATTTGAATGTGTTCCCTTTCAGTCATGTTTAATGTGATGGAGTTTGGTGTGAGATGTTATGTAAAATGGATGAACTTAACAAAGATACTTAAAAAATAAGACTGGAAATGCTGTTAGACTTTAAATATAACCTCCTGCTATGAAATCTCTCCTAGACAAGAGAATGATGTGATGAAAACAGTATCCAAGCATAATAGCCACGTGTTCTTTATGCCTGAGCCTTATGTTTGAACTTCTGTGTTAGGTGAAAATTATTTATCTTTACTAATGCAAGGAGGACAGCATAAATGGTATTGTGTCATCACAGAGTAACTTTTTATGTGAGCCAGTGATAACAGGTAAGAATCAAGTATATTTTGACAACATACCTCCTGATTGGCAGAAGTAGACACGTTTTGGAACTTTCCCATATATTTAATAAAATTAACATTCAAACCTTATTATTTAACTTTTCAATTTTGACAGTTCTCTGTTCCCTCCTTTTATTTGTAGGGGATCATTGAAAACTTTTGTCCATACAGTCCATCTATTACAGAAACAGACTGATCTAGGGTCCCTGCCAGTAGCCGATGTGCTGTATAGGTGAGTTGTCCCTCTGGATCCTTACGCTCCTTCTACACAGGGAAGATTGTGCATAAAGGCTCTTATAAGTAGACTGTGGAATTTATCAATTAATGGTTCATATTTTAAAATAAGTATGTTATCATATATATCTTAAGAGTTTTGTTTGTCTCATCTTTTCTTCTTTGAAAGTGTTCATTCAATGTGTTATTTCTCATTTTTATTTTTGTACATTTTTAAAAAGTGCAAGAGCTTGTAATGAATTTTTATTGTAGATTTCAAGATGGTAATATGTTAAAATATAAAGAAAAAAGTGAAATCATTTTTAATCTCATTACCCAAAGATACTACTCCTAATGGTTTGGTATATGTGCTTCCTAATTCTCATCTCCGTCCCTCCCTCTTCTCCCCAGCTTCCCCTTTCTGCCTTTCACACATACACACACACATGCATATATATAAAATACATAAATTTCACACACAGCTTTAATTTTATCTAAGTGCCACTTTGTAATTTTTAAATTTAAAATATAGTGTGAATATCTTTTCAGGTATATAATATTTGTGTAAAACTATTCTAGTTTCCTGCTCTTTGAGACAGTAGGTGGACTTTTTTTGTGTGTGAAATGGCAAGTCTTAGTATCTTTGTGATTCTCCATTTCCCCTTTTTAGGCTGTTGCTCTTGGAAGGGGGGCCTGGATCCCCCTCCTGTTTGCTCGGTGGCAAACACATTGTCTCATGGGGGTATGAAGACATGTTGCCTGCACCTGATAGCAACACTGGCTCCAGTTCTGAAAATAAAGGTAATATAAGATTTGGGTCCTGTGATTGAAATTAAGATGTGAAGAGAATGGTTTTAGATCACCAAGGCGAATGATTTAGATATAACTCTGTGTTCCTTTTAATTAAGATCTCAAGGTTCCTATACAGGGTGCTCTTTGTCTGCTTTACCAGTAAAAGTATAAAAGCTGATACTCAGGGAAGAAAACGGATAGGTTTTACTCTTGCAAGGAAAAGGTATCATCAATACATTCCTGGCAAGGAGGTATGAATTACTTGAATTGGCTCCTGGGTATTTAAGTTTGGCCTTTATGTTGAATTTTTGTCTATGAATAGACTGTCAGGTCTTGCTGCCTGATACTATTTCTTCTAGTAATTTATTGCATATGTGTTGCTGAACTCTCCCATACTAAAAGCAAAAAAAAAAAAGAGTTCAAGGGAGCATGAATTAAGTATCTCCTTTAAACAAAGGAGGCTGGATTAAAGGTTTTTACAGTTTCACATGTATTATTTGTTTATTCTGTGGTATCAGCAAAAATGGCAGAAGCTTTCTTAGTTGATCTCCACTTCACTGATTTGCCAGATGAAGTAGGCCTCATGACTCACGTATTGGCGTACCAACAGGTGCTGTGCACACCAAACCCCTGGGGCCAGTAGGACCCTCTCTGCAGTCTGTGCTGCTCCTCCCACTGTGGAGTTGCAGGCTTGACGAAAGTCCAGTATACTCCCAAGCCTGTTTGTTATTGTAATCAGTACTTGTTGCTATTATGTTGTTACATCTTACATAACTGATGAACTAGAAATTTTTTAAAAACCAGGACATTTTTTCAATTCAAAAAATGGAAAGTTTTAGAAAGGCTCAACATAGCAAATCTCTAAGAAACTGGCATTAGGTGTGGATTCAGAGCTTGCTCTGCATACCTTTTCATTTCTCACGCTCAATGGAGCAACCTTCCTGGGCAACCGTAAGGGCATGGGGCACAGTCTAAGCAACAGGTCACCTTTGTGCCTCCCATCCCAGGGCCTGTGCCTTTTCGTGGGCCACCATTTCTTCCAGACAGCCAAGTTAGAGCAGTGAGAGGAACAGGCAAGGTTTTTAGATATGACTTAATACCTTCACTGACTCAATGAGAGTCAACAGGAGAAGCAAAAAGCCCGCAATACCCAAGAAGTTCTTAAACATTATAGGCTGGAATTTACACCTTCATACAAAACCCAAAACCTTTTTATTCTCTCTCTTTGTAACTTTTTAGTATCTCCCTTGGTTAGTTTCTTACTGAGGATGAGGGTGTTAAGCTGACCTATTTGCTTTGCATTCTCTTGAACCTTTGGTTTTGTTACTAGCTCATGGATATTTTTCATTTAATAACTTAAAAGGTAATCTTATTTAACTTTTTTTTTTTTTGAGAGGGCGTCTCTCATATTTATTGATCAAATGGTTGTTAACAACAATAAAATTCAGTATAGGGGGGTCAATGCTCAATGTACAATCATTAATCCATCTCAAGCCTAATTCTCGTCAGTCTCCAATCTTCTGAAGCATAACGAACAAGTTCTTACATGGTGAACGAATTCTTACATAGTGAATAAATCCTTACATGGTGAACAGTACAAGGGCATTCATCACAGAAACTTTCGGTTTTGATCACGCATTATGACCTATAAACAATCAGGTCAAATATGAATATTCGTTTGATTTTTGTACTTGATTTATATGTTGATCCCACATTTCTCCCTTTATTATTATTATTATTTTTATTTTTAATAAAATGCTGAAGTGGTAGGTAGATGCAAGATAAAGGTAAAAAACATAGTTTAGTGCTGTAAGAGGGCAAATGTAGATGATCAGATGATCAGGTGTGTGCCTATGGACTAAGTATTAATCCAGGCTAGACAAGGGCAGCAAAACATCCATGGATGCAGAAGATTTCTCTCAAAGCAGGGGGGATGAGGTTCTGAGCCTCACCTCTGTTGATCCCCAAATTCTCACCTGATGGCCCCCCTGCGACTGTGCCTGTCTTAGGTTGTTCCTCCCTTGAGGAATCTTACCCGTCTCTGGCTAACCAGTCATCTTCCGGGGCCATACAGGGAAATATAAAGTTGGTAAGTGAGAGAGAAGCCATATTGTTTGAAATATAAGCTTTCTTTTTAAGGCAAATGCTTCAGAATCTAGTCTAGTAAGCCGTTCACTGTCATATGGAGAGATACTGTTTATTTTAGATTGGGGAAGTAGGGCTAAGGGGAAACATAGTTATTGTTTTTAAATAGAAGAAAGGTTATACTTTTGTGCTGTGTTGCTCTCAGAACTCAAAATTAGGATCTCTGGATGGAAAATCTACAGAAGCGGATTTTTGTTCAATGTATGTCATTAGTATATTGGCATAATACCACTTGCCATTTGTAGAACACTGGCTTTGTACCAGAGAGCAATGTGGGTGTTAACCTGTGTTATCTCATTTAATGATCACAGTAATTGTTGAGGTACATGTCCTTATTTTACAGATGAAGAAACTGAAGGTCTAAGAGGCCCATCATCAACTAATAAGTGCTCAAAGCTCTTAAAAGCTCACACTTTTTTTATACTACAAAACCATTAATAAAAGTATTATATTCTTAGCCATTTCAGATGGAACTAGGGATGTGTAAATTTGACTGTATTTTTGCTATTCGAAAGAAAGAAAAAACATACAGCAGACTGAACCAGGTTCTCCTGCTTACAACTATGTGACCTCTTCCCCTGATTTTGGTCCCTGATCCTACATGCATTTTGGATATTCAATTTGGGGGTTTGAGCCATCTTCCCTGGAAGTCACAGGGAAGCACTTATTTTGGAAGTAGGAAATTATCTTTCACTCAGCCTTCTAATGGCTTTTTCACTAGAAAAAGCACATTTGTCATTTCATTTGTAAAAGCATGTATATAATTTACCTATGAAAAAATGATTTCAGATGCTGACTTGGGACGCTGTCTCACGGCAGATGGACTTTACCTGTATACTACTAACTCAGTTGGAAGAGGAGTAAGCAAATTGGGGTCTGGATTACATGGTACTCTCAGGTCAGTTGCATGGAATTTGCTGAATGACTTGGCTGGAACATTTTCCTCCTTACATAAATCTCCGAAGAAGACATCTGGAGCTTCATGCTGACTCCTTATAGACTGACTAGTAATGTCATAAGTCTGAACAAATTCATTTGATTCGGGTTTTCTCTAATTGTCACTTCCCCCTTCTCATTCTATTAATGCAATTCAACTCTGTTTTAACAGTAAAGACTTTGGTAGTCCCAAGATCGTTGTCTCTAGCCAGAAATTCCCCTGTGATCAGAATTTCTATTTTTAGTGACTTTTCCATGTTGGTAAATGGACATTTTTCTAGTTAA
This sequence comes from Manis javanica, assembly GCF_040802235.1. Lineage (NCBI taxonomy): Eukaryota > Metazoa > Chordata > Mammalia > Pholidota > Manidae > Manis > Manis javanica. The sequence goes on along the minus strand of NC_133170.1, from coordinate 70,016,050 downwards.
ATCTTTCTGTACTTGAATGTGACATTGGATTAGCAGTGATTTTCAGTTGGGATAAAAGAGCTATGAATTGCTGCCAAAAGCAAGTACGTTTGTTATCCTTACATATATTTTATTAGACCTTTCCCCAGCCTTTTCTCCTCTCCAATTTGTTGTGGAAAAATTAATATTTGCCATAATTTGTCAGTCCCTAAGTTAATATAATGTATTTACTCAGAAGTTTTACATACTTGGCCATTTAAAAAAATTAGGTGGACAGTCTTGTTTGTCTGTTGTAGCTCATTGTGGGCTTTGGACGCAAGCTGGTGACTCAGCCCGTGTGCCCTTCTTCCCCCACAGAGGTTTCGTTTACTGCCGGAATGAGGAGCTGGAGCCAGGATGGGTTGCTTTTGGCAGCGGCAGTCTTCTCCACCGGCCTGTATCTTTTGATAATAAACCTCACTCCCTTTTCCAGGTCATTGACCAGAATACCCTTCAGGTAAACAGAAAACCAAGGCATTGTCTGTTGTAATTTGGAGACAGTAAGGGGAAATTCCTGATATCATCAGAAGTATTGAGAAAAACAGTTAGGGTTTCCTGTCAGAGTGGCATCCTTTTAATTGTCTCATTTGGGCATTCTGTTGTTTGTCTAATGATTTAGTGTTTTCCCACAGTATCTGAATGAATGTGCCCTCTAAGGGTTTCTAAGGCCATCAAGAAACTTTTTATGATTAAGAAGAAAATTCTAGAGAGTCGTAGATGGTATCAAATACTAGCTGGTTTTTTGTATTGTTTGTTTGTTGTTTTTTTTTACCAAATCTGTTTTCAGAAGGCATCCTTTCCTTAATCAATCTGTGCTAAACAGTCTTTCTATGGGAATGGAGCTTTGAAATTAGCTTAGGTAAAATCACTGTGTGTCAGAGCAGAGCTCATCCTTAAGGTTCCCCTAGCACTCCCTGACAGCACTTGCTAGAATATACTGAAACTCTTGCTGGTGGCTAACTCCTTCCCAAGATCGTGCATACTTTTAGGTCTGCACTGTCTTACTCATCTTTGTGTTCCTAGACTGTAACACAGTGCCTAGCATTTGATTGGTAACAGTAATAGTAACTAAGATTTATCAGTGTCTCTGTCTAGGCCAGGCCTAGTCTAGGTAATCTACATAAACTTCTCTTACCTGTGAAGTGGAACTATGGCATTTTCAACTTAGAATATGCCTAGCCTCAGTTGCCTTATCTGTAAGCACTCAGTAAATGTTTATTGTTGAATGAAGGAATGTAGCCCAGGGAGGTTAAGTAACTTGCCCAAGGTCACATATTAGTGGCAGCATTAGACCTTCAACCCATGGTCAGCATAGAGTTTGAACTCTTTATGCTACAACTTTCTGCCTTTCAACCAAAGTCGAACTGAACAGTTAGTTAACATCTGTGGAGTAAGTGCCCTGAGAGTAGTCACAGGGCAGGACTTAAGTGGGATGTTACATCTCTTTTTGTCTGTTACCCAACTGCCTTTCCTGGCGAACAGGGACAGAGTCTTGTTCACCATTGTATCTCCAAAGCACAGAGTAAGTGCTCAATAATTGTTAGGTGAATTAAATGAATGAATTAACAAATAGATGCCCAATTGACTTCATTTCTTATCACTAATTCAGACAGATTTGAATATCTTCAGTAGTTATTTGAAATAGAATTATAAGCCTGGGAGTTAAACAGATATTAAGTCTTGGAACATGGCTTACATTTGAAGTAATGTCAGTTTCCTCTGTGTGGTTGCAAAAACTTTGATTTTGTCCAAGAAAACAGTGTTGTCACTGACTAGATACATGCATTGGAGCAATTTGGGGGTAGCTTAGGCCAATCAGTAGCTGTCAACTTTCTAGAATTCCTGGCACTACAAATTTCAAAGTGTGGTTACAGCAGCTAAGTGACTTTTTAACTTTTGAAGTAGACGAAACAAGTCTGGAAAAAAGTTCATATGAAATGAGTTCAGGGGTCAAAAGTAACCTTAGGAAAACAAATAACTCACCCAGAGAGATAGAGTAACTGAAGTTCGTTCTTACTGTTCCCTAAAGGCATTTGACCTTCTCTGATTTTTATTTGGGGATTTTTAGTTCTGCAACTACTCCTGGATTTAAAAAACAAACAAACAAACCCCAAAATAACCTATTCAGCAATTTTTTTGGTTCTCATTTTCTCTCATTTTAAGTGCTTTTCTCTGGCAGTGAAAATGAGTATATAACTTCACATTTAATGTGAAATGATGCAATGCTTATTTATTATCCTGAAACTGAGGGATGTTTAGTATTAGAAACACATGCCTTCATGTCTAGTATAGAGAGTTGGTGTTTGTCTTTTTCCTCACGGACTTGGTGAATTTCCATGAGCCCTCATGTGCTAAGTTAGTATCTTGCATATGCCTTCCTGTTCTTACTTCTTTCTCCTTTTGCCTTCTCCCTCTTCTCTGCTTTCCTTCTTCCTTTGCCCTTTTCCCCTTCCTTCCATATTTATTAATTAACTTTGAGTTAAACTTTGACCCAGGTTGCTAGGGCTTTAATGATGAATAAGATGGTTCTTGTCCTTTAAATATAATTGTCCTAAATCCGTCATTTACTAAGGACATTTCAGAAAGCACGATTCCTCTGAAACTTTGTTTTTTAATAAATGCTTGATTAAAACACACAGGCTTAGTAGATTCAAAGTGTTTAGTAAATACTTTTTTCCTGTCAAAATTTGAATTCAGAATATTTTTATCTGTTGCATGGCCCATTGTGTGAACTTTGATATTTTTATCAAGTAACTTGCACATAATACTCTTAGAGATAACTAAGTTTTATTTTGACCAGGAAGCCTATTGAATCCTCAATTTGGACTTAATAGCATTAATGATGAACTGATAGAATCAACCAGAATTTAGATGTCACACTAATCGCTTTCCTCTCTTTTGTGCCCAGGTGTGCCAGGTGGTGCCAATGCCAGCCAACCACCTCCCTGTTGGCAGCACTATGAGCACTGTGCACCTTTCTTCGGATGGTACATACTTCTACTGGATCTGGTCTCCTGCCAGTCTCAATGAGAAGACACCTAAGGGACATTCTGTGTTCATGGACATTTTTGAACTTGTAGTACGTTTCACTTTCTCGTTTTGTGTCTTTGTAGCAACATTTCTATTTGCTTTCTTTTTATATTGTCTGACAAGGGACCCAAGAAGTGTATTTATTCACTCTTGCCTCAAAATTGGTTTATCTCTGGGATGTCTTTGAAAGTTTCTTTGTTTTGGAGTTGTATGATACAAACAAAGCTAAGCTTTATGAGGGTTAATCTGGCAAAAGAGTGGAGTTAATGCATAGACAGTGTGATTTTTAGGTAGAAATGCTCATAGGCTTGTTGGACAGGTAGAACTAAACTGCCATAGCAAGATTGGGTTGATGGATTTATATTGGGAGTCTCAGAGAAACGACAGTTAAAATTGTGAGAAAGCATTTGTTTATTCATTACATATTAGCTGAGGGCCTATAGAGAGCCAGGCAGTGCTGTGTACAGGTGTCAGGAATACAGTGATGGGCAAGGAGGGCAGGATTCTTGTTCAAATGGAGCTGTGTTCTGGCTGGTGGGCGGGTTGAGGTAGTGGTGGTGGAGGGACCAAAGATTAACCATAAACAAGTGAGCAAATCTGTGGACAAGATAATTTTAGGTAGTGAAGAGTAGTAGTTAAGCAGATGAAGAAGTTGGGGAGTGGAAAGAGAAGAACATTCTAGAAAGAGGAGACCACTCAGGAGTGAGCATGCATGTTTTAGGAAAGGACAGTGAGCTAGGGTGAGTAGAATGCAGAGAAGGAGAGCCAGGGGCGAGAAGGGACTGGAGCTTGTTGGTGCAGATTGGCACTTGTTCGACACAGTAGCCAGGAGCCATGTGTGGCTCTTTAATCAGAGTTAAATAAAGTTAAAACTTCAGTTGTTCAACCACGTTAGCCATGTTTCAAGTGCTTAGTAGCCATATGTGGCTGGCTAGTGGCTACTGCACTGAATATCAAATTTCCATCATTGAAGAAAGTTCTCGTGGATAGCGCTGTTCTACCTAGTAGTTGTATAGACTTGTAAAACAAAAAATTGCCCAAGCCAGTCTGTGACAAAAACTCTTTTTTTTTTTTAATGTAATTTATAGCTTCCTTCTAGGAAAAAATGATAGCATTCCTGAAAAAAAAAAAGAAAAAAACCCCATTGAAGCAATTTTCCAGTAAATTTTAAGGGAACTTGTTCTGGGAAACCAGGCCTCTGTCCTTGCCAGCGAATGCCAGTCGGGAGTCTAGTAACCTTAACCATGCATTCTTTTCTCCTTCTATCTAGTTTCTCAGTTTTCTCTAATTCCTGTCTTCTTATAAAATGTTCCAGGCACAGTGAATCTTTGAATCAGTCTGCTAGAGATTGTACTACTTGAACATGTGTTCATAATGAACTTATCAGAATAACTTTTGTTTTTAAATAGACTTACCAGCTGGCTAAAGGATTTAGGCCTTCATCCTTAGTATATTAGGAAAACATTGAAGAATTCCCCCTTTCCCTGGTATGCTTTTGTTAAATTAGAAGAAATTATATCAAAGAAGTACATTACATGCACATGGATTAGAACTTCAGGTAGCATCCACGCTCATAATGAAAAGTGAGACTCCCCTGCCCCACCCCTTGGCATGCTCCCCATGGGCAGTTACTTTAATGGTTTCAGCTTTTTATTCTGGTGGTTACATTCATATCTCTAAGTGAAAGCCTGTATTGCTATTTCTTAATTTATGAACTTCATGTATTATGTGTGGAATTTTTTTTTTCTGGAATAGATGAAGATTTGGTTCAGTTCCTCCTTTTCTGTTCCTTCTTCCTCCTCATGCATTTATTTCATTCATTTTAATTACTCTTGGTTATCTTTGTAACTGACAGTTAAACCTTTATTTCTGGTTCCTCTGCTCTGGGCAGTATTTCTTGTCCCTCTTCTTTAGAAGATGGAGGCAGTAGTGTCCCTTCTTGCCCTTCAGTGTGGGGCAGGCTGAAACTAAAAGTATGTTCCAGGGAATCCCAAGAGCAAGAGTCTTAGGAATTGGAGCATTGGCATGGTGTAGAGACGTTGTGACAGTGGCATAGGCTGAGGGTTTACGAGGGGGACTGTCATTCCCCTTCCTGTTGCACACAGCATTTGTGCCTAGATGCTTGCTACGCACAGAAAAGACTAGACTTTATTTTCTGAAGAAACTGGCCTAGGGGAAAAAGATCTCGACCTACTGACATTGGAGGTCATTTAAGGAAAAGACTTGCTGCCCCAGTGAATCACCCATACTTGATGTCTTCCAGTAAGTACGCCTCTGCCAAGTGCACAGCATGCCTGGTCAGTGTGCAACTGTTTAAAAAAAAAAGCAAACACACACAAAAACCCCCAGCCAACAGAACCTAAAACTTTGGAGAGGTGTGTGTGTGGAGACGAAGGGAATTGATTAAAAAAAAAAAGTTGTTAAGTACGCATGATTATTGAAGCCAGGCGCAGCTCCTCATACTGCTCTTCCTCATGTGCATTTAAATATTACCCTAACAAAGTTTTAAAAAAGTTTTAAACCGTAGATGACCAAGGATCTCTAGACAAATGAGGAAAGCCTCTAGTATGAAATTAAAGATCAGAAAAAAAAATCAGAAAAACAGCTAATAGAAGAACACTTTACAAGCTCTTTTTACTCTGTGAGATATGGGGAGATAATTGCATTCATAGTTTTTTCTTCATGGCATCCTGTTCTATCAGAGAAGGAAAGAGAGCTCTTGGAAATTAAAACTGATTGTCAAAATTTAAACCTAAAAAGGGGTTAAAGATAAGAGATCTTCCAGAAAGTAGAACTTAGAACTTATAGAGAACAATAAGTATGAGAGAAAAGATAAAAGATGTAGAAGAGCAATCCATCTAAAGTCTTAAGAACAAACAAGTTCCAAAAAGAGAACAGGGAAAATAAAGAAGAGGACATGATAAATAGTAATACAAGGAAAATATCAGACTAAAGATACTGGTGTCTATGTTAAAAGGTATCTGGTACAGGGAATGAACAGTGCTTACACCATGGCACATCATCCTGAAATGTCAGATTATCAGGAATAAAGAGAGAGACTATCACGCTTTCAGAAGTAATGAAATCATGCACGGATGATGAGAAATAAGAAAAGCACCAGGCTACTCAGCATTACTAGATGCAAAAATGGAGCAGTGCTTTCAGAAGTCAGTAGTCAACTGAAGTATCAATCAAGTGTAAAGATAACATGAAGATATTTTTAGACCTACAGTTGTACAATCAAAAAAGCCCATATGTGCCCTGGAGGAAACAGAACAATGAAAATAACCTCTACCAGTTGCATGAAATAGGTTGGAGAGGAAGGAGCCTGGGCTAGATTAAAAGGAACAACATTTGAATCACTTTTGGAGTCTGAATCAAACCAACCATTAAGGAAAAAAAAAAACATTTTGGAGACAATTTGGAATTTGAAATGAAAGGATATTCTTAGTTTGTTTTTAAAGCATGATAACGGCATTTTTGTTACATGAGAAGATGTCTACATTTTCAGATGTGCAGAGTGAAGTATCAGAAATGGAATTACCTGATATCTAGGATACACTTTAAAAATGCTTGAGCAGAAAGGTGGAGAGGTGAAACAGGTGTAGCGTTATCTGGATGATAGTTGAATCTGGGTGATGGGTATAAGGAGGTGTGTTATACCCTCTCTATTTTTGCATGTGTTTGAAATTTTTCATTAAATAAAAAATTTCATTAAATTTTTCATTAAATAAAAAACTGGCCCCTAGTTTAGCAGCTTCTAGAGCGCTGACTTGCGAAGCTCCACATAGGTACCTGGCAAGCTGCCTGTGGTATTCTGACAGAATGGAACGTTGTATAGCCATTAGAAAGCGTGAGGTGATCTGCATATGCCGAAGCAGATGAATTTCCAAGTTACATTGTTTAGTACAAAAAGCTAGGTTGAAGACACAGATGCTTCCTGTTTTGCCTTCCAAGTGTACCCAAATCCCATTTGGAGTATCCCAAATCCCCTCTGTAAAGGTACAATGTTTTTGCTACCTGCTGCATAATAAAAGTTGGGGTGGCAGGTGGTGCTTCTACATTATCAGCCTTCCTCTCAATGGATCATTCCCCACAGCAAACAAATACACTGGAGGATATCCTGTCTTGAAAAGCAAAAACAACTCCCTTGACCCATACCCACCTCCACTCCCCTACCTTTGGCTCCTCTTTACAGCAATATTCATGAAAGAGTTTATTCTTACTGTTTTTATGTTCTTTCCTTCTGTTGTCTCTTGAACCCACTCCAGTCAGTCTTGTATCCTCACCTCATGCCACCAAAAAGGCTCTTCCCAAGTTTATAGGGACTTCCACATTCCTAAATTCAAAGTCAACAGTCTTGTTTTCACTTGACCTCTCAGCAGTATTCAGTGTGGTTTGTCACTCCCCCGTTCTTGTCACTGTTTGCACTTGGCTTATGGGACTCCCTGTAGGACTTCCCAGGCACTGGTTGTTCCCGCCCAGCCTCAGCTTCCCTACCTCTTAACAGGCCCTCCGCAGCCTAATGCCAGTGCCCCTGCTGTCTGCTCTTGCTTCCTGGTTGAGCTCATCCTGTCTTACAGCTTTCAACACCTCTGTGTACTGATGAAGAAGCCCAAATTTGCTTCTCAGCCAAAACCTGTCCCTGAAAGTCCTAGATGCACATTGATGTGGGTGTCTATCTGTATGTGCACAGAATATGAGACTTTTCCACTCAGAAGTCTGGTAGTCCCTACAGGCTTAAGAGTTCCTAACCAAACTCCTGATTCTGCCGCAGACCTGCTCCTCCTGTAGGTGTTCCTGGTTCTGTCAATGGCACCTGTGTTCTTCCTGTGCTGGCCAGAGACCTCTGGGTACCCTCTCAATTTCTCTTTTTTCCCTTCCCAAATTCCATGTCTAGTTAGCAGATGCTGCCTGCTCTACCTTCAAAGTATATCCCAAATCCATTACCCCACTAAAGGTGCTACATGTGGGCTCTGTCTGCGTCGACCACTCTCCCCGTCTCGTGCCCCTCTAGCCACTGCTGGCCTCCCTGCTGACACCCCAGCACACCAAGTGTGCTCCCACCTGGGGCTTCGTCCTATGGTAATCACATGGCTTGTTCTCTTTTAGGTCTCTACTCAAATATCACCTTATCAGAAGACCTTTCTGACTATTCTATATCAACTATTTTATATAAAATAAGATCCTGTCCCTCTTACCCTTTCTGCCCTGCTTTATTTTTCTTTATAACTCTTATTGCTACCCACTTTTTTGCTTATTTATTGCCAGTCTCCCTTGTCTAGAATGTCAGCTCCAAGAGGGAATGGATTTTGGTCTCTTGTTTTACTGCCATGTCCCTGGCACCTGCAACAATGCATGGCACATAGTAGGTGCTTCCTGAAAATTTGCTGGATGAATGGAAGCATCCCCAGAAGCTGTCAGCAGCACTGGTTGCCTCTGGGGAGGGAAAGTGGTGGGGCAAGACTTACTTTCCACTGTTCATCAATTTTTATGTTTGAGAAGCTAAAAATTAACTCCCCAAGTAAGTTTTTATGAGAAGAAAAACTTGGTTAACAGCACTGTATTCTGCTGAGAAGCCAAGACTGAGACTGAAAGAGGGCTTTTGAGTGGAGAATCCGGAGGCCTTTTGTGGCAGCCTTAGCAAGAGCTGTTGTGAGGAAGCCAGATGGAGCTGGGTGAGGAGTGAAGTGAGAGGATGGGTGAGAAGAGCAGGTAATTCTCTCCAGAGGTTAGTTGTGAAAGAAGGAGAGAAATTGGAGGGAGGTAGTAGAGTAGACTGTGGTGATGTTGAAGTATTTTGAACTTCATTTTTAAAAATTTGAATTATTGAATAGATAATAAAATACATGCTTCAAAGTTCACAAATTATAGAGCTTAGCTGTAACCCTCTGGTGAACTGCCTGGGCCAAACCAGATAAAAAAGTTTATAAAATGAGGCCTTTACATTAGATGACTTAAAAGGTTCTAGCCTTAAAATTCTTTTCTTCCCCCCAAGCTTTACTGAGATATAATGGACAAGGCTGTATTTTTTAGGTATACAGTGTGATGATTTGATATATGTATATATTGCAAAATGATTACCATTATCAAGTCAGCACACCCACCACCTCTCCATAGTGTGTGTATGTGTGAACATTTAAGATCTTCTCTCAGCAGATTTCAGGTGTACAATACAGAATTTTAACTATAATCACCATGTTGTACAGTAGATCCCCAGAACTTACTGACCTTCTAAGTGAAGGTTTATGCCCCTTTGACTAATATCTCCCCATCTCCCCCCTGCAGGCCCTGGCAACCACCAATCTACTCTCTGTTTCTATAAGTTTGACTTTTTTTTCTTCCACATATAAGTGAGATCATGCAGGCTTTGTTTTTCTGTCTGACATATTTCACTTAGCGTAATGCTCTCAAGACCTGCCCCTCCAGATGGTCATGCATGGCAGGATTCCCTTTTTATGGCCGAACACTGAAATGCTTCAGTTTGCTGATTCATGATAATTTTGGATTCTAAACAGTACAAATATTTGCCACATATATGTAGCTAAGCATAATTATTGGAAGGAATTAGATTTGCTGTGAATTATTATCTCACCAAGATACTTGGAAGTACTGATAAGTTTCTCTCCAAAATTAGTAATAGCTGTATTTAATGTTTTAAAAATATTTTTTTAAATAGATACAGGTTTCCCCACTATCTGAAAGTAGAATGTTTCTACAAAACCTTTTGTAAGCTAAAATGGCTTGAAGTGAAGAAGCAATTACCACTAATTTATATGGAAAATGTGTCTCCAGACCCAAAAAATAACCTCTGAGGCTTTTAGGACACAACCTTAGGACACATCTTGCTAATGGATGCACAGAATAAATCGAGATAAAGCCCAGATGCTCACACACACAACTCAGAGCTCTGGTGGCTTGATGTTCAGGTGCTGTGCAGTTTGTGGGGGAAGGAGCGTGGTAGGGCCACTTTCCCTGCTTGGGGCTGGCACTGCCTCTGTAAAGGCTCACTGAAAAACTAACAAAAACAACTGAACACAATTTTCACTTTTTGCCTTTTTTTGGTAAAAGTGAAAATCTTCTTGGGATTTCTTCAGTTAGCAACACAGATACTAATGGCAGGCCTTTTGTTAAAGTGAAATAGCATAACATGATCTTTGAGGAAGTGGAGATGACTGTAATGTTTTCATATAGCAACAAAACTCAGATGGTACCACCTACCTTGCCTCTTGGTCCAGTTTCCCTCCCTAGAGGCAAGTAATGTTAGCATTTTCTTCAGGGTCTTCCCAGAAATAATATGAACACATACAAACTTGCATGTGTGTTTTTGTTTTTGTTTTTACATGAAAGGTGGTTTATTACGCACATTCTTCTGTACCTTGCAAGTAGAGTGACGAGAGGACAAGTGATGGGGGTCCAGTTGGAGAGGCAGCAGGGCCATTTCTTGTGGGGCCTTGCAAGGTGTTTGGATTTCTTCTAGGTGACATGGAAGGATGCTCTTGGAGAGCTTTGGGCAGGGTCTGGTTTTAAAAGTTCACTGTAGCTTTTTGGTCAAGAGTAGACTAGAGCAAGATTTAAAGATTCTCAACGAGACTAAACAACTATAGAAGAGAGCATATATTAGTTTTATAATCAGAAAAAATAATAATCAGAAAAAAAACTCGAGCCTTGAACACCACGAGTGTTCTTTCATTGCATCATTTTTCATGAACAATTCAATTTGGTTTACAAAATAGGCCTGTTAGTGCCTAGGATTGAGGGAAAACTAAAGGACAGGAGGATGGCTAAAATGAATAGGTCATCAGAGAGGAGGATCCAACTAGCTATGCTTGTCTCAAAAGATGATTTCTCATTAACTCAGAATGGAGTTAGGTAACTAATTGTTAGGTAACGTAGACTATGGAAATATAGTGAGGGACATAATGTAAAGACATGGAATGTAGAGAATGCCTAACTATAACTATTAATACAAAACATCCTCTAACATTTGGATTACAGAATTTTTGTGACTTTAGGGTATTTCAGTTATAGACTGCTGTTCAACAAACCACCCTAAAACTAAGTGACTTCAAGCAACAATGGTTTCTAGGTAGACTGAGCTCAGCTGGGTGTTTCTTTCTCCCATGGTGAAACTGAGGTCACAGCACAGCTTTGCAATTGGGAGCTTGGCTGGGGCTGTAACGTTTACGATGGGCTCATCCTTCAGAATCTCTCTCTCCACTTGACCTCAGTAGTCTGGGCTGAACTTCTTGATAGCATAGAAGCTGGCTTTCGGTGGGAGCTTTTCAAGAGGACATGTGTTTATCAAGCCTCTGCTTGCATCATGCTTTCTGATGCCCAAATAAGGACATTAATGTCAGGATGCTTCATTCCCTGAGGCCTCCAATCGGGTCCACCACTTGCAGTCATAGGCCTTTTGAAGCTCCAGATCACTGGAACTTCCTGTCTTTAAGACTGCAGAATAGCTGAGGTGTGGATTCTTCCTGCCTGATTTGGTTACATCTACACTAGGCACATCTCTGCTTGAGAATCTTTGATAACTTTTTTTTTACCTTCTGAGAGGACTTCTTTTACATTTCCACTTCTGTTTGGTTCTGAGAGGTTCTTCCTACCTGCAGCACTGAGCTGTCTATAGACTACTGTCCTTTAGATAGATTCAGTGACAATTTTATTGCTATTTTGTCATTTTTGTGTGCCTGCCTAAAGATATGGACACATGAGGTCCCTTTCCCTCTTTCTCCCTGTGGGTTCATTATTTTCTTTAAGTTATGATCCGATGGCTGAGATGCCCTTCATTCACTACTATTGATCTAGTACCTACTATGTTGCCTTGTCTGGGTAGCAGGGTAACACCTTTGTTTTCAAGGAGCTTATATGAGAGTGTGGGGAGTTAGACAATAAGAAAGTAAACAACAAGAACAAAATAATTCCAGCTAGTGGTGAATGCTGGAAGAAAATAAAGAGGGTAATGTGATGGAGTGTGAGTCAGGTGGAGGTGGGGAGCCACTTCAGTTTGGCAGGTAGATGGGCCTTTCTAAGGAAGGGCATTTGAGGTGAGACCTGAGTGACAGGCAGCAACCATCCATCCTGACAGATAGGGTGGCCAGTCATCCCAGTTTGCCTGGGACTGAGAGAGTTCTTGGGCCATGGGCCTTTAGGCCCTAAAACCAGAACAGTCCTGGGCAAACAAGAACAGTTGTTTAAAATCCAGGAAAAGGCCCATGTTTTCCTCCGTCTGCTACTTCTATAGCTTTTCTTCTTCCTTCCTAATTACAACCCTTAAGTAGAATTCGTGCCTCATATTGAAATTGCCGAGTATCATAATTCTTCCAAATGGTAAAGATACCTCAAGACAAATGCTGGGCATAGAAGCCACAGGGTGTAAATCTGCAAACAAGTAAAAAGCTAACCTTTTCAAACAATATTGCTTCTCTCTCACTTACCAACTTTACATTTCCCTGTATGACCCCGGAAGATGACTGGTTAGCCAGAGACGGGTAAGATTCCTCAAGGGAGGAACAACCTAAGACAGGCACAGTCGCAGGGGGGCCATCAGGTGAGAAATTGGGGATCAACAGAGGTGAGGCTTAGAACCTCACCCCCACTGTTTTGAGAGAAATCTTCTGCATCCGTGGATGTTTTGTTGCCCTTGTCTAGCTTGGATTAATACTTAGTCTATAGGCACACAGCTGATCATCTACATTTGCCCTCTTACAGCACTAAACTATGTTTTCTACCTTTATCTTGCATCTACCTACCACTTCAGCATTTTATTTTAAAAAAATAATAATAATAATAAGCGAGAAATGTGGGATCCACATATAAATCAAGTATAAAAATCAAATGAATATTCATATTTGACCTGATTGTTTATAGTTCATAATACGTGATCAAAACCGAAAGTTTCTGTGATGACTGCCCTTGTACTGTTCACCATGTAAGAACTTATTCACTATGTAAGAATTTGTTCACCATGTAAGAACTTGTTCATTATGCTTCAGAAGATCAGAGACCCATGAGAATTAGGCTTGGGGTTGATTAATGATTGTGCATTGAGTCCTCTATACAGAATTTTATTGTTGTTAACAACCATTTGATCAATAAATATGAGAGATGCCCTCTCAAAAAAAAAAAAATCCAGGAAGAGGGAACAGCTGTATCACAATCTAGAGTTAGTAGGGAGCTGGGTGTTTTGGAGGAATGACAGGAGGCCAGCGTGGCTGAAAGTGTGGTGGCAAAGGGTGAGCTGAGGCAGATGGCTGGCAGGTCAGTGGATGACGGACCGCGTGGGCCTTACCAGTAGTTTGGGTTCTATTATAAGAGTGTTGGAGAGCCACTGCAGGCTTTCAAAACAGGGAAGGACACAGGCTGATTTGCATTTACAAATGGTGATTGGCTGGTGTGTGGAGAGGAAAGTGTGGGGTCACCATGGTGGAAACAGAGCCAAATAGAGAGGCTGGTTCCCTCAGCAGGCCTGAGGGGATGGGGACTTGTGCCAGGGAGGGAGCCCTGAGGGAGCATCTTGTCGCTGCTCCGTACTGCTTCTTCCCCTTCCCAGGCTCTTTCCCTCCCTCCTTTCTAAATCAGTAGCTTTTTAATGCTGAAGAGCTTTGCTAACTAGAAGCTCCTAGATTGACTACTTGTGCACCAAAACCTCAGCCCTCGGTGCTCCCCTGGGTGCTTGATCAGGTTCACTTTTCAATATTTTCAAAGTACGTGAACACATTGTACAGTTTTTTGTTTTTTTTTTTAAGTTACCCGTTGATTTTCTCATAGGGCTAGATTGAGTAATGCTTTTGAATGCCAGGCTTAGAGTGATTGATTTTTATGTTGGATGCCTCTGAAGGATTATATTTAGAGTTGTGCAACATAAATAGAGCTGTGCTTGGTAAAAGTTAATTCAGCAGGAGGGTGGGGGTAAAGCAATGTGGTAAGATGTGGATGTGTTAAATTTTGAGCATCAGGCTATTCAAGTAGAAATGTGGCGAGTAGGAGGCAGGCAGAAAAGTGGGGCTGGATCTCAGCAAAGATGGGTCTGTGACAGAAATGTGGGAGCTGCTGGAGTCAGGTGGGATTGGGTCTGGGGGAGAGCAGTGATTTGTTTATTCAGCAGGGCATCAACTATTGCATGCCTGCTAAGTGCTGGGAGTGTTATAGTGAACAAGGCAGACAGGACCCCTGCTCTCCAGGAGCTGGCATTCGGTTGGGGTGGGGCCAGTAGAAAGGCACACAATAAATGAGTTACAGAGTAAGACCATTTCAGGGAGTGGTAATTCCTGTGTAGATAATGAAAGAGGGTGGTGGGCTTTGGTTTTGGGGTGCTGGAGATTCTTTAGATTGGTAATTAGGGGGTGACATTCTGCCTGAGACCTGAATGATGGGAAAGGCCAGGCCATGGGAAGATCTCAGGACAGAAGGTTCCAGGCCAAGGTCTCAGAACCAGAGGTTAGCTCTAATCCTAGGCAAGCGCCCATTTAAGCAGGTGGAGATGTGAAACCACCAAAGAAGAGAGAGAGCAAGGAAGGCAGGGACTGTGTTGGCTTTGCTCCCTTGCAGAGTCCCTTGCACAAAGGTAAGTGTTCATGTTAAAAAGAAGCAAACCAGGATTGTGTCCTACCACAAAGACTGAGGAAGGAGGACCCCAGGAAGCTGACAGCTGTAGCACAACCTACACAGAAGTCAAGGAAAAGGTCGATGGTTTTGGCTTTAGGGTACTCAGGGGTCAGTAAGAATTGTCTGCTCATTAGAGGGTGCTGAGTTCAGAGATTCAACTGCACGTGGTTAAGAAGCAGGGGCAAGAACTAAGAGACAGCATTTTTGGACTCTCTAAGAAACCCTTTCCGTTATCATTTGTGAATATGTCAAAGTCACCCACCCCTGGGACCTGCTGGTTGTGCTCCTGAATTTGCTTGCTTTCTCTTGCCTCTTCCCTGTTACAACCTTTTGCTTTGGACTCCTTGACTTGTTATTTTCTTCTGTAAGCTTTGCCACTCTGCATTCCTAGAACCTCTTATCTCTATACCCAACAGCTGCAGGCCAGTCCTGTCCACCTTCACTGGTGGCGCCAGTTACTGAGACTCCAGCAGAGCCAAGAGCCTGGTCTGGAAGGAGACAGTGTGGGCTGCAGGGGCTGCAGGACATATATTTGAATCACTTGACAGTGAATCCAGGTGGAGAAAAAGGGATGGTATTTCAATGGATCGCCAAGGTTTTGTTTAAGCTCGGAGACCTTTGAATGCTTGAAATCAAGGAGAAGGCAGGCAGTACAGAGGGAGACAGTGATGAAGGGAAGAAGG
Organism: Manis javanica; assembly: GCF_040802235.1. Taxonomy (NCBI): domain Eukaryota; kingdom Metazoa; phylum Chordata; class Mammalia; order Pholidota; family Manidae; genus Manis; species Manis javanica. The sequence goes on along the minus strand of NC_133170.1, from coordinate 70,000,706 downwards.
GAGTTAATTAAGTGATCTGTTCAAGAGGAGGCAGTTTGGAAGTGTTAACTTTAAATACCTTGGGGTAAAGTGCTTCTTCCTCTGAATTAAGCAGAAAGGGAGAATCCATGCAGCTGGGGGCAAAGGTTCTTTAGTGGAAGATGAGTGGAGTAGCCTATAGTGGGTCTGGGTCTTTTTAGCAATAACAAAAGCCAGGTGGTCTGCTGAAAGTTAAACTCAAAATTGGTGAAGGAGTTTTGGAATCACTACTCCTGAGGTTTTGCTGGAGGGTAATCAAGTGCTGAAGGAAGAACTGGCACTGGCCAGGATGCAGTGGAAGCTGACATGTATTTTTAGCAGGCAGTCTGCTTTCTCCACGAGTGCTGTGCCAGTACCCGAGCAGCTGGGGCTAACGTTAACTGCTGTTAATACAGTGCTTGGAGTTTAGCCACTAATTATATTTCAAGAAGACATTATCCTTATAGTTGTACTTAATAGTAAATCAAAAACTGATTGATTTGTTTTCCTCTTGTCTAACTTGTACCTGTCAGAAGCCTGTGATTAGTGAGAGCAGCCTGTGGAATTCAATGTAAGAAATTTTAATCAACAACCTGTTGGAGAAGCTATTACACTGGGCTCATTACTTTTAGAATCTGGGCTAGTGTGAAGAATGGAAGCTCTCGAACTTAGCATAGCCGTTCTTTTGTTCCCTGTAGTTTCTGTCGAGAAGTTAAATTTTGAGGTATACATGTAGTCAGGTGCAGTTTTTGGAAATTGAGCAACCAGATCACAGTAATGCAATTCTCAAGTAGAAATTTGCTAACTAAATGGAAACAGATATCACTTAAGGACCTCTTTGTCTTTAAATACTAGGTTGAAAATGGTGTATTTGTAGTGAATCCACTTCAGGAACGCACAATTCTGATGAGAAAAGAGGGCGAGTCTGCAAAAAGCATTAATGAGATGCTTCTGAGCAGACTGTCACGCTACCGAGCATCCCCATCTGCAACGCTGGCTGCCCTTACTGGTTCCACCATCTCCAACACACTGAAAGAGGACCAAGCAGGTATGCTGTCCTTCACTCAATGTATCTGTATACCTTCTATAGCTCTGTTCAGCTACATTTTTTTTAAAGACAATTTTCAGAGCAGTTTAGGTTCATAGCAAAATTGAGAGGAAGGCACTGAAATTTCCCATATACCTCCTGCTCCCACACATGCAGAGCTGCCCTCATTTTCAACGCCCCCCACCAGAGTGGGACATTTGTACTGTGCCCATAAATGACAGAGAACTTAATAAATGGTGAGTGTTCTGACTGCTCCATCAACCAGCCATACCCCCATCTCTCTCCCTCCTTGGCGCTCCCTATTTCCCAAGAGACAACAATATTGAAATTAGGCCAATTAATAACTCTGCAATGGCCACTAAGTGTTCAAGTGAAAAGAAGAACCTCCATCTCTCACTTTAAATCAAAAGCTACAAATGATTAAGGTTAGTGAGGAAGGCATGTCAAAAGCCAAGAAAGGCTGAAAGCCAGGCCTCTTGAGCAAACAGCCAAGTTGTGAATGCAAAAGAAAAGTTCTTGAAGGAAATTCATAGTGCTACTCTAGTGACCACACAAATGATAAGAAAGCAAACTAGCCTTATTGCTGATATGGAGGAAGTTTTAGTGGTCTGGAGAAAAGATCAAATCAGCTTCCCTAAGCCAAAGCCTAATCTAGAGCAAGACCCTAACCTGCTTCAATTCTGTGAAGGCTGAGAGAGGTGAGGAAGCTACAGAAGAAAAGTTTGAAGCTAGTAGAGGCTGGTCCATGAGGTTTAAGGAAAGATATTACCTCCATAACTTAGAAGTACAAGGTGAAAGAGCAAGTTACCCAAAGGTCTAGGTTAAGACCATTAATGAAGGTGGCTACACTAAACAACAGATTTTCAATGTAGATAAAATGGCCTTCTATTAGAAAAAGATGCCACATAGGACTTTCATAGCTAGAGAGGAGAAGTCAATGCCTGGCTTCAAAGCTTCAAAGGGCAAGCTGACTCTTTTCTTGTGTCTAATGCAGCTGGTGACTTTAAATTGAAACCAGTGCTCATTGACCTTTCTGAAAATCCTGCAACCCTTAGGAATTATGCTAAATCTACTCTACCTGTGCTCTATAAATGAATCATAGCCTGGTTAACAGCATATCTGTTTATGACATGGTTTACTGAATATTATAAGCCCACTGTTGAATCTTACTGCTCAGAAACAAAGATTCCTTTCAAAATATTACTCTCATTGACAATATTCCTGGTCACTTGGGCTCTGATGAAGATGTACAATGAGATTCATGTTGTTTTCATGCCTGCTAAGACAATATCCATTCTGTAGCCCATGATTTAAGGAGTAATTTCAACTTCCAAATTTCATTACTTCAGAAATACATTTCATAAGGCTATAGCTGCCATATATAGTGATTCTTCTCATGAATCTGGGCAAAGTCAATTAAAAATGTGCTGAAAAGGATTCACCATTCTAGATGCCATTTAAGAACATTTATGATTCATTGGAAGAGGTCAAAATATCAATATTAACAGAAGTTTGGAAGAAATTGATTCCATCCCTCATGGATGACTTTGAGGGGTTCAAGACTTCAGTGGACAAAGTAACTGCAGATATGGTGGAAATAGCAAGAGAACTAGAATTAGAAGTGGAGCCTGAAGATGTGACTCAATTGCTGCAATCTTGTGACAAAACTTCAACTGAGGAGGAATTGCTTTTTATGAATGTGCAAAGAAAGTAGTTTCTTGAGATGGAATCTTCTCTTGGTGAAGATGCTTTGAAGATTGTTGAAATGACAACCAAGGATTTAGAATACGACAAACTTAGTTGATAAGGCAGCATTAGGGCTTGAGAGGATTGACTTCAATTTTGAAAGAAGCTCTGTGGATAAAATGCAATCAAACAACATCATACACTACAGAGGAATAACAAAAGGAAGAGTTAATCAATGGTGCAAACTTCATTGTTTTATTTTAAGAAATGGTCACAGCCACCCCATCCTTCAGCAGCCACCACCCTGATCAGTCACCAGCCATCAACACTGAGGCAAGGTCCTCCAACAGCCAAAACACCATGACTTACTGAAAGCTCAGATGATGGTTAGCATTTTTTAGTAATAAAATATTTTTTAGTTAAGGTATGTAAGTTGCTTTTTTAGACATCATGTTATTGCACACTTAATATAATACAGTATAATGGAAACATAACTTTTACCTATACTGGGAAACCAAAAAGCTTGTTTGACTCACTTTATTGTAATACTCACTTTATTATGGTGGTCTGTACCTGAACCCACGGGATCTCTGAGGTATGCCTGTACTGAAGGAATGTTTGTTGGATAAGAAAATATGGGCAAAATAGGAAAAGAGAATGCAGAAGGCAAGGATATATTTTGAATTCTGTGAAAATTGGCATCTATAGTCTACACATGTAATCTAGTACTTTTATATGCATTTTGTATATATTCATTTAACATGATGTTGCTACCTAAAAGTTCACCAGTTACAGGCTAAGTGAATTTTTGACAGTTAATTCAACATTCAGAGTGCCTAGAATTTTTTATTCTATGATAAACTAATACCTATTATCATGTTAATAAGAGTATGGCTGTTAAAAACATCTTGGTGAACATGTTGTGCTCACAAAGTTACTCATTTTTCAGCCATAGCCCCTTTAGGGTTTCTTATGTGTGGAAATTTATGCCCTGTAATTTATGTCCTGAATGAAGAATATACATGTTGGGGGCTTGGAGTTTAAAAAATGGAGAAGCATAGGCATTCAATGCAAATATCAGATAGATTATAAAGTCATCTTTAGATGGTTTAGATTAGAAAAATGAGAAAAGTGAAACCTAATCTAAGTAACAGTTATATTTTATACCTTGACAGTGTCCTAGGTACAGCACTCTGATTGACTTTCTATTGCCATCATCAATCCTCACTAGACTAATACACATAAAATCCTTAATTCACTCTGCCTTTTCAGATCTGCCAGTGACTAAGGGAGATTAAAGTACATTTTGTACCTCTTGATTAGGCACAAAAATTATCCTCTTAAGAACAGTTTAGGTCCCTGACTCTAAAAAAAAGAAAATATATGATGGGTTATCAGAAATCATGCAGGTAGAAAATTATTTTGTGATAGATACTGTGAAAGCTTTTATGAACTAGTTATAGGTTGAAATTTCTGACTGATTGCATGTTCAAAGCTGTAAATGTAATATCACAAGCCTGTTAAGAATTTTTTCTATATGAAATGAAAATATCTCTATTAGAGCACAGTTTCCTAAGGAAAACATGAACAGTAGAATTCTTCTTTTATTTTGAGATGTAGTCCATGTGAGGATTCATTCTCTTGAAAAAAATTTTAGAGACATATGGCATATTGAATGGTGAGAGCACCTTTGAGAAGTGTTCAAATTATGTAACTGGAGGCGTGGGTCAGGCTATGGAGTCAGAAGATTATTTTTCCCTAGTTTGTTACAGTCTCATTCTATTTTCCCAATCTGGGTATATCCTTCTTTAAATTTGGGGCCCCCTCATTATACTCTAATTTGTTTGGGTAATCAAATTAATCTGTGTGTCCAGTATTTCTACTCACCATTTTCATCTTTTCACCAGCAAATACTAGCTGTGGGCTACCTCTGAAAATGCTTCGGAAGACACCCATATATACCTGTGGCACCTACTTGGTGATGCTGGTCCCACCCCCTGGGGGGTCAGGCAGCTCTGCCACCCGCTCTCTTTTTGGTGGAACAAGTGGTTTGTCATCTTTAAAAAGTAAGTGGATTTTATTTGTGGTCCTTTTCCCAATTTGTCTCCAACATTGAAATATAAGGCTTTTCTGTTAATGATTTGAAATTTATTCTGTTGAACAGTTGTTTACAATGGCTCTTTGATAGCAATAAACAATACTTACAAAACAGCAATAGGCTAGGAGGAATTCTAAATATAATTTTTTTAGGTGATATAATAATACATTTCTGATAACCATCATCCTGTAAAATTTATAGAAATAATGAGTTCAGAAAAATTTTAGGGAATAAAATAATCTATTGCCGCACGATGACACAGCAAATGCTCTGCTCACTGTGATAGAATTCCAGAGTTTTTAAAATAAGTATGTGAAAGGTCTCCATTTTAGGACACATAAACAAAATGTTAAGTAAAAAATACATGATGCAAAGTAATTATGCAAAAATTCATAAATATTAAATGCACATACATTTTTATAAAAGAGGGAGACATAGTGATTAAAGCAGTATGGTTTTGGTTTCAGAGAGACAAATAGCTAATTGGAATAAATATAGAATCAAAACAGGTTCCTTTTGCATTGCCATTTTCTAGCTCTTATCTTAGGGACATCATTTAACCTTTCTGAGCCTCAGTTTTCCCACCTGTAAAAAATAAAAGGATAATTTTATCTCACATTATTTTTGGTGATCATATGCAATAACGTATATCAGTATTTCTAAAAAACAAAAACAAAAGTAATCAAAATGTTTCTTTAATATATGGTAACACTTTTGTGCATGCGTATTTTTTTCTCTGAGATTTGTTTAGGCATGCAAAATTAAAATGTTTTAAAGTCGGTTTGTTTTCATTTCCCAATATTTCATATTCTGTCCTCTTAAAATAATTTCCCTTAAGGATATTTCACATTTAGACTTTTATAAAGCATTTCTTACTTAAGCTGGAAGATATAAGTTTGACCTCAGAAGTTTAAGCAAAATCATTTATCTACTATCAGCTTAACCTTTAGGCCCAACAAGTAGTTGCATGTATTTGGGATTTAGATATTTATCACAATTCCAAACTCTTTTGCCTTTAGAATCAAATTGGTTGGACTTTTCTCAACAGTTTGTTTTTTCTAACAGTTCATGTGACCAGTATGTTCCCTTAAGCCCTTGGTAATGATGTAAGTTTAGTATTAGACTTTTTTTTTTTTATTAAGGTATCTTTGATATACACTCTTATGAAGGTTTCACAAGAAAAACAATGTGGTTATTACATTCACCCTTATTATTGAGTCCCCCCAATACCACATTGCAGTCACTGTCCATCAGTGTAGTAAGATGCCACAGATTACCTATTTGTCTTTCCTGTGGCCGCACACACACCACATGTACCAATCATGATAACCCACAATCGCCTTCTCCCTCCCTCCCCACCTGCCCTCCCTCAGCCCTCCCTTTTGGTAACCACTAGTCCCTTCTTGGAGTCTGTGAGTCTGCTGCTATTTTGTTCCTTCAGTTTTGCTTCATTGTTATACTGCACAAATGAGGGAAATCATTTGGTATTTGTTTTTGCCTGACTTATTTCACTAACCATAATAGCTCCATCCATGTTGCTGCAAATGGTAGGATTTGTTTTCTTTTTATGGCTGAATAATATCCCATTGTGCATATGTACCACATCTTCTTTATCCATTCATCTACTGATGGACACTTAGGTTGCTTCCATATCTTGGCTATTGTAAATAGTGCTGCCATAAACATAGGGGTGCATATGTCTTTTTGAAACTGGGATCCTACATTCTTGGGGTAAATTCCTAGGAGTGGAATTCTTGGGTCAAATGTTATTTCTACTTTTAGTTTTTTGAGGAACCTCCATATTGCTTTCCCCAGTGGTTGAACTAACTTACATTCCCACCAGCAGTGTAGGAGGGTTCCCCTTTTTCCACATCCTTGCCAGTATTTGTTGTTCCTAGTCTTTTGTATGTTGGCCATCCTAACTGGTGTGAGGTGATATCTCATTGTGGTTTTAATTTGCAGTTCCCTTATAATTAGCGATGTGGAGCATCTTCATGTGCCTGTTGGCCATCTGAATTTCTTCTTTGGAGAAGTGTCTGTTCATATCCTCTGCTCATTTTTTAATAGGGTTATTTACTTTTTGGGTGTTGAGGCATGTGAGTTCTTTATATATTTTGGATGTTAACCTCTTATCAGATATGTCATTTATGAATATATTCTCCCATACTGTAGGATGCCTTTTGTTCTACTGATGGTGTCCTTTGCTGTACAGAAGCTTTTTAGCATCACGTAGTCCCATTTGTTCATTTTTTATTTTGTTTCCCTTGCCCAAGGAGATGCGTTCAGGAAAAAGTTGCTCATGTTTATATTCAAGAGATTTTTGCCTGTTTTCTTCTAAGAGTTTTATGGTTTCATGATTTACATTCAGTTTGAGCATTTTGAGTTTACTTTTGTGTATGGGTTTAGACAATAATCCAGTTTCATTCTCTTACATGTAGCTGTCTAGTTTTGCCAACACCAGTTGTTGAAGAGGATGTCATTTCCCCATTGTATATCCATGGCCCCTTTATCATATATTAATTGACCATATTTGCTTGGGTTTATATCTGGGCTCTCTGTTCTGTTACACAGGTCTCTGGGTCTGTTCTTGTGCCAGTACCAAATTGTCTTGATTACTGTGGCTTTGTAGTAGAGCTTGAAGTCGGGGAGCATAATACCCCCTGCTTTATTCTTCCTTCTCAGGATTGTTTTGCCTATTCGGGGTCTTTTGTGGTTCCATATGAATTTTAGAACTATTTGTTCCAGTTCATTGAAGAATGCTATTGGTATTTTGATAGGGATTGCATTGAATCTGTAGATTGCTTTAGGCAGGATGGCCATTTTGACAATATTAATTCTTCCTATCCATGAGCATGGGATGTCTTTCCATTTATTGGTATCTTCTTTAATTTGTCTCATGAGTGTCTTGTAGTTTTCAGAGTATAGGTCTTTCACTTCCTTGGTTAGGTTTATTCCTAGGTATTTTATTCTTTTTGATGCAATTGTGAATGGAATTGTTTTCCTGATTTCTCTTTCTGCTAGTATTAGACTTTTTAAATAATAGCTTTATTGAGGTGTAACTTACATTCCATAAAATTCATCCCTTCAAAGTTCAGTGGTTTTTAGTGTATCAGTAGAGTTTTTTAAATGTCACCACTATCTAATTCTGTAACATTTCAGTCACTCCAAAAAGAAACCTCATACCCATTAGCAGTCACTCCCTACTTCCTTCCTACCCTGGTATCCACCAGTCTGCTTTCTCTGTGGATTTACCTATCCTGGTCTCTTCATATATATGGAGTTATGCAATTCCACATATATACAATTTCACATATATAGTATACACTTTTGTGAGTGGCTTTTTAAAAAAACGTCTTCAAGGCTTATCCACGTTCTAGCATGAATCAGTGCTTCCTTCCTGTTTCTGGCCAAATCATATTCCATTGTATGGATAATACTCTGTTTTGTTGACATTTCGGTTCAGCTGTTTTGAATAATGCTGCTATGAACATTCAGGTACAAGTTTTGTGTGCATGTTTTCATTCCTCCTAGGTATTTGCATGGGAGTAGAATTCTGGGTCATGGGGTAACTGCGTGACTACCTAACCATTTTCGTTTTAGATTCTCATCAGCAATGTGTAATGGTTCCAGCTTCTTTACAACCTCATTGATACTTGTTATTTTCCTTTTTTTTTGGTTATAGGCATCCTAGTGGATATGAAACAGCATATCGTTTTTATTTGCATCTCCCTAGTGACTAATGATGTTGACAGATTTTCTTGTGCTTTTTGGCCATTTGTATACCTCCTTTGGGGAAATATTTATTCAGATCCTTTGTCCATTTTTAAATTGGGTAATTTGTCTTTTCATTGACCATTAGTCTTATTAAATTCCTTTTTAGTCTCCTTGGCCTGGCTTTTTCACTCAGTTGAAGTTGGCCTCATTTGATAAAAGGTGCCAGTTTTTCATGAGGATATGTATATAGCTTATACAATGATCCTGTTTTAGACCAACAAATCAATAAATGCATAAATTCCTTCTGTGTCCTTGTCCACATTGGTTACTGTGGGGCTGACTCAATAAGTGGGAGCAGGAGGAGCATGTCACCTGGCTGGGAGAATCATGTAGGTGTGTGAAACAACTAAAGGATGACATTTGATGCTGTATCTCTGCCTGAACCAGTGATAAGGTAACAAGTTACCTTATTAAGGGGAGCAGATTTAAATGCTGCAGAATCAGAGAAAGAGAGGACCATAGTGGAATGGGGTAGAAGGAAGACTTCATGAGGTCCTGAGTTTAAGTCATGAAAAATGGATATTATTTGTGTAAGTGGCCAAGTGAGGAAAGACATATGCATGGTAAGCACAATGAAGGAGAGATTTGGGGAAGATCATTTTGTTGGTATACAGTATGGAGCAGTATAAAATAGAAAAGAAAGGAGTACAGCTTAGACCATAGCTCAAGTCAATCACAGTGAGGATCAGATTACTAGGGTATTGGGAATAATGAAAGAGAAACTCAAGAGACACAGTGCTAGAATTTTCTGTTTGAAAGTGGGGAGAAAATCTCATTAGCAGCTAATATGTATATGTGCTGGTGTTGATCCTTGTCATTTTAACTCAGTAAATATTCACAGTAACTATGAGGTAGGTACTTTGATTGTCTCCACTTACACCTGAGGAGAGTGAGAGGTTTAGTAAATTTCCCAGGGTCACCAAAAAGTGGTAGAACTGGAATTCAAACCCAGAAACCTAAAGGTCATGCTTGTCATCACTATCCTGTGTTAAGGGAAAAGGCCAGTATGTCTCCCAAGTTATGGAGCCAGCATTTAGGACAGCAGCTGAGCTGTGCTTGTATCTACTAACCTTGATTGAGCACCAACTATATGTAAAGTATTTCTGCTAACTGTTGTTATCTTGTAATGTTAATAATCATAACCCTTCTAGCAAGCACCCTTTCTGTAATCTATCACGAAATAAACCTTTATGCTAATGTCATTTTAAAAACACTTAAAAAAATATGGCTCACTGTCTAGGAAAATATTGTGTGACAGTTTTCTTTTTATGGTCTTGTGCATATTCTGTCTCCTCGTTGTTACCACCAATAGACAAGAAAAGGTGTGTTATTTTTATGAAAGTCTTGTTGAAAGCCTAAAGTTTAAACTTTGAAAAGTAGACCAACCATCATCTAAGGCTTATTAAAGAGACTCATGTTTGTTTCCGAAGTCCTAGCCTCTAGCTTGGTGTATAATATTTCGGATGGTCAGTTCACAAGTCGTGCCGATCTCATAGATGCTGCCGGAAGCTCACTTGGGCGTGGTGCTCTTGTACCAGGATTGGGTAAGAAATGCCCACATTTCCTTGGAAAATTCAAAGTTTTAGTATTGCTCAACAAATTTTGCCAATTGCCTGTGTTATTCTAGTTTCCTTTAAAGAAAGAATTTTTTTATACTATTTAATTTGGGGGATTAATATAAGAAATTGCCATATGCAAAATTCCTCTGCATCAGTTGCTACTGAAGATACTATCTATTAGTGTAATGGGGCCTTTTAACAGATTCTTCTCACAGCTCAGCCATAAGGGTTTATTTCCTGTGAGAATTGGTATGCTTCTTACCTATAGAAAATGAACAATATTAGATTTTCTCTGCCTTGGCTCTTAGGAAACTCATATTTATGTTTTGGGCTCAGTTACTCAGCCTTTTATTGTTTGTTAATGTGAATTAGTCCTAATGTACCTGGGTTTTAATGTAAGCCAGTTAAATCCTTTTGGAATTGAAAAGGTCATGTGTAAGTCAGTTACTAAGAACTATCTATTCCATAAGACTTACTCCATTCTCACATAGGAATTAAGCAAAGTAGAAATTGATTCCTGCCTTCTTGCTGAGCCCTAATCTAATGCTCTTCCAGGTAAATATATGGGCGTAGGGATGTGGATTGTCAGCACTGGGGAGAATCCTTACCCTTCCATTCTTTAGCAGTGCTTATGAGACATATGTATAAGGCAGATGACAATGACAGTTAAATTAAGTATGCTCTTTTTGCAGGCGCCTGTTATGATACAGTGAATAACATGCTATGGACATGTTCAAATGACTATATTGATCAGTGGTGTAATCCTGGGAATCAGGCCTTCCATTATGTCTGTCTGAGACTTGGAGTCAGTCACATCATTGCTGAACCCAAAGGTGAGGTGCACTCATAGTCTTAAAGGAAAGATTTCTGCCCCATGAAGCGTGAGAGAGTACAGTAGCATTAGTAAGTGGGAATGTCGCCCACGAACAAAATGTTTTAACAGCCTTCCCTCTTTGAACTTAGAAATCTAAAATCCTTGCTGATTGGTTTATTGTTAAGTAAATTTGTATATTAATAAATAGACCTTCGGAGGTGGTCCATAGACTTCTATAAAAGAGAATTATATGTTCCTTCTGAAATTGTCAAAACTTTGGTGCAAAATCCTTTATTTGTACTTGGCATGGGATTATATGCTTTTACAGTGTTTTATGTTGATAATAACTTATTTATACACAGATTTATAATTACCAACAAAAGAACTTTTTAGGTCTAAATATTAAGATACTTAAGTTAATATTAACCTGATATCTTTTGACCTCAAAGTCAACTTAGTGGTGTAGAAGAATGAATAGCTCAGGAAATTTTCTCCCCATACCAATGATAAAATGGACAAAATCATCAAAACAAATATTTCTGGGCTCTGGAAATTGACCAAAGGCATACACCAAATTGAGAAAAACCATTGAACTTTGGGTCAGAACAGCAGAAGTTTGTGGTGCTTTTAGCTGGGGATGGTCCTATCTCCTACCTCAAGCTTGGTCAGTGCAATAATATCACCAGGGTGGAGCAGATCTTGTAAACCAGCAGCTTTGCTGCCAGAGGGAGCTGACTTGATTTAGAGCTAAGCATGGAAAAAACTCCTGCCCAGAAGTAATGTCAGTAATAGTAGTAGTCTTGCTGTCAGACAGAGAGGACCAGTGGCCTAGCTAGCCTGAGCTTGTAGTCCTGGTTAGGGCAAGCAGTGAACCAGCAGACTAGCCAGAAACTTACTAGTGAAATCTGGGTAATGAGAAAGCTCTGGAAGGCCTTGATAAGCTCCCCATGTATTCATGTAGAAGAAGCCAAAGAGGGCCCAAGCTGTTCACAAGGCCTGGCTGAACATGAGCCTGCATTCACATGCAGAAATGTAAGGGGCCAGAAGAAGGGGAGAGCCAGGGCAGAGTTTAAAATTGCCTGAACTTTGATGCGTCCCATCCGCAACATACAGATCCCTCCAGGTGGAAGCCTTACTGGTTCAAGGTGTTTGAGATGTCTTTCCTCACTGAGTTTCCTGTTCATCTTTTAGAAGAGGCTATAACCACGAATGAGGTTATAAACCAATTACTGCACCACGTTGGTGCGATGTGCATACACCAACTCAATCTTCTCGCCACCAATCCCAATCTTCCAATCACAAGTGTCTTGGGCAAGCAGCATCCGATTGAAGCCCACCATCTTAGCAGTATTTGTGACATTATGGAAAAGGCCATGGTTAATGGAGATACCTGTATTATACGCTGCATTCTCGTTGTCTTTCAGGTAAATAAATTATATTGAGATAAATGAGCTAGTGGAGAAAAAACCCACAAACCTTGCCTTCAGCCAGCTAATTTTTACCAGAAGAAAAGTTCAGTAACACCCCTGTGGTACCTAACCACTGTCTAATCCTGGAGTTAGAATTACCATAATATTCATCATACTGTAGTCCCTGGAACAGTGCTAGATATAGCTCCTTGCAATTAATATATGTAAAATATTTACTACAATTATGCTATTACACAATAGAAGACATCATGGTTAAAAATCCACCTGATTATTTATTCATAAGAGTATCTAGAATGTACTTTCTTCATAGGGGTAATTTTATCCCCTGTAGAATTAGCATTCTTAGATACACCCCTTATGTTTCTGTAGGTGGTGTTTAAATTTTTCTTTAGTCCACAAACCGAAAGGAATCGAGACATCATTCGACGGTCGGGATTGCTTCTTTGGCAGTTGCTGATGGCACCAAAAGATCAAATTTGCCCTGAAATTCAGAAGGAAGTCTGCCTTGCCATCAGGTAAGCAGAAAATGATTTTCTTAGTGCTGTATGCAGGATGCTTCTGTACTGCACTGCAGTCTTCCTGCAGGCTGGCAGTGTGGAAGTCTCTTACCCCCACTTTGTGGTTAGGGCCTCACTCAGAGAGAATATTTTAACTGGAGAGGAATTTGTGGCCCCACTCTCAGAGGACAGCCATCTACATATCTACATTTCTCATCTTACCTTTTGGATCTTAAAAAAAAGCCTTTTTAAGTGGTATTTTGATGGTTTGCAAGCAGATATTCTCACTGGGGGAGAGAGGGTGGCAAGGTGGTTAAGAAGCTGGCTTGGGCAGCAGACAGACCTGCATTCTAGCCTTTGCTCTGCCACTTACTAAGTGGTTTGCAGCTTCCATTTCCTCAGCTGTAAAAAGGGCATAAAAATAGCACCTATTTAAGGGTTTGTGAGATTTTAACAAGATAAGACCTGGTGCATAGTACGTGCTCAACAATGTTAGCCTTTTAAAATCTGCTTAAACCCTTGTTAGATGAGATGGAAGAATTTATGGGCCATTTTCTATTTATTGTCATTATCACATATCAGTGTATGTTTTTTAAGTGCAATGAACTTAATGTGACCAAGTATAATTGAGTGACTAAGAGATAACTGAGGGCTCAGTCTGGAAGAACCGTATGACAGGAGTGAGCAGAGAGGGAGGGGTTTTTTTTCCTTCCATATAGATTATGCTTTGGGCCTCCTTCTGTTGAGACCATTAAGGCAATATTTTAAATCTAGTGTCATGAGGAAATTTCTGGGGTGATGGGTATGTTCACTATCTTGATTATAGTAGTGTGTTCACGGGTATATATATATAGGTGAAAACTTATTGTACACTTCAGATATGTGCACTTGATTGTATGTCAAGCCTCATAAAAAAGAAAAGTCTGGCACCATATGCAATACTGCTCTTCCTGCCTTTTTGGGAAAGCTGAGAATTAGAGCTTCCCCTTCTCTAATGATTTTTGGGGCACATTATGCATATACAGCTGGCTTACCTACAATTGTCTTTTTATAGCTCAGTTCTCTCTAACCAGCTCTGTACCTAACCTTAATAAGTTATCATTTTGGTAATTCACACATATGAGAAGGAGAGGAATTTTGTTTACCAGGGAAGTGACTGGACTATATCATGACAGTGAATTGAGTTTCAACTGCCTTTTTAACGATGAAACCCACCTCAGAGTATTATGGAACCAAGCTGGCATCTTTAACAAAAATTAAAATTTAAGTATTTAGAGTTTAGATTTTCTAGAACATTTGTTTAAAAGCTTTTTGACTTTTTTGTCATTTATTTCAGCTCTGGTCTAAATATCTTGTACCCAGGTGAAATTGAAATCAATAACTTACTTAAACTGGTGTTAACAGAAGGTGAGAATTACCCTTTAATTATCCTTGAACAACCGCCCTTTTTTTTGTCCCTGAGGAAACAACTGGATATTGAGATAATAGATATTTCTTTCCTTCATATCAGCATTATGAAGGAAATGTTAGTCAGCACTGTTTTAAAAATGTATCTGCACACATGCCAACACTGCCACCAGACTGAAAGCAGAAACCATGTTTTCTGTATCTTCAAACCTTATAAACCTCTTTCTGTCCCCACTGCTGAGCAGAATGTACCCGACTGTACGAGCTTAGTGAACATGAAAGGTAGTGACTTCTGGCTGGCCTTCCTGTTAAAGGTAGAGTAAACCACCCCAAGAGCAACAAAGTCCACCCTGTCAAAGACACTCTCCAGTTATAAGCAACATTAATTTAAGGGATTAGAAATCACACTCTAAGATGTCAAGAGGGTAATTCCTCTTAAGTCAGGATGTTCCGGTGTAAAAAGTCTGATTGGTTGCAAGTAGTTTTGACTGTTGTTTTTGTAAGTACATCTGCCTGGTGCCCCTAGGTTGTCAGCAGTCTGCTTGTTTAAAAACTTTAAAAAATAGCATCAGTTTTCAAAGCATAAGCACCAGGGTAGCTTATGGAGCTTTGTTCTGTGTTAGGAGAGAGAAATCATGGCCTCTGCCAGCTGCGGGATGTGATCCTAACCAATTTAGCTGAGCAGCTACAAAACAACCGATTTGGCAGCGAGGAGGACGATCATTACAGGTGACACCAACTACATTACTTACTGCTAGCCCTTCCTTTGTGTTTTTCTCAGTAATTCATTTACATTTAAATATATTTGATCCATTTCAGTCTCTTATAATATCTGATATGCTAATTAGCATGGTAAGTCTAAATCATGGGTCAATTGAAAGATAATCTCACAGTTGTCCTAAGAAACGATAATAGCACATTTCCATTTTATCAGTAAAGTAAATAACGTGGGCCTGGAGGAAGGCTACTTAGCAGAAATACCAGATAGAGCTTATTTAAGAATTAATCTTGGTGGAGGACAGCTATCTACATTGCTGGTCTCTGGAAGAGGGTGAGGGTGTGCTGAGAGCTGGTGAGGGGAGGAACGTGTTGGTTTTCTTGGCTGTCTATCAGATACTTGGACTAGGTGCGTGGGCACCGTTTTGGTTCTCTAAGTTTGCTTTAGGTAATATGCCTAGTTGTTAGCATCATTACTGAGTAAGTTGATTTGCTAATGGAGCTGATGAATTTTTTATCTATCATCTTGTATTAATTGTATAAAATTTATCCTTTTATTAATAAGCCATCAGTGTCTTATTGTTACATTTTTCCTGCATTTTAAAGACTAAATGATGAACTTCTACACTACATTCTGAAGATTGTCGTTCGAGAATCCTGTATCTTAATCACCAAGTGCCAAACTGTCTCTAAAGATGATTTTCAAAAACTCCTTTCAACTGTGCCTGTAAGTAAAGCTGTGTTTAATGAACACAAAATTATATCAAGTGTCCATGTTTTCATTTTACTCTGTTGAGGTGTGTGTGTGTACATGTACTTAACACATACACAAGGACAGACTTAACTGATGAAAGCCAGTGGATGACTGTGCTTGGCCTGGAAATGTAGCACTAGACAAATCCATCTGAAATACTCTCTCCAAAGACCATTCCTCCTGCTTCGATGTCATGATGCAATAAATTGTTTGACTGAATTTGGACATTTTTGTTTTGTTTGAAATAGTGAGAATTCCCCTCCTGCCCTTAATTTTTAATTTAGCTTGCTTTCTAAACCATCAGTGTTTTAGAACAGCTAAAAAATTATTTTTTTAAGGTTTGGGTAGACTCTTTTCTAATGGAGATGCATATGAGGGGAAGAGGGTGGGGAAGAAGAATTAAGAGGCACAAATTCAAGTACCAGTGATCAGTGAGGATTGCAAAACAGAAGGCAGAAAGGCACGTTAAGTGTGTCAAATTATGTATTGAAAGCTACATGGAAATAAGTCACCTAAGAAACTAACTTGGTCTGTTTTCTGTACTTTCTCTTTTGCTTCCCTTATTGAAATCTTTTAAGCACATGAGGATTACAAGATCCATTCTTTCACTAAGGTTTAGATCATTTAAATACCCTTATTTGTATTAAAGGCTGCATCCTCCTGTCTGCGCTATCTGATGGCAGTTCAGAACCACCTTCTCAGTAACACTATTTTGATTAAACCTGATGAGAATGATGACAGTGACAGCTCCTTGCAGGGAGAGACATTGAAGGTACAGGTAAACACCAAGCTTTATTCTAGCGATGCTTTCTACCCCGTATGTAAAGCACAGTTTAATTGGCTAAATTTCTGTGTATTATGATGTCAGATTTCACCATGTGGCTCATGTTTTTGTGAGAGGTAGTATTAGGTCGCTCATTTCATAGAGTTTGTGTCACTGCACAGTGGTTGCCATATTTGTGACACTCTCATAATGTGACATCCATGTGCTCCTGTCAATCTTTTTGCCTTGTTTATTTTCATCTTTTTTTAAAGAACTATAAAATATGGCACTTACAAGTGATCTCATACACATCTGAAATTTGTACATATGGATAAATCTGGGAGCCTCACGTTTTAAACCACTTGACATTTTGGCTGGTTGATTCTCTTGATTCAAATAACTTTAAAAAGGTGATAATTTTCTCGTAATCTTTATATTGAATAATTTAATCTCTAAACCTATAGTTCATCTTCTGTAATTATTTTGAAGTTATCTTCTGTGTAAACTCAATAACTTGTTCTCACATGACAATTTATAGCAGTCCAAAGATATTTTTATAGTAGTGGTTGTTATAATTTTGACAGATGCTTGAGGCTGTTGTTTGCATTATTCTTCAGAATTTCATCTTTGTGGGGGAGAATTAGAGAAATCAGTAAGAACTTGATTCTCCCTTAAAATTGTGGACTAAAACACACTGAAAAATTAACCAAGGAGGCCACAATTGAATATGAAAGCCATTAGAGTTTGTCCTTTTCCTTACTCCTTTATGCATATGTACTAGATAAATCTTATACCTGGTAGTGCATATTTGAGCTTATCTCATGTAATCGGTTTTTACACAGACAAAAAGGCATGAATTAATCATCTAAATTGCTGATACTATTTATTAACTTCTCTTGCCTTAGTTTCCTAATTGGGAAAACCTGTTAGGTTTTGCTAAGAGGATTAGAGCTGAGGTATGGCCACTACCTGCCGCTAAGCTGCTGCAGTATGTGCAGTCAGCAGACGATGGCTTGTAGGATTAGTACAACCCACACCACGATTTATCTCGTCTAGTCAGAGATTCCTCTTTTCTTAAGGATAGAAATATCTTCATAGCAAGAAAATTAGTAATACCCTGAAAATTCCAACAATGAAAACCAGTGTTTTCCATTTGAAAAAAAAGATTATAGTACTTAACTAATCCATGGAAAGAAATAGTGTTGGTAAAGACAGACTAGACTGGGTTGTTTAGTATTTCTGGAAAAATTGAAAAACAGATTTCACCTAAAGGGTTAGTTTGGTTGTATTTTTTTAATAGCAAATAATATTGTAAACTAAACATGTCTGTGATCTTAATTAGTGTCTCAACACGTTATTTAGTGTTTGTACTCCCATGAACTTTCTAATAGTTACTTTTAATGTTTAATAGCCTATAACTGCCTGCTACTTTAATGGAACTTTTAAACTTGCCTGTTTTCTAGCGTAGTGGTTTCAGACATTAAGTAAAAGGGTCACTTGTACTGTTTCAGAATGTTGTGTTTTTGTCTCATTTTATTCATCGCCTATACATGCGCCTTTTACTGTTCTTTTTTTCTCTTTAGCTATCCTCATCCCACCCAAGGCAGTCTTGCACCTGGACAGTTTGTGGGCTGGCCACCGGGAGCTCTCTTGTGCTGGAGGGAATAGGAGAAATGCCTTTTCTCCTAGGGACTCAATGTGCTCCCCGTGAAATACTGCGTATTTCTGTCAGCACTCCAGACCTTAGCTTCCCAAATCAAATCGCTACTCCATGCTAGCAGAACTTACTGTTTTGGGACTATTCTGGCCACCTCATTATTTAATTTGGGAATGCATCATTAAATACAGCATTTCATGTTGTCATTGTGGGTGTATATTCATCACAAAGCTTAAAAATAACATTATGATATTTTCTACCTAGGAGCTAAAGGTCAGTATTTTGGCTCTTGCCACCCAGATCCTGACTGGATGTGATGAAGTGTTGGAAATGCTGCAGCAGGTCACCACTGCCCTCATACATAGCGACATAGCTGACCGTGAGCAGAGGTGAGGGAACAAACGGATCAGGAACTGGGAACTGCTGCCCTTAAGGAAGAATAATTTTCTTATGACAGCAAAATCTTTTAGAACAGAACATCACATGTTGGTTTAATATGGAGGGATTTTTGTGAGAATAGGTTGAAATTGCAAGTGTTTCAAAGCCCAGTGCAATCAAACTCTAATGTGCTTTTAGGTGACACTGGGCTGACAGCCATGATGTAGGGGGCACAAAGTTAGCATCAGCTCTGACATTTGGGTCTTCCACCAACATCTCTCCCAAATAGGTCTTTCCTTCAGTTCTCTAGCTCAGCACCACGTGCTCTTAGTTTCCGCATGATCACTACCATTAGGGAGTGACTGAGTGATAAAGATAATGAACTGCTATGCAAAAGATGACACTGACATGATCTCTCAAGGTTTTCCTGGAATTCTACTTCATCGCATATAGGAGTGACCTGTACAGAGGGTAAATTTCTATTTCCCAGTAATAAAGCTCTTTCTCAGTCCTCCCCTTTAACATTTCTGCTGTGGTTTGCTGTTGGAGATGAGTTACATACTGGGTGTATCAATGATTTCAATGTTAGAGATGCTAATCTGTAATAGCCCTGCCAAGTAATTTTTCTTCCAGTAACCCTGTTTCTTGCCCACTCCGAGAATACATGGCCTGGTTGGAACTGAGAGAACAATATAATCTAGATGGGTATTGCACTGGAGCTTGTTAAGACATGAGGGTCCACTGCTGGTGTGGTGCAGATCTACCTTGGGGTGGGGGTACAGTTTGCAAGTCTGGGAGCCGTGAGGTCATTTCTGGTTCCAACCCCCGTATCCTGAATAGCCTTAGAGAATTTACATGACCCACATCTGTCTTTGGGTGAGTCACAGACCTTAATTCTTCTAGCAGAGGATTGAGGTATTAAAAATGTGATTTTTGATAATCATTTCATGACATATACATATGTCAAACTATGTTGTACACCCTAAATTTATCATGTTATATGTCAATTATAGTTCAATAAACTGGGGGGCAAAAAGGATTGCTTTTAAAGACAAATGAAAAATCTGCCTGTGTTGCCCACATGAGCCAGTTCCCTAGGCCAGAGGTGGGTGTCACTGCTGTCGGCAGGTGTAGTGGTTAACTCGTTCCCTATCAGAGACAGTGCCACACAGTCACCCACAGCCCCAGAGCTGAGGGAACTTTGCAGGTAGTAAGTACCTAGGTAATTGTTTGCTTTTTAGACCCCATTGATAAAGTGCATCAAACATGCTATGAAATGCACCATGTAAACTTTTCGGGGGGGGGATGCAAAATCACAGGCTGAAGGTGAAATCTGTTACCCAAATTCTGTCTCTCCCTCTTCTTCAGTGTAGAAGGTGGGACATTTATGAACAGAATTGCTATAACTCTTGAGTGCTGCTTAACTAGTTCAAGGAGATGCAGCTTAAGAGAATTTGGTGGGTAAGGATGATGTTAGTTGCTTCTTTACATAATCAGGAATTGCTTAAGTTGTGTGTTCTCTCAAACTTTTTGTAGGTTAAAAGGCTTGGAACAAGTTACCAAGGCTACAATGCTTGGTCACCTTCTCCCGGTGTTATTAACCTCCCTGATGCACCCAAATCTACAGACCCTGACCATGGCAGATGCCCTAATGCCTCAGCTGGTGCAGCTGGTCCTCTATACCAGTCAGGTATGACTCTTGGTATGCAAAGTGAACTGCTCCCAGCCAGTTCGCTTCGTGTTGCTGTGTATTTTCACTGGCGGCAGAATAAATAAAATCATGGCTTTCAGAAACCAAGGAAATAACAATGGAATGAAGACAAATATCATGACATAAAAATAAGCTAAAATATTAAGGGAAAACATTTTGTTAGACTAAATCACTTACTGCAATCTTTTAGCAAGTGCTAATTGCCTTTCTGCTGTAAAAATGCTGATCTCTAATGCTACTGAGATCCTCCCATTATATTTGGTCTCCTGAGTCTTTGTTGGCTATTGGCGACTAATATAAATGATCCATTCCAGTGT
The DNA here is from genome assembly GCF_040802235.1 of Manis javanica. Taxonomy (NCBI): domain Eukaryota; kingdom Metazoa; phylum Chordata; class Mammalia; order Pholidota; family Manidae; genus Manis; species Manis javanica. The sequence continues at coordinate 69,980,099 of NC_133170.1, read as the reverse complement.
TAAATAGAACGGTGTTAAGTGGTCTAAGTAGCAAATCATTTCTTCATGAAGGAGGGCAGACTAGGATTGTAAAAAGATGACTTAAGTGAGAATGCTAAATTTGGCTCTAGTACTATCCAGATAACTGACAGTAAGCACTTTAAAACATGATGATGGTTTTGTGTTTCAGACGGCTTTGCTGCTTAAAACCCAGTGTCCAGTTTTTGCCGAGGTGGGCTGTTCCCCATGTGGTGCATCAGACCAGAAGGGCAGGCTGTTCCCCGATGAGAGGTGAAAGATGCTGCTTCCTTGCAGGAACCCCTGCCTTGTTTTCTTCTGGTGAAAGCCTACTTCTCCTTTTATGACGATGATTTTTCAGCAAGGATTATCTAACTGGGAAAGGAAGGAAAGAGACTTCAGGGCCAAAATTTTACAAATAATTATAAAATTGATTTGTAGATTTCTAGGCACTGGTTAGAATAAATTGCCCCATGGATTGAGAAATTACTTCAAATGTTATAAGAAATTCTCATGTACTAGTGGTGGAGATATAAAATATTATGACTTTGGCAAATAGTTTGACAGTTTCTTAAACAGTTAAACATATACATCCTACTATATGACCCAGCTATTCCACTTCAAGGAAAGTGGAATTTACACAATAGAAAAGAAAGCGTAAGTTCTTTCAAAGGCTTATATGTGAAGTTCATAACAGTTTTAGTTAGAATTACCCAAGATAAGAAACAACCCAAATGTTCATCAACAAGTGAATGGATAAACAAACTGTTATGTCCATACAATGGAACCCTATTCAGCAATAAAAGGCAATAAACAATTGGTATATTCAGCAAAATGGATGAATCAGAGTACTTATGATGATTGAAAGAAGCCAGATCTCCCCAAAAGAACATACTACATGATTCCATTTAAATAAAACTAGAAAATGCAAAATAATTTCTAGTGATAGAAAGCAAAGAAGTGAGTGCCTGGATTACCAAGAAGAAGGAGGAAATGTCACAGGTACACATAAATGTCCAAACTTATAAAGTTGTACACTTTAAACATGTGCAATTTATTGTATGTCCACCGTGTTTTTAAAGCTGTCTTTAAAAATATTAATCAGAAAGGAAGGACTTCTAGGCTTCTCTAGAGAGTATGCTACCCAACTGAGCTTTGTGCAGTGACAAAAATTTATGTTGTCCAATACCATCAGCCATAGCCACTGATCATTTGCAGTGTGGCTAATGTAACCAAGAAACTGAATTTTAAATTGTATTTTACTTAGATTCAGTTTAAATGGCTACGTTTGACTAAATACCTACCAGACTGGGTAGCACAGAGGTGAAGGAGAAAAAGAGAGTTCCGTAAGAGTTAAGTTTAGGTTTTAAGGGGTTTATATTCCACAGCCTTGGCTGTGACATCTTTGAGAGTTAGTTCATTTACAATAGCTAAGAGGACTTTGAAGGTACTTTTCTTTAGCAGAAATTACAGTGAAAAGTAGTCACATAAATTCATGGAGTTTTCAACTGTTGACATTTAGATATTAACAAAAGGAACCTGTACAGGACCCTAACCCTGTGGAATTTGGAAGGTGGCCAGTCTTACAGGTCTTCTATGGTACCTTTAAATTTTTTTCTTCTGAGTAACTTTACATGAGAGTTGGTGAGGTCCTCTCCTGGATTTGAATTTGGGTGTCCCCTTTGAAAAAAGAGGGAAAATATATAAACATGTTGTCTAACAACAATAGAGAAAACAGAACCTTAAATGTAGAAATTGTAAAAATGTCTCTTATCACCACTCATACCAAGCATTTAAAAATTGCAATGTTGTCATACTGCATGCTGTGGAAAATTAAAGAGAAATTTCCTAACCTTTTGTCGGATTTCACCATGTATACATTTTCTTTTTCCTTTCCTTGCTGGTTTTAGGATGCTGGAAGAGAGGGAAGAGCCAGGCTTTCTTACTGGTTTAAAGATTCCTGCTCCATGGGCTGCCGGAAAGACTGTGGAAACAGTCCACCCTGTCCGAGACAACTATAAATTTAAAGAGACTGTGCACATCCCAGGAGCTCGTTGCCTGTACCTGAGATTTGATAGCCGATGTTCTTCACAGTATGACTATGACAAAGTAAGCAAGAGCTGATTTAGTCTTAGCTCCACCTCTAATAAGCCTATTTCTTAGATGCTTCTTATTTTCCTTTGCTCCTGGTCACCATTCTTGACTTATTTCTGTCTGCAGATCTCTGTTAGGAGAACTTTCCTAAATAATGCCTGAAAGGGTAGTGACTGGGGAGTTAAGTAGCCTGCACCTGTGCAGTCTAAGAACAGTGGTTTCATGACATGCTCAAAGTGGACTTTCGTCAAGCTTTTCAAAAGCTTAGATTCCACTTACAGAAAGTTTTCCTCTTTCTGCTTACCTCCTGCCTTCCCTCCGTGCTTGGAATTCCTGTAGATGAGTGATATCCCTTCATCTAGCAAGGTCTTCCTGCCCAGTTCTTGGGGCTTCTCATGTATCTTTTGGGAGAAGGTGGCCTTTCAGAAGGGTTTCAGATGTGATAGGAACTGGTTTCTATTCATTTGAATTATTTGTTCTTCTTTGCCGAAACTTAAGGACTCACATAGATTTTGAGAAAGTGCTTAAAAGGCATAAGGAAAAGGAAACATTTTAAGGGTTAGAATATTTTCCTCTGTTTGTAATTGTATCATAAACCACCTTGTTGCTCTTCTGAGGAAAGGCTAATGAAATTGTGATACATAACATGTAAAAGAACAAGGGAATGTTACCTAATAGCTTTGTACATACATGGGTCTGTTTTTGTATAGAGTGTTAGCTATCTTGTATAGATTGTTAGCTATCTGTTGTCTCTCTCTGTGACTTGTCTAAGGGCAAATGGTCTTAAATCCCATCAGGGAAAATTTTAAGCTAAAAATAAAGGACTTCTTAATGGTGTTTACTGTGACATGGTGCAACACATTACTGGGCAAATTATAGAATCCTCTTTTCCATTATATTCTAGGATAGTAAAGCTTCCCAGATGTGCAGAGGGGTTTATGCCTTGCCCCCAAAACTTAACTTTAGTTGGAAGCAAGAGGATTTAGAAATGAGAGGATTCAGTGAGTGGCCTTCCTAAGTCTACTCCATTTCATAGCTCCTGGCATTAGCTACCCCCATTTCCTAGATTCAAGTGATACAACAATTTGAAATGGAAGTGGAGGAGATTGGTTGTCATTTTAGTTTGTGTCATTAGGTTTCTCCTTTGAAAACCAGTAATTTGTATCTTCTGATGTATGCTGACCTATACCCGCAGTGGACATTAGTGTTGTGTTGAAGGCTCAGGGAGCCTTACTGTATTGATAAAAGTAACAGTTACTTTCCCAGTGGTCCCTGGCTGGTGTCAGCAAAAGGTCCAAAAGGGTAAGAAATCATAAAATGATAAGTGTCCAGAACTAAAAGGGCAGCTTTTAGATCCAAACTTGAGCTCCCCCATGCAGGCAGAGGCGGTCAGAGCCTACATTAGAAGACAGGATTTGATATTTATAGAAACCTTATTCTTATTCTTTCTGCGATGCTATTTGAATGCAAATGACCTCTAAATGTTTCTCCTGAATATTAGAAAGTTGGTTAATTGGATGTAAATGAATAGCCTTTATTGAAGAAAAGAATTGATACATGAAAACTGACCCAAGAAGAAGCCTCCCCTTTTCTGGCCCAATTTTGTGTCATTTTTCTTTTTGTACCATTAAGCAATATTATATGGCTTATTTTCAATTAGTTGCATTTTTGAAAGTCCTCATTCTTTTTTTTTCTTTTTTTAACTTTTGTTGTGTTAGACATAACCCTTTCCATCTGCATTTGCTCACTTTATTAAATTTTGGGGAACACTTAAGGGGGCAAACTCTACCTGCTATAAGATGTATGTCATGACTTAAGATTAAAATAGTTATTTCAAAATATATATGTATAAAGCTGAGTATAATTATTTGAATGTGAGGTCCCCAAGCCAGTTAAACTGTGGTAATATTTGTTATTCTGTGCTGCCCTGTAAATGCCAGTGGTTGTTTGCATCTGAACTAGTATCAGTTGTACCTAAAAAATCAGGAAATGTTAGTTGAACTATAGTGACACCAGTGCCTGGTTATAAATGTATTTTTAAGCCAACATTTTTTTGCAGCCTTTTTATTTGTAGATGTTGTTTTTGTTTTTCTTTTACAGTCTAACAGTATATTTTCTGTTTTGAAGTTGGTGATATACGCGGGGCCTAACACAAACAGTAGGAAGGTTGCTGAGTATGGAGGCAATACACTGGGATATGGCAGCCGTAGTGTCTTAGGAACTGGTTGGCCGAAAGACTTGGTGAAGGTATGGTATCCAGTCACGTTTGCTTCCTACAAAAGAAATATGAACTTACATTCCTCATAGGCCCAAATAATAACTATAATTACAGAAAAAATTTGCCATGAGGTTTTTGTTGAGGTGGGGCTACTTTGCCAGGCCTGTCAACTCACTACTTCATTCAGAATGACCCTCCTTTCACTTAAAGGGCATCAGGCCCCTGTCTGCTCTAGAACTTATATCTATTCCTCAGGTTAGACCATGGACTGGGGTTTTCATGGTACTTCCTTCCCTGCCCATCAAAAGGATGGCGAGTTCTTCCAGCTTCCTTCTTTCTAAACTCCCTTATGGTGGCATCCTAGAACCATAGGGCCACTTCAGTTTAAAGCATGGAATCAATGTTCTCAAATGAATTTGGGCCTTTGGAGCAAAAATGATAGCTCATTCTCACACTGGTGAGATTTCAGCCATGCTTTGTAATCTGGACCCCTAAACTACAGCATAGCTACACAGAATATGAATATGAACCAAAATATCCACTAAAACCTGAAAATTTCTCCAGAGTCTATTCCTGGAGCCTTTATCTCACAGATGTTATATAACCTCTTTAATTCAGCCACAGATCGCAAGTTACTTCCAGGGCATATTCTGTATGCACCCAAATCTGGATCAAAAAAACACTTATAAGTGTTCTCTGATTTCCTGCATTTTATTTCTTATTTGTGGTGTTGGTTCTACAATACAGAACAAGGTCTTCCAGAACTCTCTCTGTGTTCTTCAAGATACTGGCCATTTGCCTGCCCTGTTGGCACAAGCAGGTGGTGAAGTGGAGAAGGGAGGGCAGAAAGGATAGAAGTCTGAGTAATTTATTGAAATTATCCTCAAGATTTAATGAATTTTTACTCTGATCCTGATGTTGGGCAGTCATGGCCCATTTCACAGATGCCTTGTCCCAGAAGCTACTGGTCAGGTGTGACACCTGAAAGGTTGGTGTCCAAATACGAGGGGATGGAATTTGAATCAAAAAAGGGAGTGAGAAAAGGGGTGAAGTATTTGCTGTGGTCCTTTTGAAAGTCACTCTCTAAAATTCATTGCTCTCTTGAAAATTGTGTGTCTTGTTTTTAAAGTGCATTTCCCCCCCCTTAAATTTTAAGGTGGAAGGAGATACAGTCACCTTCTCCTTTGAAATGAGAAGTGGCCGTGAACACAACACTCCTGATAAAGCTATGTGGGGCTTTGCTTGCACAGTTCGCGCTCAGGTACTGGAATCTAACCACTGCTGTGACATAATGTACTTTCTCCTATGTGCCTTGGTTACATACATCATATTTGCCTTGGAAACAGGGCAAAATATGAGCTGTCTCACCCATCTCTTCCATTTGGCAGCAGTAGACTACTCATAGTAAGTAGTAGTTTTATGGAATAAAACTAGGTGGGACCTAAAATCAGTTCAGCACAGAAAGAATCCATTGCTAGGGGCCCCACCTACAAAGCCTGGAGAGGTGATCTGCCTCCAGCATCTTCCCATAGGGTAAAGAAGACTCTAATAACACCTAACAGAAGTAAGCACTTGGATTCTGGGTTCTAAGAGTAATAGGATCAGATTATTTTCATTCTATTCCCAAAGGCTCTTCTTGCTAGCCTGGTTCTGTCTGCTTAATTACTCATGTTACAGTCTGGATGGAAGTTTAATCTGCTCCTTTTAGCAGTGTCAGTTACTCACTCTAGGAATCTGTGTTAATAATTTTTTTCCACCTGGAAAAAAGAGGAGTTCTACTCACCCCTTGAGTTGCCTGGTTTGTAAAATATATTTCAGACTTGGAAGGTGCTTAAGTCTGACCAAGCCAAGACTCTCTAGTGTGGAATTATCTGCTAGCATGTAAGCTCCACGAGGGCGGGGGTCTTTGTTTTGCTCTCTGCTCTACCTCCGGCACCTAGAACAAAAGCTGGTATGCAGCAGACATTCAATAAATACTTGTTGACTGAATTCAGTGTAGTCATTGACAACATCTTGGTTTGGGCACAGGATGGAGGTGACAAAATGAAATAGTGATTTATATGCAGACATGCACAGCAGAGAGGCAGCTATCCAGAGAATCTTGCATGTGATGTGTGCTGTTTCTGATTCGGAGTCTTATCGGCTCTTCTCTCTCCAGAACTGTGTTGAGATTTCACTCTGTGGTCATTCCTGTGCCACCATCTATCTACTTACGGTGTTGGGTGCTGTCCGCGTGCTGCATAGCGATGATACTCGGTGCTGCTCTGTGAGCCCCAGTGGTGGGGATGGGCAGTGCAGGCAGCGCCTCCACCGCGGACACTGACCAATGTGGTTTGCCCCTGTCTGCATTATAGGAGTCTTCAGAGGATGTGTCGGGAGGCTTGCCCTTTTTGGTAGACCTGGCTTTAGGTCTGTCTGTGTTAGCTTGCTCCATGTTAAGAATCCTGTACAATGGACCAGAAATGACCAAAGAGGAAGAAGCCTGTCAGGAGCTCTTGCGGTCCAAACTTTTACAAAGGTAACAAAAGGCTCAAATTGGGCAAGCTGTGCTCACAAAGGAAAAAGGACTTTATGTGGAAAATTACTTTTGGTACGTTTCCAGCCAACTGTGCCTACTGCCTGACAATCCTATGGGTATCATTGTGTCTAAGAGATAATATGAAGATTATACCAAAGTGCCTCTGGCCCTTTCTTTACGAAATTTGGAATTGCAGCCTTGAATGGCATATGCTTTTCTCTGATTCATATATTACATAATTAAATTAAAGGATCCCCAAAAGGATGGGTAGGTGGGTGATCGAGCAAACCTAGCAAAATGTTTATTCTAGAATCTGTGTGGTGGGTATGTGGGTGTTAACCATGTAATTCTTTCATTTTTCTTATGTATTTAGAAGTTTTCATAACAAAACATTAGGGAGACAAAGGTGTGGTTTCATACAATGTTCATTTTTCTGTAGCCCCTGGAGATTTGATGAATACTTAATGCCTAATGGGATCCTTCATGTGCTTGATATATCTGCATACTTTAAGTAGCTTTCCAGATAGAAGAGGAAGTGAAGAACCTCTCTTCTGTCTATTCAGGTGCCAGTGGCAGGTGGAGGCCAACGGTGTGATCTCCCCTGCCCTTACCCCAAGCCCATCCCCTCTGCCACTGACCATCGAGGAAGACAGAGAATTCACCTACCCCTCTGATGTTCTCGTGCCTCCCGTTGGAAACTACTTTGACCTGCCCCGGATCAGGCTGCCTCCAGGAATCATGATAAAGCTCAGGGAAATTTCTGGGCGGGCTAGGCCGCAATTTAGACCAAGTATAAAGTATGTTGCTATATGACACTCTGTTCAAACATTTTTTTTCACTGGGAAAAATAATTGAAAGGAGTATATTTCTTCCTGTAGTCTAGCAAATGAACCTTTAATTTTACATTCACTCAGTGACCATTAACCAGATACTCTGAGGAGGACCTGGGTGTGGTATTCCGGGTCGGCGGGTCTCACAGTGTAGCCTCTGGTCTGCAACGTTAGCCTCATCTGGGAACTTGTTAGTTCGGGATCCCTGTTTTATACCTACTGAGTCCGAACTTTTGAGGATGGGGCCCAGTAATCAGTGTTTGACATGTTTTCCATATGATTCTGATACATGCTAAAGTTTGACAAGTTCTAGATTTTTCTTAGGTGGTTTGACCTACTGGTGGTCATCAACTTTGATTTCCATAGAGTCTTAGAGACATTTCTTTGTGTTTGATGCCTAGAGAGATATTGAAGGGTCTTTAATTTAGAAAGGAAGTCTCACAGTTACAAATGTTTTTGTGATATTCTTGCTTAAAGTCAAGCCCTTTTACAGGTCTCTGCTCTGCCTTTTGAGGCAAGATTTGCCATTTAAGAGAGATTTAAAGAATAGATGAAATTTGAAGCACCAACATCCATATGTACAAAATACCACAATTTATAATACTGTGTAAAATTAATTGGCAGATAAATGGTGCCAAATATCTTTTTGCCTTAGACTTAATCCAGCCCTGATATGATTCTAACTCAAAATATACAATCATAGAAAATGAAGCCTCTTTAATTTTTTTCAGCTTCATCAACCAATGTCAGTTTTATCTATTAAAGTATTACATTATTGCCAACTTAATGTGAAAACCATCATAATGTTCATGCCTCTTTATTATAATAAAGAAGGGGTAGTTAATATTTAATATACTTAAATCAAAGCCTAAGTTCTTCAACCCATAAAATACAGTATTGGTGGGCTGAGAGCATGGCCTATCCCTGACTAGTTTCCATTGTAATCACAGAGAAGTAATTCAGCCAGACGTGATGGAGGAAATGGTGGTATCATGTGTTATTAAGCACTTGAACTTGGTTGATGCACTGCAGTCCCTTATAAATTTCCAGTATCAAGAAGAACATGCCGAGGAGTATGACTTATTGTGTAAAATTATGGGAGAGACTTTTAAGAAACTCAATGCCATGGAGAGACAGCTGCAGGTAAGTGAAAACTAAAATATTTAGGTTTCGCTTATAACTGTTGGAAACAATTTCTTTCCTAGATATTTAATGAAGTTTAAAAAGTGATCTGAATTTTTAAAAAATCTTATTGCTACTAAAATTTTTTAATTTTTAGATTGTGTTTGTTTTTATCTTGCATCTATTCTGACATTGTTTTATACTTTAATGTATCTATTAGAGTGTTGCGGAACTGGAACAGAAATGGCAAAGTGAGGTTGATGATGCCATGCAGGGGAAACTAGAGAACAACATGCCTTTCTTCTATGATTACCATTTTAATGAGGTGAGCAAGTTGTATGATTTATTATTGGGACCTTGCTATTTATAGTGCAAAGGCATATACCGTGCATGTGCATGTGTGTGTAGGGATAAGATATTGTCACTTCATCAAATGTTGCATACCTCAAAACGTACCCATTCTTTAAGAAGAGTTGAATAAAATTGATAAGATCACATGTCAATAATACCAATAATAAATTACTCATGAAGTTGCTTTTTAACTCATTAATAGGTTTATAAAGAAGTTCCCAAATTTTTCTTTCATTCCTTAAAAAACAAAAAACAGAGTTATAGGCACTAAAGAAATCCCCAGAAAGTAATCAGTATCATTTTTTATCATTAAAATATCAAATAATAACTTACAAATGTGTTTCTGGCCTAGAAACATAGACCAAAGCTGGTGTTTTTCCCCTGAAACTTCCTGTTCCTTTTACCATATCCAGTAAAACTCAGTTTTTGCAGATCCTGCATACCACCTTTTCTTGATTTTTTCTTCTTTAGAACAAAATGAAAGAATTAGAACTTTTGTGTTCAATGAAGGAAGTCTCCTTTGATGGAAATGATCTTGAGAACATGGTCCTATCACTGAGGTTAGTGATGTTAATAACTCTGTAAAGCTAATTTGTTACCTTGATCAAAACAAAATGAGGAGCTCTAGTCTCTTAATAGGTATTTTAAAAAATATTGTACATTCACAAAGTATTTTAGAGTTAGAACTCACTAGCAAATTTGGATTTTAACCTTCAAAAGTAGGCATAGGCATTTGAAACTGGGCAAAAGGAATGAAATTATAACACTGCTCCTGTGATGGGGGAGGGGAGGGGGGTGGTACTTACCAAGTCACTTTACCTTAGTTTCTCCTCTATCCTTCTCAGATCCTTTGTATAAAAGACTTTGGTTCTGGTGAACTGGAGAACAACTAAATGCACAGCAGCCTTTCTTTATAGGGAGAAGTTCCTACAAGAAGTGAATTCTCTTATTCAGAAACCGTTACACCCACTGGCTAAAACAAAGACATTAGTGAAGAGTTTGATGAACCGAGCTGAGCTGTTGCTGCACGTCACCATCGCGGCCCAGTCCGGCCTCACCAGAAGCATCTCAGGGACCCCTGCAGAAACACCGGGTACTGCTCAGAGCCAGCCCTGGATAGCTTCTTTGCACTGGTCTCTTCATAAGATATACATCAGCTACTGAAAAAAAAAAATCATTCTTGTGTACTCCTACAATGGGAAAAAAAGGGACTTCAACATTTTTTATTTTGCCTCTCACTTTGTTTAGCCAAGAAATACTTCTCATTGAATTCTTGTCGTGTTTGTGAATCAAGTGAGCATCAGGGCTGGCTCCTCTCCTGCCTCATTCAGTTTTTCTTAGGAGCATCTCAGGAGCCCAGTGACATGTATTTTTACAATCCAGGTCCGCTTATTTTCAGTTTATGGTTTTGTATTTTCATAGTATCATAGGTAATTAGGTAGTTAACATTGTGAATCTTGTAATGCATCATATTTTCCTCTTCAAGCTGAGTTTGCATTTCATTTTTAGTAATTATGTAGAACCTTCTAGCATGAATTTCCACTACCAATTTTTTTTCCTGGTTACATTTCCACTGTCAGCCTGAAAATGCATTTCTTGGGGAAATCAGTGAATGCTCTTAAGCCACATCCACAGCATAGGGCATAGCCCATAATAACAAGGGTTAATTCCTACTGGAGAGAACTTGTTGAATAAACATGTTTGTGAATGAAAGACTGCATTGTTACCTAGCCCTACTACCCAATGGACACTGTCAAGCAAGCAAACCTGTTTTCATCCTGGCTGATTGCTCAGGGCCTGCTCACTTGGGAGAGGAATCTAGGATGATTCCCAGGTTTCTGACCCCAGTGATAGGATACCATTCCCTGAGCATATCAGGGGAAGCATGCACCTCTACATCCCTGGCTAATTAAAGGTCCCATATAAAGACCACTCAGTAAGGCTGGTGACGCTTTCTAAGAGGCTCTTGGCATTGGAGATCATGCACCAGTAGTTTCCTGAGAGAGAACATAATGCTCAAAAATTATAATTTTAATAGATCAAAGCTGTGTAACCATCCTTAAGACAGATTCAAAATGACCTCTTCTCTACTTTCTTAACATTTCTTTCTTATCTGATCTTTACATGTAAGTTTTGTCATCTTCCATTAAAGTGTTCTTTTGTAAAATAACCATTTCCCTGGATAAGGTTAAGAAATATACCTTACAGGAAGGGCCCGTCAAATTCTAGCTCAAGTGTTAGATTTACTCACACCAACTATGATTAACAAACAGCATTAAGTCAGCTAAAAAAAAATCTAGGATTAAAGGGGGAACGAAGGCCATCTCTGAAAAATGAAACGTATCTCGATTTATTTGAATAAAGAAATTTTTGCTTCCAGAAATTATTTTCTCCATTTGCTCTTGCATTTTACAATGTTTGTATTAGAGTGAGCATTGATAGTTCATGAAACTAGATGAATTTTCAGCCTTTCTGTGGAAGCCCAATTTAATAAAAAGGTTTTGGTTTTTCAAGCTAAAATAACTTTTAGCCTAATATCTAAGTTTAAAAAATTAGCCTAAAAGTCATGAGTATCTGGTTGGTGGCTGATGTCACAGAAAGCAAAGACCCTTGCAGACTGTTGATAGTTCCATGGTATATTTAGCTCATGCTGCTGGCCTTACAAACTGGGTAACAGGTTAAGTCAACCTTTTTCTTCCTTTCTGTTCCAGCTTGTAAATCAGCTTCGGAAACAAAGGTGATTTCTCCTGCTGTGCGGCAGCCTGTTTTTCTTCGCAGCATGTCAGCTCCTTCTGACCTGGAAATGATTGGTAATGAAGATTTGGAATTTACTAGAGCAAATCAGAGGTAAATGGATAATGGCCATGCTTGGGTTCCCTTGTGCAGCTGAATGCATTCATCAGAACCCTCCCTGAGTGGTGTCTTGTGCTGCTCATCTAAGGATGTTCTGTGTTCCTGTAGGCGACGCCATGGGACCAGCCACCGCAGCAGCTCCTTTACCCTCCTGCAGTCATTGGCCATCGAGGACAGCAGGGACAAGCCAACCTACAGTGTCCTGCTGGGGCAGCTGTTTGCTTTCATCGGCACCAACCCCGACCAAGCCGTAGGTCACGTTTTGCCAACTGTAGATGGATAGCACCTCACAGATGTGGGGCCCTGCCAGATAGCAGGGGTCAGGTGTGCTTCCTTCTCATGTGTTTCAGGTGTCCAGCAGCAGCTTCCTTTTGGCTGCTCAGACAAGGTGGCGGCGGGGGAACACTCGCAAGCAGGCCCTGGTGCACATGCGGGAGCTGCTGACAGCTGCTGTGCGTGTCGGGGGCGTGACGCATCTCGTGGGTCCAGTGACTATGGTCCTTCAGGGAGGACCCAGGTCAGTTGTTTCTGTTAGTTTATACTGTCCTGTCTGGAATGGTCAAAAGCTGTCCCAAAGATTATTCTTGGGACTGAATCTTGGTCAGTAATATTTGCTAAAGTTTCCCCCTAAAATATTATTTTAATTTTTATAAAAGTGTTACATGATTTAAAAAAGAATCAGTATATATAATAGAAAGAATCTTTACTCACTTTCTCCTCCTAATTCTACTCTTGTTAAGATCTTGTTGTATAAACTACACATACATAGTTCTTTAATTCTCTTTGTACACACATAAGTGTATATGTGTGTGATTTTTTTTCCCTCAATTTAGATCTTCAGCATGCCTTACTATAATCAGAGCTGTTTTGCTCAGTATGTCTTGGATGTCTCTACCTTTTCATGTCAATACATACAGATCTATTTTATAGTTTTTAAGAACTTCATGGACCTCCTTTTGTGGATGGTTATATTTTACTTAATCCCCTGCTGATGGACACATAGGTTCTTTCTTCTCTCTCGCCTTCCTTTCTTCCTTCAGTTTTGTTTTTGAAGTAACAATAGTGCTGCAGTCGACATCCTTATATCTCTATTTTTGTATACTTTGTGCTTATTTTTAATGGATCAATTTCTAAAAACATAATTGTAGATACTAACTTTGAAGAAGGTTTTATAATTTATTTGTGAGGAGTTTTTCTATGCTAGTTTTCACTGGGCTTCAAAGATCTTCAAATAGATACAGAAAAGGAATTTTCCACAAGTCCTGGATTGGAACTGCTAGAGGCTACTTGTGTCTCCTGGCAACTCTGTGAGGAATTCTGGTCGATCAGCAGAGGACAGTGGCTGAAGGAGAATGTCTTAAGAAGAGCTAATAAGGATATCTTGAGAAGTTTCTGTGTCAGTTAGGAGAGGCCAAGTTATTCTTTGGAAACAACTCCAAAAACACAGTGGCTTACAAAACAAAACTGTAGTTCTTGCTCATGTCCAGCACAGGTGGATTTTGACTCATGATAATCACAAAGAGCCCAGGATAGAGGAGGAGACCGCCATGTCTATAGCTGGCAGTCCCTTGTCAGAGCTTTGGCTCACTGGCCGGACTAGCCATGTACCCAACCAACCACAGGGCTGCCCAGGAGGCGTAGTGAGTAACACTAATGACCACCACAGCTTACTTCCAGAATAAATTCTAATAACACTGGCAGCGTTATTCCTTTCCCCTCAGTTACCAATGTCATAAGTCAAACATTTGGAAAAATGCAGAAAATCTCAAAGTATAAGATAAAAAATACCTGTATATCCAGCATCTTCAGATAAAACTGATAAACATTTTGATATATTTGTTTGGTCTTTATTCTAACCATAGACATCTCCTATAATGTTTTTAGTGCTTACATAGCACTGCATCATATTTCTGAACCCTTATCAAGCCATTTCCCTATTTTTAAAATCTTAGGTGTTATTTATTTATTTTTGCTATTAGAAGAAATATTGTGTTGCATATCTTTGTAGGTAAATCTGGATAGTTCCACTTCTCAATTATTGTTAGTTGCTACACAGTCTCTCCTGGGTTGTGTTTTTACATTGGGAAAGTGTTATTTCATATCAACTGGATTTTCATTATTGCTAATAATAAGAGTGTGAACTTCAAAAGGATACTTAGCTAATCTTTTTGGGCCTTGTTTTTTCATTAGTAGAATTGCATTTACAGTATTGACTGCTGCATGGGATATTGTAGATGTGTCTCAAGTAACTTTTTCATTGTGAAAGAAGTTTGGGAAACATTGGGTACCATTCTCTTGCTCTTAGAAATTCTGTGGACTTCAACCTTATCATCCTGCAGTAGGGAACCCTGCTTATTAACTTCACCAAACCTAGGATTTCCCAGTGTGAGGCACATTTAGAAATCCTGCCCCACAGTCTTCTGTGGTCCTGCTGTTTGGGAAACCCTGATGATCTCTGAGATCCCTTCAGTTCTGGACTCACCTGGACACTCGGGTTTCTCAGAACACCCCTGCTCTCATGTTCACTATTCCTATTCTTGACTGGCTTCAGGAAGCCTGAGCTTTCTTTCTGTTCCATAGAATTGAAGAACTAACCTGCGGTGGGATGGTTGAGCAGGTCCAGGAAGCCTTTGGCGAGACCATGACCTCTGTGGTGTCTTTGTGTGCTCGTTACCCTATTGCATGTGCAAATAGCATTGGCCTTTTGTGTACCATACCTTACACCAGGTAAGCAAGGAGGTGCTTTTTACTCTACATAAATTACACTGCAATGCAGTTGACTATGAATATTTTTTAATTTTAAAAATTGGATTTTTTTGCTTTGATTATCCAGTGACACTATCACTCTGGATTAAGTGAATGTGCCAACTGATGGACACCTAGAGTGACTCTGCAAACTTCTTAATGAGTTCCTACATGTTCACAAATGGCCATTAGAGATTATGTCACATTGTCGATATGGGGAGATTCGGAGGAAAAAAAGTCTCTAGGAAATTACTTATATTTTCTGCATATACACATCTGTTTCCTCTCTTGGTCACTTGATTAATATAGTTGGAAGATGTTAAGCACTCATGAAGTCATTCTTTGAATCCCCTTGTGATAAAATATGTAGTTTTTTCCCTATTCTGGCAACCTGGAGTTGATTCTATCGGTTTTTACTTTGCTGTTCTATATGAACAAACTGGAACTTAAGTTCCTTATTTATAAAGGATATCCTAATCCTAAAAAGATTTCTGTGTTCAGTTATACATGGTGGTATCCTAAGTTGCAGGCAAAGAACTATACCAACGTGGTTCATTCCTTTTGGAAATCTGAATCTTAAGTAAGGTCCTTGAGAGCTGGTCAGTCACGTTTTGTTGTGCCACCCTTTCTGCCTGGCCCAGGAGTGAAGAGAAGTGCCTGGTACGCAGTGGCCTTGTTCAGCTCATGGACCGACTGTGTAGCTTGAGCAGTCAGACCGAGTCCAGCTCCAGTGAGAAACAAACCAAGAAGCAGAAGGTCGCCACCATGGCCTGGGCAGCCTTCCAGGTGCTTGCCAACCGCTGTGTCGAGTGGGAAAAAGAAGAGGGTAAGAAGCAGGGCTTGTTTCTAGAGCTTACTGATTACTTCTGTTGTCATGTTTAAGTCCTGTTGCTGGGTGGCAGAAAGACAGGCTGTATTAAATTGCATAATCAGATGGGTTACATTAGTTAATGATTTGATGAGCACCTCTTCATCAGCATGGTTCATAATGTTCATAGAACATTTATAGCTATACCATGACATTAAACGATACCCTAACCTGGAAAGCATTACGCTAAGTGAAATAAGCCAGGCACATAAAGGCAGATAGTGAATGATCTCACTTATATGTGGAATCTAAAAAACTAAACTCATAGAAACAGAGAATAGAACAGTGGTTCCCAGGGGTTGTGGGGAGGGAGAGATGGGGAAATGTTGGTCAAATGGACAAGCTTTCTGCTGTAAGATGGGTAAGTTCTGGGGTATAGTGTACAGTGTGGTGACTATAGTTAGTGCTGTATTGCATACTTGAAAGTTGCTAAGAGAGTCAATCCTAAGATTTTACCCACACACACATCCACACAGAGATGACTGAGGAAATAAATGTGGTAACTAATTTGATTGTGGCAATCAGTTCACAATGTATATGTATATTCAATCCTCACACTATATACCTTTTAAAAAATTCACAATCTAATTGTGCACAATCTAGTTGTGCTAGATTTTAGCTTTTATTTGTCAGTCAATCCCCAGTAAAGCTGGAGGGGAGAGGGTGATAACCACCCAGATGGAGTATGGTGGCCCCAGTAATTGAAGATACCTTTCATTGCCTTCTTGTCAACACTGCTGACAGCCTTCAAGTGAATATCGTTATGAAATGGTTTTTCAGTTGCATTTTCGAGGTGCTATTTCCAAATGATGTTTCCAGTTACAAATTCTATTTAAAAAGTAAACTTAAAGGATAATTTTTCCACAATATCCCAGGTCTGTGTATAAAGCTAGTTTGTTTATTCACTCAAGATGCATTTTATTGTCTTGAGAGCCAGGCATTAGATGAGGAAGATATTGTTCCTCCCCTTAAGAATATGGTTCAGTGGGGAAATAGACCAATGAGCAAATAATTCCAGTGTAACCAGTGCCGTAATTAAGGTGCATAGGAAGTGCTGTGGGAGGAGAGGTTCCTACAGAGCAGCAGTGCTAGGGGTCAGGCAAAGCTTCCTAAAGAAGGTGACATGTGATGAGTTATCCTAGAAGGACAGAGAAGACTTCCATGCAGGATAAGTAGTGTGTGTAGGCACAGGGATGCAAGAGAGCATGGGAAGTCCAAGAAATGACAAATAATGCTTGTGGCTTCCACAAGAGATTGCTACAAGAGATAGTGGTATGGCGGGGGTGAGGGGCCTCTGGAACTAAAGTGAAAATGGAAAGATCCGGAAAGGTATTTCATTGTGTTTGAGAGGAGGTAGGGTATAAGGTAAAAATCAAGATGCTTTCATCTCAGTAAAATGATGTTTCTTTCCTATTAAAGTATATTCCTTGGGTTTGTGTGAATTATATTCAGTTTTAATGAATAATAATGTCTTTCCCCAACATTGAGCTATTTATCAAGTTACTTATATGCATATGTTATCCAATGAGGAGACATAATTGGATGGCTAATGAAATCCTGAGCAAGTTAAAAAAATACTGGGCCAGTGGAGGGCTTAATCCAGGGAGGCTGAGAGGGAGGGCCCGGTACGTCTGCAGGCTGGCCATGGCTTCCTCGGGCCTTCACTGTGCTTTCTGTAACTCTGAAGGTGGCTCCACAGAGGCTGTGCACTCAGGCCTGGCCCGTCAGGTGTCCAGCCTTCTCACGAACCATCTTGCCCGAGCTACTGAGTGCTGTGGCAACCAGGCTGCTGGGAACGATGCTCTCCAGGACGTCCTCAGTCTTCTCAATGATCTCTCACGGTACAGAAGGCCCCTCTGGAGCCTGGGGACAAGATGGCTTTCTTCTTGAGTGACTGGGGTTCCCTTGGGTGGTGGCTGTCTTTTGAAACATCTAAATTACTAGGCTGTTCTCACATGCTCCTGCCTCAATAAAAATAGAGAATCAAGTCACTGAGAAATAGTATTTTGTTCCAAAATGTGAGGATTATTTAGGTGAATGTCTACATCATGAAATAATATATTATCACTTGTTTAGTACTTGGCTGGCAACAGCTGCTGGCCTTTCAAGATGCAGTTGCATTCGACAACCAAAAATGCTTACTCTCACTATAGCAAGATTAAAGAATAATCAGCCAGGACTTGTCATTAACTGGCTTTCTCATGCTGTGACTTTGAAAGATGTTGTGTGGCGGTTTAACACCACCACATGAGAGCCATGAGGCCTGCATAAGCCACATAAGCTTATCCACATGAGGCTGCTTGTGCTCTGCCTTCTGCTGGACTGTACGTTTTCTTCTTAGTGAGACATACAGGTTCAGCTGTGGCAGAGCCCAGCTCATTGAGGCCTGCACAACACTCTGATATCTGGTCTAAAAGCGCTCCTTAAGAAGGGGTAGAAGACTTCACTGGAAGGCTCCTACTTTGAGTTGCTAAGTCTTGGTGGGCTGTGAATCAGGCAGAACTATAGGATCTCAGTTAGGTAAATGTCAGGGATCAGAAAATACTTGAAAACTTTTCTTTTTAAGTAGTATTGGTTAAGTGGAAGCTTTTGTCAGATACTTACAAAAAACCTTAGTTCTCCTTAAAAAACAGTGACAAATCCATGTCTTTCTCATGAACTCTGAAGTCATTAGTGTGATTAACCTCATTTAGAGAGGTTTTGCTTCTGAAAGTCTAGAGACTGACATTGCCAGCTCCATGTACCTTTCCTTCCTCCTTTTCCAGGAGTCACATAGGTAAAGCCATCCTGAGCCAGCCAGCTTGTGTATCCAAACTTCTCTCCCTGCTGCTTGACCAGCGCCCATCTCCAAAGCTGGTCCTTATCATTCTCCAGCTGTGCCGGGCGGCCCTCCCGCTCATGAGCGTCGAAGATTGTGGAAACGTGGAGCTCCCGCCGTGGAGCTACTCTGTGCCCTCCCTAAACAGTGAGCAGGAAGATCCCAGCGACCCAGCATCCAAGATCGCTTCATTGCTCTTGGCAAAGCTGGCAGATTATGTGGTCCCAGGTGAGCAGGTTGTGGTAGTGAGATGCCCGCTTCCTGGGGACAGTCAGACTAAGCTTTTGCTTGTCCCCGACTGTGGTTGTGCTTCCCATCAGAAAAGAGAGGGAGAAGAGCCACGGGCCATAGGGGAAGAGAGGGAGGAGGAGAGATTCCAAAGCCAGTGTTCTCCCTGGGCAGGGGCTGCACAAACATCACAGCTGTTTCTCTGTTTGTGTGAAGGGTGTCAGACGGTTCTTTCTCCAACTGCTTCTGAACCTGACACCACATTGGCGAAAACCAGTCCCAAGAGTTCTTTAAAAGGAGATAAAGATCCTGGGGAAGAGAGTGAAGCAGTAGATGGCAAGCTTTCCATCTTCATCCACAAGCGGGAAGACCAGTCATCCCACGAAGTTCTGCAGCCACTGCTAAGGTGAGCGGCCACTGTAGAAGCTACACGCCATCAGGCTCTAGCCCTGTCGCAGGCACTGTGATGAGGAAGCCCCTTATGTAAACCAGGTGGCTCAGCCCTCTTGACAGCCCTAAGAGTGCACTGCCATTACTGTCATCCCTTTTGTTCCACATGGAGAAACTGAAGCAGAGCTAAAACACAGGCACAGGCCTCACTGACCACAGAACCCAAGCTCTTAAGCACAGCTCCATACTGTCTCTCCAAACCCAACAGGGAGCAGAGGCCCTGCTGAGATTGTATTGTTCATGTTCAGTGGAGAGTGTACAGTGTGACTGAGGCTCTGAGAAGGGAGACTGCAGCTTGGTGTCCAGTTAGTGATACCCTTCAGCCACTGGTAAATTTAGGGATACCTTTGGCTATGTGGTGGAGAAATAAGAGAAATACTTTTAAGTCTTTAAGTCATTGAAATATGAGTGGTATGAGGGCTCAACAAGGAGATAAAAATACAATTATTGTCCCGATGACAAACGTATGGGCACTGCTAATGGGATCCTGGCCAACCGGAAGGCCTGCCACAGAACACAAAGGGATTTTAGAACAGGTGGTTATGTCTCAGATGTTCGAAGAGTCCTCACTTCAAATAAAGATTTGAAGATGGTGTCATCCTCCTAACTGAGTCCCTTGTCTGCATCCTGGTGACTGAAAGCATTAATGGACTATTGGCATACACTAAGCAGGGACAGGGCAGGCCAGGCCAGTGCTTAGATGAATAAATCTCTGAGGAACATTCTTGGGTGTTGCAAAATGCCACAGTGCAAGTTTGGTAAAAGATATTTTGGAGATTCAGGTTGTCCAGGAGACAGAAGTAGCTGAATTATTAGAGAGGAAGGTCTAGTCGTTCACACTAAGGCATCAAATCCATGCTGTTATTTAAGTCCCCTCATTTGGGGATTTAGAAAGTTTACTGAGTGCCTTCTGTGTGTCCAGCCTTTACTTTATTATAGATTCATATTTGTGATTTTGTTCAGCTCCTTTGTTTTACAGCATTTCATGCAGGTTTTAAATTATCATTACAACTCTAAAAAAGTGCTGCTGTTCTGATCCCTAAAAGTGCTTTAATTAAACAATAATAAATAATTTCTTTTTTGAAAATTTGAGCTTCATGGTGGATTTTAAAAGCCTATTGTAGCATATAACGGTGGCATGACCATTACTGGTTTGCCTCACAGCATTCAGCCCCACTGTGGCCATGCCTGTAAGATCGTCACTGCCCTTTGCTTCCCTCTGTAGTAGCTCAGAAGGACGGCCCTTCCGACTTGGTACTGGTGCCAACATGGAGAAAGTTGTGAAGATGGATCGAGACATGACCAAGGTAATAAGGAGACAAGACCCACAATTACAGAACATTTGTCATGCTTCAGGTTTTTAAGAGAGATTTTTAAAAATTAACTCAAGTTCTCACAAAGAGGAAGGGTGAGAAATTAAGTCAGTGGCTTGGCTTGAGGCCATTTTCAAGAGAACTAGTCAGAAGCAATTTGTTATTAATGTCAAAATGTAAGAGGGAACTCTTGGTTTTGACCTAGAAAGTTTTTCTCAGCTCTGTTAAGAAAGTTTTACGGCCTAAAAATACTTTAAAAATGATAATAGGTAAAAGGTTAAAAGAGTAATAATAGATAATAAGAAGTAAAGCTCACTAGCCCATAAATATATAAAAATATGCCAGGCTCACAAATTACACAAAAAAATAAAGGAATAAAAACAACAGAAATGTAGCATATTTCACCAGTCACACAGATGAAGTTAAGAAAGATTGATGGTGCCCATTATTGTCAAGGTGAAGGTAAACAAGCATTGGTAAGTATCCAGAAACAGCTGTGTTCTGCCAGGTTCTATTGTAAAAAACAAAACAGAATCTGTGCACCCATAAATAGGAGATTGATTAAATGGTCTCAAGCCAAGCCACTGACTTAATTTCTCACCCATAAATAGGAGATTGTCAGTTATACCACAATTTAAAAAAATTTAAGAATTATATATATTCATATAATGAAATACTATACAATGATAAAAAGTCTCTGGTAGATCTGAATATACCAACATAGAAATGCATTTGTGATATTTTGATAACTGCTAAAAATAAATAGAAAACCTACATGTGGAGTGTGATGCATGATTTTGTTTGTCAGAATTTGCATGGAAAAAAAATCTAGTAGACTAACTATTATCTGGGGATGAGGATATGGGATGTTTATGGAAAAAATTCACCTTTGTACATATAATATTGTAATGTTTGCATTTTAAAAAATGGACCTGGATGGCTTTGGTAATCAGGGGAGGCAGGTTTCAAAAAGCATAGTGCTGAGGAGAAAGGATGAGTCCTGTGAACCTCTTCACGGTCCTCCAGGGAGGCTGTTGTGAAGTGATCACAGAAGAGGCAGCTGCTGCTCTTCGGAAGGCCACCAAGTGGGCCCAGTCAGGCCTCATCGTCAGCGTCGGGCCCCCTGTGGAGTCAGTCAGCCCGGAGACTGTGAGTGGCCTGTCCACAGGTGACAAGAAGAAAACCGCCCAGACCTCCATTTGCCGAGAGAGGAACTCTGAACTGGCGAGGTAAAACCTTTCAGAGGGTAGAACCCTCCACACTCTTCTCAGATTCACTTCGTAATGGGTTTGTTTTAGGGTTTAATCGTACGTCATCCCCTTGAGCTGCTGGAAACAAGGCTTGAAGGCTTACAGTACCACCTGAGGTGTGATGGACGAATGGGCAGCACTCCGGCCTGAGTGGATAACCCAAGGCAGAGGATTGTTTTTTCTGTTAATGAATACTTTTTTTTTCTTTTTAAGTAGTAAGCTCTGGTCTCGCTGCCTTTCTTTATCTACACAATACTTAAGCTTACTTAACTTAAACTTCTTCCTGGGAGTAGAAAGGCTGAGTATTGCCTCTGGGAAGCATGAGTTTGTGCAAGGTGCCGGGTGCTTGTGAGCCAGGAGTAGATGCAATGTAGTGTGTTTGCTCAGTCCTGTTGGCTTGTGCAATCAAAAGTTGAGGATTCTTCAGTTACTGGAAAGAATATGAGAGAAGCAGTTTCTTAATGATGATTTAGCTTCTTTGTTTTGGTCAATGAAATTTACTTTTTCTTGTATAAATAGAAACTGTTTTCATCTGATACGAGTCCTAAAACCACTTCTCTACATTCTTAACCATCATTGGGCATGGACACTTCTCCCTGTTGACACTTGCAGGACTGACCCTGTCCGACCCTTCATCAGCGGGCATGTGGCAAACAGCATGGCTGCAGAAGTGATCGCCTTGCTTCATAGCCTGCTGATGGCACCTGAATCAAATGCTGCTCAAATATGGACCACAACAGCAGAAAAGGTTGGTGCAGTACTACTGCCTAGCTGAGGAAGCAACAAGGGAGTGAGTGTCCTGTCTAGCATCTGACAGTCATGCCCAGCAAGAGACATTTTAGTAAAGAGAGAGTTCCTAAATTGGCCAGATGTACTTGTTTACTGTTCTTCCCCTGGAATTTGCTTTGATTTCATAGTTTCAACTCTGTAAACCTACATCTCCTGTCACTGTCAGTTGTAATTTGAGGAAGACAGGAAGGTATTCTCAGAAGAATGGCGCTCCTTGTTTCTCCTTGCATGTGCTCAGTTGGTACTGACACTAGGAAATCGCACAGCCTTGGTTTATTGGATCTGTTAGGTGTCCTTCCTAAGACCT